>NW_022436994.1:5240994-5308810 GCF_009761245.1 Sapajus apella
CTTTTCTTTCTTTCTTTCTTTCTTTCTTTCTTTCTTTCCTAGACGGAGTCTTGCTCTGTCGCCAGGCTGGAGTGCAGTGGTGCAATCTCGGCTCACTGCAACCTCCGCCTCCTGGGTTCAAATGATTCTTCCGCCCCAGCCTCACGAGTAGCTGGGACTATAGGCATGTGCCACCACACCTGGCTAACTTTTTGTATTTTTAGTAGAGATGGGGTTTCACCATGTTGGCCAGGCTGGTCTCAATCTCTTGACCTCGTGATCCTTCCACCTCTGCCTCCCAAACTGCTGGGATTACAGGCTTGAGCCACGGCCCCCGGCCTTGCTCCCTTTCTTTATCAGAAAGACCCCTGAGCATTCTGAAGTCAAAGTTCTCTGAGATGGCTTTTCTAATGTGCTCAGGGAAAATAAACTGCTTTCATTAAAACTTTGTTTATATTTCCATAAAAGCACTGTCAGCTAATTGGACATGTGTCTGTTGCTCCAGGGAGTTAGTTATTTGAAAGCACAGGGCATATTTTTTCTTCTCATCAATGAGCTGGAAACCTTTCCTGATATAACTGGTGGCCAATAGAAAATAGTCTTTCTCTTAAGTGACCATGAATATAAAATGTGTCCAAATGATGGTGCAAATAGTATTTACCTATTTGCTGGAGCAAGCTGCCTTTCCCTCTAAACCCTGGAAGCCTGCCGGTCTGCTGATTCCTGCCTGGTCTCTTCCTTTATTCCTCCCTGTTGTGAATATCAGTCATTTCTCATAGCATAAGTCTTGTTTACAACTATGGTAAAATACCCATAACAAGAAATCTATCATCCTAACCATTTTTAAGGGGATATTTAAATAGTGTTAATATCTGCCATGCGACCATCACCATCATCTATCCCCAGAACTTTTCCATCGTCTAAAGTGAAACTCATTAAACACTAATTCCCCATTCCTCTCTACCCACCAGCCCTAGGAAACCACTGTTCTTTCTGTCTACGAGTCTGACTTCTCTAGATACCTCATATAGGGGGAATCATCCTGTATTTGTCCTTTTGTGACTGCCTTATTTCACTTAGCACCCTACCTGCAAGTTTCATCCATGTTGTAGAATGTGTCAGAATTTCCTTCATTTTAAGGCTGAATAATATTCCTTTGTCTGTATAGACCACATTTTATTCATCCATCCATCCATCTATCCATCCATCCATCCATGTATCAGTGGACACTTGGCTTGTTCTACCTTTTGGCTATTGTAAATAACAGTGCTAAGAAATGTGTACAAGTATTTCTTTAAGACCCTGCTTTCAATTCATTTGGATATATACCCAGAAGTGGAATTACTGGATTATATATTTCGTTTTTTGAGGAACCAGCATATTGTTTTCCACAGTCACTGAACCACTCATTTTAAGGTATTTTTGTTGTTCATTTTGTTTTCTTTTTCTTTTTTTTTTTTTGAGATAGGATCTCTCCCTGTCACCCAGGCTGGGGTACAGGGGTGCGATTATGGCTCACTGCAACCTTCCAGGCTCAAGTGATCCTCCAACCTCAGCCTCCCAAGTAGCTGGAACCACAGGCATGCATCACCATGCCCAGCTAATTTTTGTTTTGCTTTGTTTGTAGAGATGGGGTTTTGTTATTGTTGCCCAGGCTGGTCTCAAACTCCTGGGCTCAAGCCGTCTGCCTTCCTCTGTCTCCCAAAGTGCTGGGATTAGAGGCATAAGCCACCACATCTGACCAAGATAATTTTGATATAGCAACCTAGAAACACCAAGACACCTGTAATTTCAACAAGTACCTGAAGTAATCTACACAATCTTTATAGGTGCTTCATGGTTGGCAAATATAGTCAGGGATGTTCTTGTTAGTCACAATATTCTAAAGATGGAGATGAAAGAGAACTTAGAAATTGACAACTTCAATTCACAGAGGGGTCACCTGAGGCACAGAGATGACACGTGACTTGCTAGAGCTGGCCGAAGGCAGAGCCTGCCGCTGTCCTGGGCCAGCTTTGCTATACCATTTCCACTCCCATAATTCCGGTTGACAGGATTTTAGTGTCTCAGACTGTCATAAAATGTATGCTATCACATCAGGTGCTTTAGCCTAAATAATTATAGACTAAGTTTTAACTATTTAATTGGCAAAACAATGTTTTGTCATGATGGCAGTCCATACAAAGTATTTCTGAAGCAAAGTTAATAGGAGGAAAACATAAACTTGGCTTAAAAATGAACTCAGGAACCTTCTAGGATGTGAAGAGGAGACCTCACCCTCATTTTATGTAAAATCAAAGGAGCGGGGTTTTTAGTTAATAAACAGAGGAAAACACTTTTCTGAATTAAAATAGCAAAAAACCAACTTCATATTGAAAGGATATGAGAAGGTTCCTCGGTGCATTCTCCTTCCTGAACAAAGACATGGATGCCAATAAGGGGTCCTCCGTGACAGTGGAAATTCTTGAAGACTGGAGCTGGAATAACATGGGGTTTTGCCATCAATGGACAGCATCAGAGGACAAAGGCTTTGTATGGTGAGCAGCTTCCTCCTATCTGGTCAGCTGTGACAGATTCAGAAAAGTAGTGAAAGATGTGAGTGAGTGAGTTTGGAATGTTTTCAATTCATCCTCAGTGTTTTAGGAATCTTAGGAGATAAGATGGCAAGGCGTAAATAGATACCACTTTCCCTCTCACATTTATGTGAACTTCAGATTCCTTCTTCCAACTTCAGTTGAGTTTCTGAATATATGCTAGGCACTGTTTTCCACCCATAGAGGACATAGTTTCCAGCCCTGTAGGACCAACAGGGCATACAGATAAAATATGAAAAAATGTATTAGTAGATAGATATGTGCATATTGTGCAATGAAAATGATAAGGAAGGAGTCATTAATTCCCCCAGCAGGCTAGGAGGACTTCACAATGCATGGGATATTAGCATGGGGTCTTTAAGTTTAGGGGGGAAAAGTTGGTGGGGAAAGGCAGGCCAGCTAGGCAAAGGCAAGAAAACCTGTAAAAAGATGTGACACAACTCCTGGCAGCTGCCATGGAAGCAATGGATGGGATGGGATGGTGGCAGGCAGAAGGTTGCCTGGAAAGAGAGAGATGGGGACCATGAGACCATGTTCCCAGAGACCGCTGTGTCCTCCTATTGGGCTAGATATGTGTTGTAAAGGAAATGGGAGCCATTAAAGTATATTTTAGCACATAATTAAATTAACGAATTCATGTTTTAGACCCATCATATAGCAACACTGAGGAAGATGGATTTGAATGAGAATCTATGTTCCTCAGAGTAAGAGAAAGAGGAAGGTGAGGGGAAAGAGAGAGAGAGATGAGGAAGAACAGGAAGAAGAGAAGGGGAAGAAAGAAGAAGAAGGAGAAAGAAAGAGGAAGGAGAAGAAAGAAAGAAGAAAGAGGAGGAGAGGAAGAGGAGGGGGAGGAGGAGGAAGAGCGATAGAAAGAGAAACCCCACTGAAGGGCCATTACAAAATATCAGGCATAAAATATTGAGGGTCTAAATTAGAGGAAAATGAGAGATGGAAATGGAGACAAGAAGATTAAAAAATTAGTGGATATATAGACACATTTTAAAATATCTATATGCAGGGTTCCTGACTACAGGACTGGATCCCTGGACTGGGTATCATGATTTATTTGTGGGTCACCGGCATATAAAAGCCAATTAAAAACACCTTAGTAGGGCGAGTTGCTCACAGATGTTATTTCCCTGTGTTCATTTTCTCTGTATTCAAAACTTCCTGTAATTGATTCAAACTCATCTTAAAACTTTCAGAATTATCACGTCTATAATTTTAGCATTTTGGGAGGCCGAGGCAGGTGGATCACGAGGTCAGGAGTTTGAGACCAGCCTGACCAACATGGTGAAATCCCGTCTTTACAGAAAATACAAAAATTAGCTGGGCATGGTGACGCATGCCTGTAAATCCCAGCTACTCAGGACGCTGAGGCAGGAGAACGGCTTGAACCTGGGAGGCGGAGGTTGCCGTGAGCCGAGATCGCGCCACTGCCCTCCAACCTGGGCTACAGAGTGAGACTCTGTCTCAACAATAACAACAACAACAAACCCACCACCACCACCACCAATAACAAAACACTCAGAAATCTTTATAAATCTTTATTTAATTGTTATTTACAGGGAAGGGTTCAAAGTCCACATACTAACATTTCAGGATCCTTTAAAATCTGATCCTGGCCTGCCTCCTACTTTCCCCCTACCAGCAGTTCTCAAAGAGTTATTTGAGAAAACTTGGGATATCCCATACTCTTTCATCTATCTGTGAGGTCAAATCACAGATAGGAAAAAAGGCCATTAGGAGTGTGTATTTTGTTGAAATATTTGACTAGAGAAGCAGAACCAGTAAGCCACCTATGTTACATGTGTATGTGTATGTATGTATATGTGTATATACACATATGTAATTTTTAAAATGATCTTAGTACAGAGTGGGCTGGCTAAGCAGCCTATACCAGGCTGCCTTGTTTCTGAAGCGGAGGCCAGAAGCTCACTGGCAGACTGGCAGGCAGGAAGATCACCGGCCGGCTGGAACCACAGTGCTGAGCTGGACAGACAGAAGCCTGTGTCTGCTTTTGTTGCCACTGATCTTACTGACAAGGGTGTGTGGTGAAAACTGGGGGATCCTTCCTCAGGGAGCAACACACATCTGGCCCAAGAGTCAGAGAAACTGGGAAGGCTCCCGAGGAGGGGCCTTTGTTCCCAGCATTTGACAAACAGCTGGGGAAAGTGTGCGCAAGATGAAAAATGGCCATTGCCTCTCTCCCACCTTCTAACTCTCTGAGAAAATCTCCCTTATAGCCCACTCTTACCAAAAACATGCTAGAATGGAAGTTCTGGGGAATGGGGTTCAACCTGTGTGGTGCATCACAAAACAACCACAAATAAATAGGTCCATCAATTTTCAACAGAACACAGTTTCCGATAGCACATGGCAAATAATTTTGCAAAAACTATCGCTTGTCAATTTTTGGTATAGAATCAAGGAAACAGTATCTGTAATTATCCAAAAACACCTATTAAAATGCTCCTCTCCTTACTAGTTGTCTGTGTGAAGCTTGACTTCCTTCATATTCTTCAACCCTAAACACCTATTGCCACAGATTTGGAATGCAGAAGCAGCTCTGAGAATCCAGCTCTCTTCTGTTAAGTCAGACATTAAAGAGATTTGCAGAAATGTACAATTACACTCTTCTTATTGACTCTTTTTTTTTTTTTTTTTGGGAAATATAGTTATTTTTCTTTAAAAAGTAGTTATTTGTGTTAATATAAAATTATTTTATTATTGTGATTTCAAACTAAATTAATCCAGATTCTGAAAATTCTCAATTTTAATTTCTAATTCAGTAAATATTGGTAATGTAACCCATATGATCAAAAGTCTTTGGGAATCTTAATGAGTTTTAATGGTGTTAAGAATTCCTAAAACCAAAATGTTTTGCGATTTTTCCACATGATGGAGGAAGTCATCAGTTTAAGTCTCTCAAGTGGAGCCAGGAATGTTCTCCTCAGTCTTCCCCTCACAGAACTCTTGATATTCTTCAGGACTTAGCTGAAGTTATTGACCCCAGGAAGTGGTCTGTTCTCCCCTGAAGCAGGAACCTTCATTCCACTCTTAGAGTTTCTTAGGTAATATTTTCTTCTCCTTGGTCCTTGCCTCACCTATGGGATTTATCTCTGCAACCAGAAAACATCACATGCCCGTGGGGAACACACCTCCCTCCCTCCTACCCTCCCTGCATCCCTTCCTCCTTACCTCCCTGCCTCCCTGACTCCTGCCTTCCTTTTTTTCTCTTTTCTTTCACTCTTTTTTTTTTGAGACAGAGTCTCATTTTGTCACCCGGACTGGAGTGCAGTGGCACCTCCAGGTTCAAGTGATTCTCCTCTCTGAGCCCCCCAAGTGGCTGGTATTACAGGCACATGCCACCTTGCCCAGCTAATTTTTGTAGTTAGTAGAGATGGGGTAGAGATGGAGTTTCACCATGTTGTCCAAGCTGGTCTGGAACTCCTGACCTCAGGTGATCGGCCTCCCTTGGCCTCCCAATCTTTTCTTTCTCTAGCTCTCCTCTCCCTCCCTCCCTATTTACTTATTTATTTTAAATCAAGCTCTGCTGTGTGTCTCAGACTTCATGGGATTCACATGCCTCACTCAGACTTTAGGAGACACACACGAGAGCTTGATTTTTAAAAAAGAAAGAAAGATGGTGCCTCCTCATAATCTGGGTTGATGTATTGAATTTCCAGATAAGCAGTCCCAGGACTGTTCACTTATTCTGAAAGGGAACATGCACAGTGGATAAAATGTTCTTTTGAAAAAATTTTGCACTTCCATCTGACTTGGGGCCCCAAAATTGGAATTAGTGATATTTTCAAAGAAATAGCTTCTCTCTTTTGTTATATTTCAAATGAGTGGTACATGACTAAACATATTTCATAGTTATTTGCAATCAGAATATCAAAGACCTGATGCTGGTGGGAGGCAGATCTCTGCTAGATGCCTCAACCCACCATGAGCTAGTGTGTAGCCTTGGACATGATGTCTGGATTCCAGTTTCCTCATCTGTAACATGTAAGAAATAATACCTACCTTGTGGTGTGGCTGGAACGACTTGATGAAACATTGCTTGGACCAGGCACACAGGTGGCGCTGAATGCATGTTTGCTGTCTTGCATCCTTCTCTTCTGTCTACTCCCAGCCCTCTTACCTAAATCAAGGTTTCTATGTGAATTCAACATTTCTTGTAATTTTGTTTATATCATCACCTGACAATTTTTTTAAAAGACATAAAATTATTTAAGAATCCTGAGAATTGAGTCCAAAATAATGATTATACTAGATACAAAAAAATAGCTTTATAAATAGACTTTGGAGCTCCTTTTACATTTTTATTTAATGCTTAACTCTCTTCTCACATCTTATAGGGAGTCTTTCCCAGTTGCCCAGACCTGCACTGCTCTTTTATCCCCGTGAGGATGTAAAATGTGTATAATCTGCACCATCTAATTTAGCTTCTAGTGATGTATGTTCTTATTGTGAATCAAGATTTTTCAGATATGACAGCAGAACACACACACACACACACACACACACACGAGCTAGCACATGATTATAGATGGTTCCAAATTATCTAGTTTGGGAGGGAGAAACGCAGATAGATACCTCTTGCTAGTACCAGCCATAGTGTCAATGCTTGCCCCCATGTGCTGGCTGATGAGCATACACCCCGGCAGACCCACATTGTAAGCAATGAGGTGGGGGAGCAGAAGGGAAGCAGCAAAGAGGAAGGATGCTGAGCAGAGCAATAGGTGAAAGAAAATGATCTGAAGGAGGAAACACAGGGTACACAAAGGGAGTAATTGGGAGTACAGACACAGAAGAAAAAGTATTGGACATTTCTAACTTTCCATCTTAGAAGTTTTAGGTTTCAACGTCTTCTGCCAAGGAGACTGCTTGGAGTCCTGGGTGACCTAACCATCCATCCATCTATTTATCTATCCATCCATCTATCCATCCATCCAACCATCCATCCATGCACCCATCCATCCATGCATCCATCCATCCATGCCTGCATTCTTCCGTCCATCCATCCATCCATCCATCCATCCATCCATCCATCCATCCATCCTTGTTGCAAATATTTGCAAGTACCTAATAGTACCTGACTACATACATTACCCTTGTTCATACGAAGATGCATGAAACATGACTTTCAACAGACTTGAATGGGGAAAATAACACATAAACAATCCTTTCATGACAGTGGGAGCACTGTTATAACATACTGCAGACAAAATATAAGTAAGGCAATATTAGAAGTAACATAAATGTGGGGGTTTATTTGAGAGCTCTGGACTCTAGGTTGGCTCTCAGCCTCCGGTGCTGATGCCCACATGAGTTGTGGTATCTCTGGCTCCTCAGCATTGCCAGAGGCCCTGCCTGGCTGAAGTAAGAGAACATGGTTCACAGTGATGCCTCCCAAGAAGGGGTGCCAAGGTGTGTTTCAGAGGACAATGATTTTTAATATTCATGATTAGTAATACGTACTGATTGCTTCTAATGTGCCAGGTACTTCTGCATGTTCTCTTCTTCAACACCCACCACAACCCTACATCTTTCCAGTGAGAAACAGGAGGCTTTGAGGACATAAATTCCATGCCAGAAATCAGTGAGTGCTGAAGCCTGTGTCCTAAAGCAGCGACTCCAATGTAGGCCAGGCGCATGGCTTCCCAGGTAGGGCCTGGTGCAGCACACAGCCACTGTCCAAGGGAATAGGTTATGGCGTTAATGGAATTTCCATGTGAACTTTGAAGTTGTAGAAAGTTAGAAAATTAGTGAGATAAAAATTAAGTACTAGGGAAAATTTCCACCAAGAAGGCAAATGCTCTTGTCCCACAGCCAGATGCAGGGGTACGTGAGCATCCATCTCAGCACAGTTGGAATTTCCAGGTCCTTGCATGCCCAGAACGGCTGCTCCTCTCCCCACCCCTGCTAAAAGTCCCTCCTCCCGCCTCTCCCTGCCCCCTTCACTGCTGCCTCTCAGGCAGGAAGTGAACAGGAGTAATTCACTCACAGGAGGTGTCTGTGGGGAAAAGAGTGGCCTCTCTGCAGGGCGTGCCAGAAAGAAAGGGGTGCTGTCACTGTGAAGAGGGCTGGGGCTTACTCTCAGGAGCCCCAGACTCCAGGAACTTTGAAGGACAAACCATGAAGAATTGAAAGGAACTAGAATCAAACCACAACCAACATAAACAACGTCACTGCCCTTGCTTAGCTAAACTAACCTTTTAAGCAGAAGATGGTAAAGGTTTAGTAAAGGTCCCAGTGGTTTGGAGAAATATCCCATTCTTTCACCTCCATGGCACCATGGAGTTCACCCCTGCGCTCTAGGAGCCCTCCGCAGGGACAGCCTGGCATCCCGCATGTGGATCTGGCTGTCATGCTGCCTGAAAGAGTAGGCCATGCACCCACGGGCAGGGCATGAGTCCCCAGAACCCAGAGTCCATCTGAGGAGAAGCTTCATTTGGTTCCGCTGGTTTTCAGAGCCAAGAACTAACTTCACTGCACAAATACTCAGAGTAACCCGAAAAGAGCAGCAAACTCTCATGTTTGGGTGGTTGTGAAGCCCTCTGCGTGTAGATCAAAGGAATCTGCACGTGCTCATGTGGGGCATTTACTCAAGACAGCTCCTTGGGAACATGAGAGGAAGGCGCTGGCCTGCTGGGCCTGGCAGCTGCTGTAAGGGGAGCATACTGTGGTCCAATCTCCGCTGTGCATCCCCTTTTCTGGTTCTCCCTCCTTCCCTACCTGCTCCCTCAGCTCCTTGTCTGAGGTCCCCATCATTTTAGGGCCCTGCTCTGGGTCTCTGGGGTGTGTGAACACCATATGGCCATCCCCTTGTCAACCTCGAAGTCTCAGAAAGCCCAATGGTTCTTCCTCCCCTGTGTGTATTTCAGTTGTGTTTAACGCTTACTCAGGAGAGGTCCTTTTATTCTGCTACTGGTAAATTCATTATTAAATAATTCTTGAAGAGATACAGGCCACTGATTTTCTGCAATTTGCATCCCCACACTTTAACTTATGTTGAAAGCTAAGCCTTTTGGTCTTCTAGTTTTAGAAGTATATTAATATTTCTGTGACCTTTCCCCGATGCCAGTTGAGATGTATGCTTTTAAATAGCAAAACCAAGAAAACCAATAACCTAGAATGAATATGTCTGACCCGAGTTTGATGAGCAAATTAGGAAAGATAAGTCTTTTTCCAAAGAAAAAAATAAAGTCAAGGGGACTTCTAAGTTCAAATAAAAGGATGTATCCATATCCATCCAAGATATTCATATATGGATATATACACACAAAATATTAGAATATGAAGATGTTGATATCTAAAACATGAATGTATGGATATATGCATATTTCAGTATTTTGTAGACATGCATTCAGATACATTTTTTGATATGGTGTAGCACTTCACACTTTAAATCCCATATTATATCTTACATAATTTGCTTGCATTTTAAAAAGATTACACATTTAGTTAGTATTGGGATGGCAAAATGAAAGATAAGAGAAGCTGTCTGCTCAGCATGCGGGGCGACTGCCTTGACATAGCTCAGCAGCAAGCACACAGCACCTTCTCTGTCTTCCTGCTGAATGCTACTCTGTTGTTTCCATCAACGTTGGTCCAAGTGTGTTAGGGCCAAACTTGCCAATAAAACCTGGAGTTTATTTTGCAGCCATGAGCCTGCTTCCTGGGGGAGTCCCAATGGTTGAGGAAGGTGGAGTTGCAGTGGTTTCTCCCACCCCTATCCACATTGCTGGGTACCTCACGCACTGGCCTTAGCAGAGGCCACTCCACCATGATGCATGCCAAGGAAGCAACCGGAAGGCCAAGGCTTTCCTTAGAAACCAGTCCAGGTGCTCCCAGCAGCATCTGACATGACTGTTGTGGTTGTAGTTTATTTAGGTGAGCTTTAGATTGTGGACAAGGAGTCTACAGTTGCTCACATGGTCTTAGAATCATCCCAGGATTTTCTTCTAGGGTTTTTATGGTGTTAGGTCTTATGTTTAAATCTTTAATCCATCTGGAGTTATTTTTAGTGTAAGGTGTCAGGAAGGGGTCCAGTTTCTGCTTTCTGCAAATGGCCAGCCAGTTTTCTCAACACCATTTATTAAACAGGGAATCCTTTTCCCATTGCTTGCTTTTATCAGGTTTGTCAAAGATCAGATGGTTGTAGATGTGCGGCATTGCCTCCAAGGCCTCTGTTCTGTTCCATTGGTCTATATCTGTTTTGGTACCAGTACCATGCTGTTTTGATTACTGTAGGCTTGTAGTATAGTTTTAAGTCAGGTAGTGTGATGCCTCCAGCTTTGTTCTTTTCGCTTAGGATTGAAAACCTAGGCAAAACCATTCAGGACATAGGCATAGGCAAGCACTTCATGACTAAAACACCAAAAGCATTGGCAACAAAAGCCAAAATAGACAAATAGGATCTAATTAAACTCCAGAGCTTCTGTACAACAAAAGAAACAATCATTAGAGTGAACTGGCAACCAACGGAATGGGAAAAATTTTTGCAATCCACCCATCTGACAAAGTGCTAATATCCAGAATCTACAAAGAACTAAAACAGATTTACAAGAAAAAAACAAACAACCCCATTCAAAAGTGGGTGATGGATAGGAACAGACACTTTTCAAAAGAAGACATATATGAGGCCAACAAACATATGAAAAAATGCTCATCGTCACTGGTCATTAGAGAAATGCAAATCAAAACCACATTGAGATACCATCTCATGCCAGTTAGAATGGCGATCATTAAAAAATCTGGAGATGACAGATGCTGGAAAGGATGTGGAGAAATAGGAACACTTTTACACTGCTGGGAGTGTAAACTAGTTCAACCATTGTGGAAGACAGTGTGGCAATTCCTCAAGGACCTAGAAGTAGAAATCCCATTTGACCCAGCAATCCCATTATTGGGTATATATCCAAAGAACTATAAATTGTTGTATTATAAAAACACATGCACACGTATATTCATTGCAGCACTGTTTACAATAGCAAAGACCTGGAACCAACTGAAATGCCCATTGATGATAGATTGGACTAGGAAAATGTGGCACATATATACCATGGAATACTATGCAGCCATAAAAAACAATGAGTTCTTTGAAGGGACATAGATGAATCTGTAAACCATCATTCTCAGCAAACTGATACAAAAACAGAAAATCAAACACCACGTGTTCTCGCTCATAGGTGGGTGTTGAACAATGAGAACACATGGACACAGGGAGGGGAGCATCACACATTAGGGTCTGTTGGTGGGGACTAGGGGAGGGACAGTGGGGGCTAAGGAGGTTGGAGAGGGATAACATTTGGAGAGATGCCAGATATAGGTGATGGGGGGAATGGAGGCAGCAAACCACATTGCCATATATGTAGCTATGGAACAATCCTGCATGATCTGCACATGTACCCCAGAACCTAAAGTGCAATTATATATACATATATATATATATATATTTATATGTATATGTGTGTGTGTGTGTGTGTGTGTAAATCATCCCAGGAAAGGACCCATTCAACATCTACCTAAAAACACTATAACTTTTTAGTAAACTTCTCATGGAAGACCTTGGTTGTATTTATCTTCTTAGATAACCGAGTATGAACAGCATAGTACAAAGCCATTAAATGTTAGGAAATATTTACTCAGTATACGGATTTGCATTTGGGAGTCATTCTTTTTAGCAGGAATTGGACAATGGTCAGTGTTCTGATACCACCCTCTACCCTCAGCTATCAAACATCAGTTCTCCTTGATGTCTGCTTTGCCCAGCACAGTTCTCACCCAGACCACAGCCCTGCCTTGAGCTCAGCAATCGTGGGTTGGAACTGTGCTTAGCACTGCGGGGTAGCCATCCCAGGGCTGTGCCCAGGCCCTGACCATCGGCCCCTCCAGAGCAGACAGCATTGATCCTGTGACACTGACATTCCAGTGCAGATACCCCAACCTTCTGCAATGTGCACCCTACAACCTCAGGGCACCACGCCCTCAGTGCCTCTTCCCCACCCCTCCTCTGCCCAGACACCTCTTCCTGCCTGTCCTTACCCGGCTTGCTGTCTCACTTTATCTTTTATCTTGTGGCTTGCCCACGGAACACACAGTAAAAACGGTCTGCCAGCACTGGAAACATAGATTTACACTGAATACTTCTTAGGGCTTTGTTTCCAAAGTGTGCACGTAAGAAAGTAAATCTGTTTCCATTTACAGTTTACAAACTAGAACCAGTGGGGTTTGCCCTGGAAACCCAGTCTGGGTAACCAGCCAAGTCTGGGCCGGCACAGAAGAAACCAGCGCTCTTCCTGTGCACCTGTAATCAGCAGGTAAGATAAACAGGGCTCAAACAGCTCTTCAATGTCAATTTCACCACTCCATGAGGAATCTACCTTTATAGAGGGTGAAATGGGAACTGCTTTGACAACAGTAATTGTGAATATATTCAAACCAACCATAATGAAAAAAAAAATACAACTGCATCAAATAAAACCACATTATTGTTTCTGAATGCCATTTGGATAGAATGCATAAGGATGTATTACAACCCAAAGTCAAAACAAACAATCACTGAAAACCATCTCACCCAGCCCAGAGTATCAGAGTATCTGCATTTTATATACAGGTTTACAAAAAATGTCCTGGGCACCTACTAGATACCCACATCCTGATTAGCAGCTGCTCCCCCAAATTCAATGTAATTCAAGAATTCTCAATTTCAGAAAAAGCATTAATTTGGGTAAACCAAGTATTTTTATAGTAAAGATGTATATCTACTTAGAACGGAATGATCCCTTAAGTATATTTATTTGTGTTTAGAGAAGTACATTTATCTTACAATAAGACATATATTTTTAATGCAGTATCTTTTTTTAAGAGAAATATCACACAATTTACTAGGGTCAATTTTGTGCTTGTCTGAGTTGAGGAGATCAAGCATGTTGATACCCTCTGCAGCCTGCGTAGCACGTGCGTTGCTTAGTGACTTGTTATTCATTGCTCCATTTGCTTGCTGACTTGGATATTGTGTGTGGAGCCCAGAGGCTTCTGAACCACAGGCATCTCTCACATCATGGTGTCCTTGGGTATTTGTTGCACCAGAAGAGTGTAGATATTTTATCTCAGTTCATGAAATTCTCAGGCCACCATTATAACTTAGTTTGTAATTACAATCATAGCATTATTTATATGTTTGTATTAGGTGACTGTTAACTCACTTTTGGAAGTTGTCACCCCAGGCTGTGATTCAGCTGGCTTGGAGAGTGTGGGAAGCAGGACTTGGATCCTGTTCAGGCTGAGTCTGAAACCCAGGCTTGAAGCCTGAATGCCTCCTTGCTTCCCCAGGATTATGGGAGACTGGTGATGAAAAATACTGTTGAAGTAGACATTTTAATATATAAATCCTGAAAATCTATTTTTTGGAGAAATACACCTGTTTGTTATTTAATTATAGCCCTTTCATTTGCATTTTCCTTCTTAGTTTTTTGTTTAGCAATACATGGATCATAATGCAAAATGTTGTGCTTCCCAGACATAAAAATAATCCAGTCTACACTGGGCTAAAAGTAGAAATATATTAAATTCGTAATATTCTCACTTATTAGAAAATAATTCTGGGTTGGTAAGTTATTTCTACTGCTGGATAATTGCCTTCTCTAACCACAAAGGCAATTTGGACAGTTATTAGGTGAGGGGTCTAATTTTTTTCCTTCCTAAAATCAATGCTCCATTTTGTGCATGGAACACTCATGGGAAACAAATTAAACATTAAGGCACGTAGGTTTTACATTTTCTGTGGCCACTTTAAGTCCTAACAGTATTAGGAAATACCTTATACCCTTGAGGAAATACAGGAGGTACACAGATTTCATTAAAATATAACTAATGCAGGAGGAAGCAGGCACACAGACAATCAGAGTCATCAGTGGTTCTCAGGCTGGAACCTGGGTCAGAATGACTCCATCAGTGGCTTAATCAAATGTCAGTTTTGAATGTGGAACCCTGGCTCAAGTGTTTAAGCTATAAGTTAATATATTTATTCACTTCAGCTTTGAGCTCCCTGGCAGGCAGGGGAAAGTGGAAGCACTTTACCTTATGTAATTTCACTCCTGTATGGTTTTAGAGATGACTGAGGTGGGTGACTTACATGATTCTCATAGTCCAAAACCAGTTTTTTCAGGAGGGACAATCGGTTTTCTGGTATTAAATTCTTAAAAGGAATTTTTTGATAGTTTCTTATGTAGGGACCTTTGAAGAGAAAGGATATTGACTTTTTTATAACTTCTCTAGTTTTCCAGTTTTTAAGAATATACACCTACTGTAGTAACAGCATAAAAGGGAAATCACCTGTAATCCCAGAACTATTACCCTTTTGTTTACATCACTCTACATTATTCTATGTATACATATATTTAAAATTTAAGTAATTAAATACACACTGTTGTAATACCTGCTTTTGCATTTGCCAGTATTCCATATATACCTATCTTTCCATGATAATCAATATGAAGTGTTATTACTTTTTTAATGCATATATGTATTATATTTCAGTATATTAATGTACAACAATTTATCACATTTTCTCTTTTATATTTTTATTTTTTTCCTTGAGATGGAGTTTCACCCTTGTTGCCTAGGCTGGAGTGTAGTGACGCAATCTCAGCTCACTGCAACTTCTGCCTCCCACGTTCAAGTGATTCTTCTACTTCAGCCTCCTGAGTAGGTGGGATTACAGGTGCCTGCCGCCCCATCTGGCTAACTTTTGTATTTTTAGTAGAGATAGGGTTTCACTATGTTGGCCAAGTTGGTCTCGAACTCCTGACCTCAGGTGATCCACCCACCTTGGCCTCCCAAAGTGCTGGGATTACAGGCATGAGCCATCACACAGGGCCTATCACATTTTCTTTTGATGCGCATGTTGTATTGAACTCCTATGCAGCTCAGCAGGGAAGACACTAGGTTCAAGAAGCTGAAGAAGAGAGCCAAAGACAGCAAATGAAACATGAGATTTTATTAGGGGCATACATACAGGGGAGACAGTCCAGTGGCGGTAGGCTGGGTAACAGGACTGCCTTAATTACAGAAATGGTGGTGGGAGCCTGGACAACATAACCCTGTGGCAGCAGGTTGGGCAGGAAAACTGCAACTGCTGCAAACAGCATGCAGTTTATATAGCATTTCACTTAACAGCTTCCTTAAAATGAACTCCACCTGTCAATCTTCATTAACCCAAAACTCAGGGCCTCAATCTCTTGTTCCGCCATGTTCCACGAGATGGGACAGAGGCATCTGCCATAAGGGTCATTCTAAGGATATGCTTAAGTGATGGCTATCAGGTGTGTTTACCCTATAGCCAGTGGGTTGTTCTCATTTTCTCTCAGTTAAATAAAATGCTGCACCTTTAATTCTTTATGCAAATATATTTGCTCACTATGTAATTATTTGCTTTGAAAAAATCCTAAAAGTGAAATGAGCAGAGAGAGAGATCCAAGATGGCTGATCACTAGCAGCTCGGGATTGTAGCTCCCACTGAAAGAACAGAGAATGAGAGGACGCCACACTTTCAGATCAATTTTTGTTGCTCACCCACCAGGTGATTCCCAGCAGAGGAGCCCCACGTGTCGCCAGCGCGACTCTTGAGGCCGGTGAGGCGGTTTTGCCGCTGCCTTGGAGCGGCGGTTCTTGGTGCCGTCAGAAAAGCACCATCAATCTTAAAGCCGCTGTTTTGGCCGGCGCAGTGTGTTGCTCAGATTCTAGTGCCGGCAATCAACAAGTTGGACGTCCATTCAGAAACCCAACTATAAAGACGGTAATTATAAAGACCACAGATGGATAAATTTATAACGAAGGGAAGAAACCAGCCTAAAAAGGCTGCGAATACCCAAAATCAGAATGCCTCTCCCTCTACAGGGGATCACAGTTCCTCATCAGCAATGGAACGAGGCCTGATGGAGAAAGACTGTGTTCCATAAGCAGAAGCAGGCTTTAAAAAGTGGATGATAAGAAACTTCTGGGAGTTAAAAGAACTTGTTCTAACCCAATGCAAAGAAACTAAAAACTTTGAGAAAAGGTTTGACGAAATGTTAACAATAACACACAACTTAGAGAGGAATATAAGTGAATTAATGGAGCTGAAAAATACAACACGAGAACTTCACAAACTATGCACAAGTTTTAACAGCCGAATTGATCAAGCAGAAGGGATATCAGAGGTCGAAGACCAACTTCATAAAATAAAAAAAAAAAGACAAGATTAGAGAAAAAAGGATAAAAAAGAACGAGCAAAGTCTCCAAGAAATATGGGACTATGTGAAAAGACCTAATCTACGTTTGATAGGTGTACCTGAATGTGACAAGGAGAATCAACCCAAGCTGGAAAATATGCTTCAGGATATTATTCAGGAAAACTTTCCCAACCTAGCAAGGCACGACAATATTCAACTCCAGGTAATACAGAGAACACCACAAAGATATTCCTCAAGAAGACCAACCTCAAGGCACATAATCGCCAGATTCACCAGGGTTGAAATGAAAGAGAAAATACTGAGGGCAGCCAGAGAGAAAGGTCAGGTTACCCATAAAGGGAAGCCCATCAGACTCAAAGCAGATCTCTCAGCAGAAACCCTACAAGCCAGAAGAGAGTGGGGGCCAATATTCAACATCCTTAAAGAAAATAACTTTCAACCTAGAATTTTACATCCAGCCAAACTAAGCATCATAAGCAAAGGAAAAATAAAATCTTTCGTGAACAAGGAAGCACTCAGAGATTTCATCACCACCCGGCCTGCTTTACAAGAGCTTCTGAAAGAACCACTACAAATAGAAAGGAACAACCAGTATCAGCCTTTCTAAAAAATGCCAAAAAATAAAGAACATCAACATAATTAAGAAATGGCATCAACTAATGGGCAAAACAGCCAGCTAACATTAAATGACAGTATAAAACTCACATATATTGTTATTAATTCTAAATTTAAATAGACTAAATCCCCCAATCCAAAGACACAGACAGGCAAAAAAAAGCCAAGATCCATTGGTATGCTACATCCAGATCCATCTCTCATGCAAGGATACACAAAGACTCAAAACAAAGGGATGGAGAAAAATTTACCAACCAAATGGAGAGCAAAAATAAATAAATAGAAAGCAGAAGCAGGAGTTGCAATTTTTGCTGATAAAATAGACTTCAAAGCAACAAAGATCAAAAGAAGCAAAGAAGGATATTACATAAAGATAAAAGGATCAATGTAACAAGAAGAGCTAAAGATCCTAAATATATACGCACCCAATACAGAAATACTCAGATATATAAGACTTACAAAGAGATTTGGACTCCCACACAATAACAGTGGGAGACTTCAACGTCAATATTAGACAGATCAATGAGACAGAAAGTTAACATCGATATCCAGGACTTGAACTCAGATCCGGAACAAGTAGACTTAATTACCATTCATAGAACTCTCCACTTTAAATACACAAAATATACACTCTTATCAGTACTACATCACACGTATTTACAGGTTTAAATGAAATATTGGTTGGCTGCTTAATTATTTTCTTCCCTCATTTTTTTTTGTATGTCTCTATTATTAAACACAATTACAGGCATATCCATTTTTAGGCTGCATTCTAGCCCCGGCAATAAAGCAACACCCCTGTTCTCTCTCCCTCTTCCTCTTTCTTCCTTTCCTTTATTCTTTTTTTTGTCTTTCTTTTTTTTTATTCTTTTTCTTTCTTTCTCTCTTAAAAAAAAAAAGAAAAAGAAATGACCAAGTTGAAATATATGCCAGTTGTGAAAGCTCTTAAAACATTTTGCCAAGTATCCTCTAGGTAGGCGTTACCCAGGTAAACTCCTACTGGAGGTAAACAGACATCTATTTCTGCTCATCAGCACCGATTTGTGGGTGAAAAGTGAAAAACTACTGTTATTTCCCTAATATTGCTGAGGTGTAAAAATTTTATTGGCCATTCATATTTCTTATTTTTTGTTAATATCCTTTAACTTGTTCCGATTAGCATAATCACTTTTTAAATCATAGGCTGTTTTTACAATGAGAATATGGGTCCTTTGACTTATTTTCCTGACAGGTTTATCTTAAAATTTTGATTGTATTTTTTATGCTGAAAGTAGCTTTTTGTCTTCTTCAGTGTCCTTTTTGGAAAAATTTTTCACACCCTACACCTTATAAACAAATTCCCCTGGGTTTCCAGGTAATCTATAACTTGCCTATTTAAGTCTGGATCTAGGAACAATTCCTTCAGTGAATCTATATTTCCTTTTTGTTTTAAATAGTTGTCCGAATACCATCTACTGAAAAAAGCCTACCCTGTACCCACGGGTTTAGAATGCTTTCCTCTGTTCAATTCTCGTCTCCATTCTGCTCTGTGTTGAGTGTCATATTTTTTCAGATGGTTGTACTTTTGTAATATTTTAATATGTTGCATTCTAACATCCTTATTTGCTAGAATAACATTATTAGCATGCATTTTAATCTTTCTGTTCTTTTTCTTTTTCTTTTTTTTTTTTTGACGCAGGGTCTCACTCTGTCACCCAAGCAGGAGTACAATGGCGCAATCATGGCTCATTGTTGCTTCAAACTCCAGGGCTCAAGTGATCCTCCTACTTCATTTTGTGATTTTTTTGTAGAGACAAGGTCTTACTGTGTTGCTCAATCCGATCTTGAACTCCTGGGATGAAGCAATCCTCCCACTTTGGCCTCCCAAAGTGCTGGGATTTCAGGTATGAGCCACTGCCTGGTTTAGCATGCATTTTCTCTCTCAGGTGAACTGTATAATTTATAACATCTTTCACCTAAATGCTATAAAAATGCCACAGTTCTCTGTATTTGTGTCATCTCTGGGAGTAACTAAAAGCTGAGAGGGTGGCTTTATAGGGAAGAATGTGCCTGGAGGGTAGGGAGTGAGGGGCAAGTTGTTAGTCTGACGAAGCACAGCGATGCTGGCTTCTGGTGCAGGAAATGACGCAAGGCCAGAATTCAGAATCTGAAGAGCAGACGCATATCCCTGAGTCTATCGTCCATGGCTTTTGTGACTTTTAGTTGTAATGCTGACCACAGAAGCCCCAATACTACAACTTACACCCACAGGTCAGGGTTAGGAACACTGGTCATTCTATGCTCTTCGTTGTTGTGGCTGACCTTGGATTTCAGGTCTCTGGTGAGCAGGATTTGCATTTTAACTTCACAAGTGAGAAATCTAAACAAGGTAGAGTGCAAATGGAAAGTCACCATCTCTCTTTTTCTGCATGAAGCTTAAAGATGCTACAGACAAAGTCAACATCCTTCTAGAAGCAGCATTGGAGTGTTCAAGTTCTCTGACAGGTGTCCAGGTATCTGCAGCATAGAGAATGGAAAAATTATATTAGCCTGCAGAATGTGAAGATCCAGTATTAATGGAGCCCTGTCCAGGCCCAGAATGATGAAGAGGTGCCTCAGATTCTGAGCACCACCCGCCTCTGACAAAGTAGCCTGCCAGGAATGTTTACTGAAAAATGTAATCTCGGGTACCTACATTAATCTGCTTCCTGAATGAGGTTGATACTGCCTCACTTGTGTTTTTCTGAGAAGGTTCCAGAGTTGAAGATTTTTATTTGGATCTAATTTTTTTTTTCCAATTTACTCTTTCTAAAAATAACTAAACTACAAGATTGGGTTCAGGGGGAGCCTTTCCTTTGCTTGAAGGCATGTTCATCCTCAGGATGGATGGCTGTTGCTCTTCCTCTTTCGTCCTGGTAGAAAACTCACCATCCAAGTCTGTGTTGTTGTCCACTGAGGCAATACATGATTCCATTACAAAGGTGGCCGGCTTCTCCCTTTCTGTGGGAAAATTAAGAACTAACTATCCCCAAAAGCATTTACACATTTACTTGGAGTTCTGCAGGATAACTATCTTGATCTGAATTTCTTAGAAGTCAGATAAAAACCCTGAGACACTTCAGAAAAGTCTAGAAACATAGGGAGGGTTATTATTTTTTTTTCGTTTCTATTTGTTTTGTATTTATAATTCATTGAAGGTAATCCAATCTGCTGGGAAAAAGTGGAGGGGTAAGAGAGTATAATAACTAAATATGGAAAACCTGAATTCTAGTAATAACTCTAGTTGCATGATCTTAAATTCTTCACTTCTCCTGGCCTTAATCTATTTTATTCATAAAATGCAAGATATTTGTAAAATGCCTGCTACAAGAATTTATTACAAGGTTGCAGGATCAGATGAGCTAAGGTTTGCAAAAGCACTTTGTAAACTCCAGCAGGCTCTGTGTATGTTTATATGTGCACAAACACTGTAAAAATATACTTTATGTGTATATTCCGAAGGCCAGAGGGCTCCCCCTCAGCCCACATGCACCCCTGAGAGATTCCCCAAGCTGGTGCTCTCTTTGGTCAAGGCCGGGTCAGGCCACCGTCGAACCCAAAGTGGTCATGACTTAGACCTCAGGACTCTCACGAAGCCTGAGGAACGCTTCTCTCTCAGAGAAACAGTGGAGCAGGCCACGAGAGGGTAGATGTTGGCCGTGCGGTAATTCACGCCCGTAATCCCAGCCCTTTGGGAGGCCGAGGTGGACGGATCACAAAGTCAAGAGATCGAGACCGTCCTGGCCAACTTGGTGAAACGCTGTCTCTACTAAAAATACAAAAATTAGCCGGGTGTGGTGGTGAGTGCCTGTAGTCCCAGCTCCTAGGGAGGCTGAGGCAGGAGAATCTCTTAAACCCGGGAGGCTGAGGTTGCAGTGAGCCGAGATCGCACCACTGCACTCCAGCCTGGAGACAGAGCGAGACTCCATCTCAGAGAGATAGATAGTGAGAGAAAGAGAATGTGTGTGTGTAGCTGTTGTGCCCCTGTGTGGCGTCCTCTGGGAGAAAAGAAGAACACAGCTCCTCAGTAGCTCAGTGTTCCCACTGACAGCATGTGGGTTTTTGACTGGATCGCCTTTGAGATCCTAAACTATGGTCTGCTCTGCCGCAGAATCCCTGCTGTGAAGTGGTCCGGATTGAGACCTCTAGGTGGACCCCATATTCCAACCCCAACGAGGAATCTTCTGCCACACGACCCCTGCTCCCTGCTGCCGTCGGCTTTGGAGTCTGCGGGCGGGTGCCCGGGCCCGCTGAGCGCCGCCTGCGGGAGGAGAGAAGTGGGGCGGGAGGGACGCGCGGGCCGGGGAGCAGCGACCCCAGCAGACCGCACCGCGCACCCCGGCGCACCGCTCCGCGCACCCCGGCCCACCGCTCCGCGCGCCCCGGCCCACCGCACCGCGCGCCCCGGCCCACCGCTCCGCGCGCCCCGGCCCACCGCACCGCGCGCCCCGGCGCACCGCACCTCGCGCCCCGGCCCACCGCACCGCTCACCCCGGCCCACCGCACCGCGCACCCCGGCCCACCGCACCGCGCACCCCGGCCCACCGCTCCGCGCACCCCGGCGCACCGCACCGCGCACCCCGGCGCACCGCACCGCGCACCCCGGCCCACCGCACCGCGCACCCCGGCCCACCGCACCGCGCACCCCCGGCACACCGCACTGCGCCGGCGGAATTCGCCTTTATTTCCCATTTCCCACCGCCATCCGCACGGGCCTTCTCCGGGCAGAGCGCCTGGACAGCCTGGGGCCGCCGCCTCTAGAAGTCCAGGGTTTCTTTTTCCTTCTTGTTGAAGGGGTTGTAGGGTCTCACGGTCGTGACCAGTCGTGACAGCGGAGCCTGGTGACGGAAGAGGTCGACTGCCATTTCTTTCCGTAAGACGCTGCGGCAGGATGGGGAGACAAGGAGAAAGATGACATATAAAAAACACAAAAACATATAACCTCATCCAACTAAGGATACCCATGAGCGGGAAGGGGAGGAGAGCGCGCACTGCAGGCAGGGAGGCCCAGGATGACTCGTGAGCACTCGGCTTCGGGGACTGCGCCTCTGCCCTGCGGAGAGAATCATGGCGGGTGCTACGAATGGGGGTGATCTGCAGAAAGCCACCCAATGAACCCGACCGCACCGTGCCAGGCCTGGGGAGCGCGCAGGGGACTCAGGAGAGAGCTCTCTGGGCCGAGCGGCCGGGGCATCCAGAGTCTCCACCAAGGAGGAGTGCCTCCAGACAAGGAACAGGGAAGCCGGGACAAGATGGGGGATGGGCAGACCTCACCCGGAGGGTAGGAGAAGACATAACTTGGTCACCCAGAGACCTGGAGAAGACATGGGCGGCATGGGTGGGGGAAGCCTGGGCCCCACCCAGAAGCCGGGAGAAGACATGGTTGTGTCACTCAGAGGACTGGAGAAGACATGGGTGGGAGGACCCAGGCCTCACCCAGAGGCCAAGAGAAGTCATGGCTGAGTCACCCAGCAACCTGGAGAAGACATGGGTGGGGGTACCCGGGCCTCACCCAGAGGCTAGGAGAAGATGTGGCTGGGTCACCCAGAGTCCTAGAGAAGAGATGGGGGATGGGAGGCTCTTGGGCCTAACCTAGGGGCTGGGAGAAGACATGGGTGGGTTAGGCCCCGGCCCCACCCAGAGGCTGCTGGGGGAGGGTAGGCAAGGCCGGTGGGCCGGAGCCTGTGCACAGGGTTTTACTGGTTCTGCCAGTGCGTTTAAGCTGCCTGTTCCCACAGGAGGTTCATGATTGGGCTTCATTTTACTTTGCTTATCTACCCAGTGGGAATAAATTTGCCCTATCAATTTTGGTGCGATAATTAATAAAATATTTTTTAAAAAGCTTTGAAAATGTGGAATGCTTTGCAGGTGATATTTTATCCCCTTGGGTTAGTGGCATTCCCATACTTCCTATTCCGCCTGGAGGTGGCTGCCCCAGTGTCACAGGAGTTGGGCCAGCTATTATAAGCAACCCCGTAAGCCTATGGCCTGAAGTAATTTTGCTGTGAATTTGCTGCTATTTGAATCACACACACATTGCAGTGTTTGTATCAGCAGCAAGTTACAATGCTGGTTTGGGAAATGAACCCTCTATAAAGCGACTACATCTAAGATAGCTTTGTTTTATGACCACCATGAACTGGTATTTTATTTTGCTTTATATATACATACATATGCACACACACACACACACACACACACACACACACACACACACACACACATATATATATATATAGTATGTTGTGAGAAATGGCTGCAGAGATGGGAAGGCAAGTTTCTGTGAAGGTTACATTCTGATGGGAGGATGTTGGCAAGAAACACTGGACCGTGGTGGAAATGGGAGCTAACAAAAGCATTTGTGCCCGTGTTCCCCTGCTCATGACTGCTCCACCTCCAACACACCCCATCTCCTCACTTCAAATCTCTCCAACTGTCCCCTGTCAGTCTGCACTCCATCCCAGTATTCATCCTGAGGCACTGTGGGGGCCCTGTGCAGTTTGCTCCAAATACGGTGTGGGGAGTATATGGCCCTGGACCCTCTTTGCATCAACATTTGAGGCCTAAACAACTTAAAACCTCCAAACCACCAGTGCAGTTTGATCGATTACAGAGATCCAGCGAAATGCACTGTTCCTTGTCTCAGAATCAAGTGGATCCAATGGCCTCTCTTCTGTCCGCCTTCCAGTCTACAACCTGACAGGCAAGAGCATGTCACTTGACTGCTGGTGTCAGAATCTAGAGCCAGGAGGTTCAGGTTCAGGAGAGAGTGGGCAGGAAGGAAGTGAGGGCAGCAGGCACGGGAGATTAGCTGTTTGCTTTTTCAGGAAGTTTAGAAGTGAAAGGAATGAGAGGAGAGAACAGGGTGGCAGCTCAGAGAAAAGCCATGGGGACACCCTGCTGGGGTTCTTAAACAACTGGCCAGCTGGGAGAGACCAGCACTGTGGGGCAGAAGGAAGGAAGCAGGACTTAATGGGACCACAGGACTGAGAGCTCAGAGATAATGATCAGTATTTTAGAAAAGTGACAGCATGTCTTCCTGGGGGAAAAGGGAGGCAGCAGTGACAGAAATAGAGCCTGGGATATGGAGAGGAGGAGGGTGCACTAGCAGGGAAGTTGAAGGAGTCACCTTGGGCGTCCCAGCAAGCAGGAGGCAAGACCAGCTGAGAGGGACATGGGGAAGGGACTGAGAGCTCGCGTGGCACAGAGGGGTTTGAAGACAGCCATCACAGGGAAAGGCATTAGCTCTTAATAAGTGAGGAACCCATGGTAGAGGTGAGACTACAGTAGCAGCTAATATTCAGGAGTTCCCAGGGAATGCCCATGTGAAGATGACTTCTTAGAAATAACAGGAAAAAATGCATCAGATCAAGCAGAAACAGTCAGGAGGAAGTTGGCTCACTACGTTCTCATGATACTCATCAGAGAATCATGAGAAAGTGGCTCCCACTTTCACTGGAAAGTTTTAGAAAAATAACTTATAGTGTTAGATACAATCAGAGTGATACTTCATGATGTGAAGAGCCTGGAAGGCCCAATTTTTTGATCACAAGGGCCAGGCCTTCCTGCTGGAGGGCACAGTGCTTATGTAAGCACAGTGCATTTTTACAAATATAAATCCCTCCTGCCCCTCCCCACTGTGCTTTTTTATGCTAGAGCACCGCTGCCTGCCAGGAGCTGCTGTTAGGGGAGAATGCAGAAGTGCAGGCCTTGATATTTGGGCCCAGCACGAATCATCACTTAGTTGTGGATGACACTTTGGCTAGTGTCACTTTCTCTAGAGTGTTATCTGCACCCTGAGAATAAGAATCCCGGAGAAGCTAGCTCAGAGGGCTCTGGGTCCCCACTCTGGGGTCATGGATGACAGCCATATGCGCAGTATGTGTGTATAGTAGGGCCATGGGTGAAAGCCATGTGTGCAGTGTGTGTATTGAGATAATTTGAGAAGATCCCCAAGAGTCAGCCATGGGCCTGAATCTGCGCGTGAGAGTCTGGCTGAAAGGTATAAGTGATATTCTCTGGGAGTAACAGTAGGGAACAATTTTTCATTTAGAAATAGAGATTCATCTGAAAGATAATAGGAACCTTTTATCACGCATTAGATGACCTGATTATCTGTAGATATGTTAGAGCAATCAGATATCAGGGTGGGATCCAAGATTCGTGGGTGAGAAGATGGATTGTGAACAAAAAAAGATGAGGGATTACCGATGTTTATATCCGCACTGACAGACAAAGAATCTTTGAGTTGGATCCCTCATAAATCATAAACCAGCCACAAGGTATTATTCCTGCTGTCTTTGGACAGTGAGTCTAAATGATCAATATAAGGATGTATTTAATTTTGACATTGTTTTATGTCCTTCACATGAAGGAAATATATATTACTTGTCTAAATGTCTACCAGCTCTGCCTTTGGAAATAGATTTGTAATGTTTCAAAATATGTCTTGACATTAGCCTTGGCAGTGATTTCTTGTATATCACACCCAAAGCTTGGGCTACAAAGACAAAAATAAGTAAATATGACTGTCAAACTAAAAAGCTTCTGTGTAGCAATGGAAACAATCAGCAAGAATTAAAAGATAGCCTACAGACTGGAAGAAAATATTTGGGAACCATACATTTGATAAGGGTTAATATCCAAAATTTATAAAGAACTCATACAACTCCATACCATGAAAACATACAATACAATTTTTTAAATGGGCAAAGGACCTGAACAGACATGTTTCCAAAGATAACAAAAATGGTGAGCAGGTACATGGAAGAGTGCTTAACGTTGCTCATTGGGGAAATACAAACCAGAATGAGATATCACCTCACACCAGTTAGAATAGCTGCCATCAAAAAGACAAGAGATAATAAGCGTTGATGAGAGTGTAGAGAAATTATAGACCATTGATGGGAATGTAGGTTGGTGCAGCCATTATGGAAGACAGTATGGAGTTTCCCAAAAAAATTAAACATAAAAGTAACATATCCCTTCTCCCGGCATACACTCAAAGGTGATGAAATTACCACCTCATAAAGATACCTGCACGCCCTCGTTCATTGCATCATATTCACAACAGCCAACATATGGAAACAACCTAGGTGTCTGCTGACAGATGAATGGATAAAGAAAATGGAATATTATTCACCCTTAAAAAGGAAGAAATCCTGCCATTTGCCCAATACGGATGGGCCCGGAAGTCATTTCGCTAACATACAGAAAGAAAAATATTGCACAATCTCACTTATTATGTGGAATCTAAAAAAGAAAGAAAAAGTGAAATTTACAGAGACAATGAGTAGAACTGTGGTTATGAGGGATCCAATGGGGGGTGAGGCAACGGGAGATGTCAGTCAAAAGATGCTAAGTAGCAGATACTCAGGAGGAACAAGCCTGAGATATAAGGTCCATCATGAGGACTAGAGGGAGTCATAGTGTATCGTATTCAGGATTTTTGCTGAGTAGGTCATAGATTCCATGCTCTGGCCACAGGGAGAAGGGGACAATGGGTAACTATGGAGATGATGGATGTTAACATGTTCACTATAGTAACCATTTTACTATATACCCATATCTCTTCATAATATTATATTGTTATGATGATATACGCAGCAGAATTTATTTTTTTAAATACGTGCAAATATTGAGACTGGAAAAAAATGCATTTTGAGAGAAAATCAAATGCTAATTATTAGCCTAGAAAGCCAGTGATTTCCTTTTAAAATGTTTCTCATCAGATGGCCTGGAGATGCAAGACAATCGCCAATCCAGAAAGTGAGATGCGTTGATAAAGCCTCCTATTGGCAGGCACCTTAGAAAAGGCCGCACACACAGGGCCTGTGGGATGCCTGGAATTGTCTATATACAGTGGCATACAATGGGCTAGTTGGGGCCTGATACCCACCCCCTATGGTGCCTTTACTGCTCCATAAGGAATGCTTGCTGGGCTTAATTACCTGGGACCAAGCCCCACTCTTCCAAGTCACTGCATGAGCCACTCCTCTGTGAAGTCTTCTTTAGTGCACCCTCCCAGAGCCCCAGGCAGCTTTTGTGTGCCTCAGTTTCCTTATCTGTAAAATGAGGATAGTAACATTTCCTTCCTCACAGGATCCTGGCACTATGACATGAGTTAGTACCCACAAAGTACTCAGTCAACAGAAGTGATTATTAGTGTTAAGACACTTTTCATCATCCTCTGCTGCAGTTGTTTATTTCTCATTGCAAGAGGGTGAGTGCCTTGCAAGCAGTTCTTGTGATTTACTGGAACACAGTAAACATGTGTTGACTCAGTAAAACAACCTGTGAATTCACCAGCAAACGGGTGAGTGAGTGAGAGGAGGAGCAGCTGGGTGGACCAGAGCCACAGCCCAAGAGGCCTATGCATGGCAGCTGCTCCCATTCACAGCCACTGCCTTACTGAAAATTTAAGAAGTTGATCACAGCAGGAGCTCTGGCTTGGTACCCATGGTCTGACAGTCACCTCCTCAGAAAGCTCTCCCTGACCACCAAGCTCAGCAAGCCCCTCCTGAGGCACTCTCTCCTAAATCAGTCTTCTTTCACCAGCACATTTCACTAGCTAAGATTATTATTTCATTTCTTCAGTTACTTGTGTGCTTCTTTACTGTCTATCTTTTGTACCAGAACATAAGCTCTTGAGTCGGGACTTTGCCTGTTCATCCCTGTACATCCCGTGTCTTGAACAGTGCCTTACCCAGAATCGATGCTCAATAAATGTTTGATAAGTCCGGGTGCGGTGACTCACACCTATAATCCCAGCACTTTGAGAGGCTGAAGTGGGCAAATCATTTGAGGTCAGGAGTTCGAGACCAGCCTGGCCAACATGGGGAAACACCATCTCTACCAAAATACAAAAATTAGCTGGGCGTGGTGGTGCGCGCCTGTAATTCCAGCTACTCAGTAGGCTGAGACATGAGAATCTCTTGAACCCTGGAGACAGGGGTTGTAGTGAGCTGAGATTGTACCACTGCACTCCAGCCTGGGCGACAGAGTAAGACTCTATCTCAAAAAATAAAACATAAATAAAAATAAATGTTTGATAAACGAATGAATTCTCTACCAAAAGAATGTGATCTAGGAGAAAAAGCTCTCCTTCGGAGGGAAAACTGCTCTCCCTCTAGTTCGCCTTCCTACTGTGATAGCCTATTCATCTGTACTGGGCCAGCCACTAGACCTGGTTCAGGCTGCATTTGTATTTTCAAAATAGTTTGCAAGGCCAGGACTTCCATCAGATACTTTCAGATTTAAGTTATAATGAATGAGCAATGACGTGTTCCTTCTCACTAGTAGCTTCAAATAAAGGAATCTATAATAACCTTGCATCTAACATCTCCTGTTTTCTACGTGTGTGTGTGTGTGTGTGTGTGAGACGGAGTCTTGCTCTGTCACCCAGGCTGAGTACAGTGGCACTCTTGGCTCACTGCAAGCTCCGCCTCCCGGGTTCAAGCGATTCTCCTGCCTCAGCCTCCCGCGTAGCTGGGATTACAGGTGCACGGCACCACGCCTGGCTAATTTTTGTATTTTTAGCAGAGATGAGGTTTCACAGTGTTGGTCAGGCTGGTCTCAAACTCTCGACCTCAAGTGAACTGCCCACCTAAGCCTTCCAAAGTGCTGGGATTACAGGCGTGAGCCACCACGCCTGGCCACATCTCCTGCTTTCAATTTGCAAAATATGCGTTTAAAAATATATATGACTTTCAACAGAATTTTCTCTTTTATAAAAAATAAGGTGGCTGTTCACAAGAAGTAACCATGTATCTGAGGTGTGTTCCATGTGTCTGTTGATGGTCACAGAGAAGAGTGATGTGCGTGCACAGCTGTGAGTCTAAGAAGCAGAGATGCTGTTCCTCTAATGTCCCTTAAATACCTTCATATGCCCCTTTTGGGCACATCAATAATAACATTAATCTACACCTGGTTTTCAGTGTATTTTTGGGTAAGATTCAAAAAGGAAACACACCCAAGGCTTAATGAAGTTCCCCTCAATAGGAAAATGGAAAATTATCTCCTCTCTGTTTCGGACTTGATGCCCCATTTTTAAAAACAATGTAAATTTGCTTTTACTATTTAATTGTTCTTTAATGGAGTATAATTAGGATTTCCCCTCCTAATGTATCTGAGCAAATTGAGTAATAGGATTCACACTTACCGGTACAGTTCTGAATCTGGCGATGGGGTTGTTGATGGAATATTAGAATTTGCTGGGTGGGTGGCTGTGAAATGAACCTTGCCGGTATATCCTGGCATATTTGCAGCACTAAAGTAAAGAGTTAAGAGAGGAGAAAGAGAGGAAATTAAAAGGATGATTTGTGAAATTGTCATGGTAACTAGGACCCAAATATGAAAAATATAAAGAAAGACGCAGTCTAATTTTTTTCCCCCACATAAGGTGTGGAACTTGGGCTTTCCAGAAAGGAAATGGTGCAGGCCAGAGGCACAGGTGCTTAGATAACAGCCCTACTCTGGGGTCAATACAATTTATTTCAAGTGCATGTTTTTCTCCCTTTTTAAATTTCCACGTCTTTTACAAACATGACTCACTGCTGAGCTCTGTTTCACAATGAAGGAAGATACCAGGTCTTACCAGAACAGCAGACCTGTAGCCACACATATCTCTGTAATGTGGACTCTAATATTAATGAATATAATATGAATAAATATCTTCTGTTACATTATAGAGGTGTTACGTTATCAAATGTCTTTCTTATCACCATTAATGTACTGTATTACAGATTTTGGATGATTTCCTAAAATTGCACATTGAAAACAAATGTACACCATCATTAATTCCACAGCAGTTTGTTTAGTCAAATTCCACTGACTCTTCTGCTTCCCTGTTCTTTTCTCCACCAGGGACAGTGGGAGATAAAAGGAATGAAGAATTCGTTCTTCAGTGTGTATAAAGCCCTCTCTCTCTAGAAAAGGCACATGAGCATTCAAGAGAAAGGTTTAAGTAGGTAGTTCAGAGGAAAGAATGTGAAGAATAATCAATATTCTTGCCATGACAGCACACAAAGTGGTTTACACAGATTATTTCCTGGGAGGCGGGTAAGGCTGGCTTATGGGACAGGCCCAGTGTGAAGCTTCATCCTGTGTGCTGCTTACCACATCTCGCCTTAACTGCAAGGAGTTGAGGAAAATAAGATTTAAATTGTATTTCAAAGTCCAAGAACACACTATTTGCAGATCATGAGGCTCTTATAGCTTGCCATCTTTGCAAACTTGTACCAATGCCACAGCCTCAGCTCACTGTGCTGACTTCCAAGAGAAATGAGAAAGGCCACCATCATGAACTTGCCCTGGTGAGGAAAGGGCCAGTGGGCAACCTGCACATGTCACTCATCTCATTGGCTTTCACTTGCCATCCTTGCCGCCTTTCTCTGAGAGGAGGACATCCCTGTGGCATGGTTCCCCACTTAAAATTGGGGCCCAGACAAAATGCAACACGGTAGCAACAAGCAAACCTCTGTGGGCAGTGGAGAAATGGTTCTTCAGTGGCTGTCTTGGTGATATCCATGACCTTCCCACATAACCAGTAAGCCAAACAAAGCCTTCTCCAGGAACCACTTATCTTAGGAGTAATTTTCAAAATTTGGAGCTTATAGGAGTTGCTCCTGAAAGTATTAGATGACATGGCAGGTAGAAGAGAGGTTAGTGAAAGGGGTATGTGCTTAGGGGTTGGAAGGAGGAAGACTCAGACCCTGGCTCCCCATATCATCTCTGGGGTCTGGCCTGGACACAGTCTTTTGGAGCCTTCTAACCTCAGCCTGACCACGGGTAATGATACCAACCAGAAGGACTTGGGTGACAGAGACGTGGAAACAATCAGAAGGATTCACTTGCCATTTCTTGTTGTCTTTCCCACCTTGATTATGTGCGAATATCAGAATATTAGGGGGAAAATATGTATCAGGCAGGGAATTGCACTAATAAATCTCCTAATTCTCTTCCAGCTGTGTAATTTATGACTCTGTTGGTGATGACTTATTGGCTTGCAGGTGATATAATCAAGGACACCCAGAGACTAACAAAGTGAAGGCAAATTACACCCAGGGCAACACCAGAATAGACAGGACAAAATAACAGATTTTGTGAGACTAGGAAAATAAGGCAGCTGAATAGTGGGGGAGCCCACACTGCATTGAGAAGCAGGCTTCTGTGGCCAGTCTGACTCTGCCCCTTAACCAGCTGTGAGGTTTTCCTCCAGTGAAGAAAGTGGTCTGGGCTTCAGTTCAGTCAACTGCAGCATGAAGACAACAACACAGCTTCTTAGGGGCACTCTGGGGAGTAGAGGAATTAAATGAATGTGAAAGCAGCTAGCAAATTGTTAGCACTTAATAGATGCTAAACTAATTTCAGCTGAAATACACTAATTTAAAGAAATGAAACATTTACAAAATAAGGGCCATGTACACAGAGATTGCAAAGTTTATCCAGTACAGACAGCTGAAAAGGTGCTAAGACAGAGGTTCCCAGTGGTGCTGCACACTGACATCTCAGGGGCATCTTTAACAGTACCAATGCCTGGCTCACACCCCCACATTTAAATGTAACTAATAAGTGGTGTGGCCTGAGCACTGGGGCTTTCAATAGCTCTCCAGATGATTCTCCTGTGCTGCTGAGTTCAGGAGCCTCTGTTTTAGAGCCACACTGTCAAGCCTGCTGGGGGACCTAGGTGAATGAACGGAAGCTGCCGAATTCTAGGCAGTGCCGTGCAGAATTTCTTGGAATTTTGTTGGAAAAGGGCAGCTGTAAGTTAGAGAGGTAACCCAGAGTGAGGCAAGGTTATTCATGCGTGTGTATCTCTCCCCCAAACATTCATTAAAGCTTCCATGCATGTTACAAAGGAAATCCCCTCCATCTGTGTGAAAGGTTTTTTCCACTGCCTTTGAAACACCTGCAGAATTAAAATGCCTCTAAAGTCATATCCTCCCATCAGAGCAGTTAAGAAGTCAGAGGGATGGACGCAGGCCATCTGTCAATCACACAAAGGGCTTGATAAAAAACACCGCACAGCCACTGTGCCTCTGTGGCATGCAGGTTATTGATGCTAAATGGTATCATATGTTACATTGTCTTAATGCTATTATATTACATCATATTTAATAATAACATATCATGAAAGAGGAGACTGATTAGCTGCTCAGGCTTGAGAATGAATTCGGTTGCGTAATAAACGGCTAAATATTTGAAAACGAAAGTCCTCACCCACACTGCTTCTAAATCTATTCCATTTAAACCCTTGCATACAGGGCCATAACAAGGGGAATTTTGCCATCTTAAGTGCAACACACTGACCTTCTATTAAGAGGAGAATACTCTCTGGGGACGCTTTAAACTGCTGCTGATAGGAGATACTATTTTTCAGGTGGAGGGAACAAAGCTATTAAAGATACTGAAACATACAAGCTGGGAAACGGATTTCCAGATTAGTTGCATGTTCAAAGAATTCCACTCTCCATTTGAGGAAAGCAGAGAGAAGCAGAGACCCACTTAAAAATACGAAGTCTTCACTTTTGCCTTTGCCCACAGCTTCTAGTCCTTTAAACACTTTATTTTGTACTCCCTAGTTCCAAATAAGCCAGGATTTTGTTCACTAGTTGATAAATTTGAATATAGTATTGCCCAAGTTTACAACAAGTTGGTTCTCAACAAAGCATGATAAAATAGAAATTAAGTAATTTAAGAAAATCAAGAAGTTTAGTAATTCAGAAGAAGGGATCACAGATGGTATATAATTATAAGCTAAATATGAGATAAGAAAAATGCAGAGAAAACCATGTTATATGTAGAATATATGTACTACATATGTGCATAAAATTTAGGCATGCATACAAATTCTCACTCTACACTGTAAACACGACTAAGAGTCATTGAGTGGGTTCTGTATTCCAGGCACCCTTTTAAATGCCTTATGTAAGTTGACTATTCAATTCTCACAATAACCTTGTGTCATAGGTCCTATGATCATGCCAATTTTATAGATGGAGAAACTGAGGCAGAGAAAGTCTAAGTAACACAGCCAGCACCAACCAGGCTGGCAAGTGGCAGAAGCGGACCTCAGTGCCATTGAACAGAATGGAAAGGACCATTGGCATTACTTCCAGCCCAGCCAGGAGAGCCTTGTTAGCTCACAGAGGGCTGCATTTATACATGGTGGGGTGTAAGTGCAGGTTCAAATAAATGTGACAGTCTTATTTAGAGCCATTCTATATCAGGTACAGATCTAGGCAGACATCAAGCAGGCTTAGCTCCTGACAGCTTTCACACTAATACTTTTAATTTTAAAAACGCACATTTAAAGGTTTAAAGATCCCAAGTGGACAAAGACCACAGATGCAACATAAGAGAGGCGGGCGTGAGACAGACACATTTAATTCCAGGGCCGCCCTGACCAGCTATGAGAACATAGACCTCAACTGAAACTTTCTGAGCCATCCTTACTTATAATCGGCCATGATTCAGGGCAGCTGCACGCTCTTGGAAGGTGCGGTGGACGATGTGATGCAAGCAAAGGCCTGGCACAGTGCCCAGCATGCAGCAGGTGCAGACCCACGTGAGAGGAGCAGCAGGTTGGTGGATGGGAGACAGGGTGGGCAAGGGAAGCAGGAAGTGGGATAGGGAGAAAGAGCAGTAAATTCTAGTCTTAGATGTTAAGGAGGGCTGGCTCAGAGGGTTGAGAGAAGGGAGGGACTGCAGAGAACTGTGAGGGGGATGAGGCTGGAGAGGAAAAGAAAGGAGTCCATTGTGAGTTGGGGTTGGTCTGATTTTATTGTCGTAAAGAAAACTGGGATCATTTTGCAATGGCCTTTGGTCATTCGATTGCATTTTTCTGAATATTATAAGATCTTGTCGTGGACACAAAATCACTTTTAAGAATGACAGGTTTATTGATTTTTCTCTTCATCTAGTGGATATATTTTTTCCTCCTGTGTTTTTGGACTCTTCAATTCTTTCATTTAGAAGGGAATGTAGAAAGAGTATAACTCACAGCTTTTGTATTATAGCTGAGGCTGGAGCTCCAAAAACCTGTCATTTGCCAGAGGAAGAAGACACGTTGAATGTGAGTTAAGGCAAGAGCTTGCTCTGGGGATTAGGAGGCCAGTTCTCTGTTCTTTTTACCATTTATGAAATGAGTTATCTTGGCTCTTTATGTCATTTCCTCTGGCTTCAGCCTCCTCATCTGCAAAATGGGGATAGAACTTGCTCCTTCATTTCTGGCCTCATCACACTATTTGAAAAACAAATGAGGGAGTTTGTGAAAGTAGTCTGAAAAGGCAGAAGTGTTGGGCTGATCTAAGGAACTACTATTCATAGAGTTATTCTTTAACCTGGGCTGTGGTAAGATTTTTTTTTTAAGCTGCAACACATCCAGTGACTGACAGAGAAGCCCCCAATTTCTTATTTCTTTTTTTCCCTTTTTTTTTAATGACCTCATCTCTAAGTATCAGCAGTAAGAGCTCCCCATTTCAATGGGAGACATTTGTCAGGGCTGCCTGGTGGTCCATGTTGGACAATTCCTGTTTATTTGCAAATGCTTCCTCAGAGAAATCATTGAGGTCAAAAAGCACAGTAAATATGAAACCGTGTAACGTCCTGAGATAAAAGATTATAACTTAGTGGAGGATGGTATCTCAGAGGCCGCTGTCTCGTTTGGAAAAACAAGCAAACGGTGACTGCAAGTGCTGGGTTTGGGATCAGAAGGCATGGGCTGTGCTGCTCTCTTAGCTGCACCTGCACCTCACTTGGTCTGAGCCTGTGTATTCTTCAGAAATACAAGAGTGAGATGCATATATGTTAGATCCCAGAGCTCCCTACCATATATAAGATGTGTGTGTGTGTGTGTGTATCCAACAGAGTCTGTTACAAAAGAAAAAGCACCCCAACACCTCATTCCATATCCTTATGAAGGGACACAGATCTGCCATTACAGATCATTAAATTATTATGTGCCTTATGCTGATGACTCATGTCTGCAAAGCACTGAAACTATATGGCACTGTAAAATGGTTACTAAAAGGGACTGAGCATCTCTTCAAACTTGTTTGCTGCGCCCTTGAAAAGAATATGGACCTTATATTAAAGAGGGCAAAAGATCAGATTTGAAAAAACAGAATTTTTTTTTTTTTTGAGACAGAGTCTGACTCTGTCCCCCAGGCTGGAGTGCAGTGGCGTCATTTTGGCTCACTGCAAACTTCACCTCTCAGGCTCAAGCCATTCTCCTGAGTAGCTGGGATTATAGGTGCTTGCTACCACACCTAGCTTATTTTTTAGTAGAGATGGGGATTCATCATGTTGGCAGGCTGATCTTGAACTTCTGACCTCAGGTGATCCACCTGCCTCAGTTTCCTAAAGTGCTGGGATTACAGGTGTGAGCCACTGAGCCCGGCCTGTAAAAACAGGATTCTTATCTCAGTCTTACCACTTTCTGCTTGACACAGATTGTAAGTGGGGATGAATTTGTATCATTTTTAAAAAATTCCTGAGTAATACCCAGATTCAGTCAATAGTACATGTTTATGGAAGAAGCAAACAAAATTGCTTAGCTACACTGAGCTTCAATAATTTTTGCTGAACCCAATGACTATTTTGGATTCTTTCTATTTCCTAAACTAGTCTCAAGTTATAAGTTAGGAACTTCAGTAGATACCGCATTAATATTTTGAGTTCCTGAGCTCTAAATGCAATTTAATAACTGGGCATGCCTACCAAATCAGAAAATAGTTTTAGTTTAACAAGAAACCTCATGCAACAATTTCATTTTTAGTGATGAGCTCTACAAGAATGCATGGATAAGTGCACAAATATACAAGTAGAGGCTGCCTTTGTTATACTGTTTACAAGAAAAATAGTCAGGACTTGGGCTATACAAACTTGTTATAGGCTTGGTGGGATACATGCAGCCATTAAAAAGATTTCAATATGAAAAAATATCTAGTGCACATTTCAGTCTGACTTACACATACACATTCCCCCTATGCATGTATACACAATACACTTGTACATATATGTTGCACACAAATGCATGAGGGGAAGAGTCTAAAAAGAAATCAAACTTTTAATGTTGGGATTGAAAATGAAAGAGCTATTTTACTTTCTACACTTTAAAAATATCTGAATTATCATGCATGTAATCCCAGCACTTTGGGAGGCTGGGGTGGGCAGACCATGAGGTCAAGAGTTCGAGACCAGTCTGGCCAACATGATGAAACTCCGTCTCTGCTAAAAATACAAAAAAAAAATTAGCCGGGCAGGTTGGTGTGCACCTGTAATCCCAGCTACTCAGGAAGGTGAGGCAGGGGAATTGCTTGAACAAGGGAGCTGGAGGTTGCAATGGGCTGAGATCATGCCACTGCACTCCAGCCTGGGCAAGAAAGCAAGACTCTGTCTCAAAACAAAAACAACAACAATAAATAAATAAATAAAAACTACTATTTTTAAGCTATTAGCACGATCACTACCAATATAAAAACACAGGGCGTGTCAGATGACTTAGTAGCCCCAGAAAACAAAATCAACTGATGAAGGAAATTTGTAAAACTTTGGTCCTGTAGGAAAATTGATGATTCCAGTGACGGAACCACTTGAACTAGAAAGTAAGTGGCCTTGACCCTTGCCTGAAATATGGCTTTTGGGCCGGGTATGGTGGCTTATGCCTGTAATCCCAGCACTTTGGAAGGTCAAGGCAGGCGGATCACTTAAGGTCAGGATTGGAGACCAGCCTGGCCAACATGGTGAAACCCTGTCTCTGCTAAAAATACAGAAAAAAAAAGAAAATAGCCAGGCATGGTGGTGTGCACCTGTAATCCCAGCTACTCAGGAGGCTGAGGCAGGAGAATCGCTTGAACCCGGGAGCAGAGGTTGCAGTGACCTGAGATCATGCCATTGCACTTCAGCCTGGGTGAAAGAGTGAGATCTGTCTTGAAATAAATAAATAAATACTTTCATTGAAAAGACAGGGGTATAGCAGGGCTTGCCAGCCATGATTAAATGCCACCCATCAGTAAGAAAAAAAAATCCTAAAGATAGTATCATAAAGTCATTTCTCTTCAAGAAACTTCAAGATGAAAAAATTCAGGAGACATATTTGTGTTTGAATAGGATGGCACACTCTAGTCCTTACTTGACACAAAGTAAGCTCGTGCTCATGTGCAAATGATATCATATTGTTTGTATTCTCCTGTACTTGGCTTTTTAGCTCAGGCAGTACTGTGGAAACTACATAATAATTTGTTTAGAGATTCCTATGTGTGTACCAAAACTAGAAAGAAAAACAAAAGAGAAGCATGTCTAATGTGGATAACTTCTGAGCGGGGGAGGCAGAAGCATGGGCAATGAGATTGGGGCCACACCTGTGGTTGAAGATTTGAGTAAGTTTCTGTAAGTTACCAGGTAGGGGATACACAGGTGTTTACTTATGTTATTTGATATGTTATATGTGACATTATTATATCTTTTTGCATCTATAAATATTTTATACATAAAAATGAAAAACATTTCTTTGTGTTAGCAGGTTAAGATTCCGTTAAAAATTGAAAACTAATCAAAAGAAGAAACTTTGCAACCTTGGAGGCCCTCTAGTGCCCAAATCAGATAAGCACAGTTAATGTCTTCAATTCTTTTACATGATTTGCTCAAAATTTCATTTGCTTAAAAACAGAAGTTAAATGAGGTAGGAATGCTATACGCCAGAATGTATTGAAGTTAAGTGGTTCATTTTGACATCAAGTTTTTAAAAAATGCTGCCATAGTGTTCTTCACTCTTTTTGAAGAATGACCCAAAATAATATGTTTTGATTCCTTAGCAAGAATGTTTCATAAAACATTTCAAAATTTAGATATACTTATCAAAGAAGAAACAATCCTAAATTGTGGTGCCTGAGGAATATTTTAAATTGGCTTTCTTCCTATATTCTTTTTTTTAGATTGCTAGAATTATTATGTGTAATAGCAATGATTTCCTTGCAGAATGTATGGAAGAATCCAGCCCACTGACTCCTTCCTCAGGACCAAGCATAGCACATGAGCCTTCAAGTTCCTATGTGTAAAAGTGATCCTTCTATTAGTTATCAGCCGTGTCTCAGATACTTTGCAAATGTTATTGATCCCCCCACGATCACCTCACTTGGTGGCTTTTTTTTCCTCACAAGTTTCAGATGAGGAAACTGAGGTCACAGAAACAAAGTGACCTGCTCAAGGACCCCAAGGGATTCAATCCCCAAAATCTCCTTTGTGACAAACTGTATTTCTTTTAGGAAGCAGGTGTCTTTCTTCTTCAGCTATGTTCAATAAAAAGCCACTTTTAAACTCCTTCATTTATAGTAAAGTCCATCACCATGTTTCATCCTTAATAATGAAATAAGGGAAATAATCATGAATGGAACTCACCAACTTGTGTTTGTATACAGAGGCTTAGAGCACCGCGGCTTGGCTAGGGATAAGAGGTCTCCCAAGGGGTTGTCAACATCATCAGCATTTGCAGACTGCACATGACCACTGTTGGAGTGGAAAGGAAAGAAGACATACGTTCTTTCTAAGAAGCACAGAAGAAACTATTGAACAGTATTCTAACTTCCAAGGGAAATTTATTTGCCAAAATAGATCAAAGGCTCAAAATGCCAAATGTAAAGCATAATAATAGGACAATTTTCCTTAAAAAATATAAAGATGAATTTCTCTTTTTCAGCGATGCCATGCTCCTTGGTCTTAAGCTGGAGCCAGAGTGAGAGCAAGGGATGTTTTGTGTTTCTGAGCAAAGAAGCAGCTCTTCCTGCAGCCCCGGCACAACTCCTTTGTTGGAGACTGGCTGGAGGCTGGGCAAGACAGAGGCAGGTGTGTGCCAGAGATAATAAGGCTCCTAGTGGGTGGAAACCCTCACAGGTGCTGAGGAGCTTGGGCAACAAGCCACATGCCCTTGGGCCTGAGAGAAAGTTGAGAGGCTGAGTTGCTGTCAATCAGAGAGGGCTTTGAGGACTTCTGGGGCCACTGGTAGAAACACTACTGAATGGCAGAGGAGAAAAGGCTGAGTAATGGGAGGGGGTGAGCAAGGACTAAAGGTCCAGATCCCTCTTTCATGTTCTTGGATCTACTTTGTTTCAAGGTTCTTCTTCCATCTAAAAACCAGGAGAAGACCCCAAGTGGCAGATAATATACTTTTTTTGCCAGCCATGGAAAGCCAGCATTAAACGTAGAAAATAAGAGGTTACATTTCCTAGACTTCAATGTTAATGAGCGCCCCATCCCTTTTTCAATTATAACTGTTTTTATGATTCATAACACCTAATAGTAGTAGCATCTAAGGTATTTTATTTCGAAAAGTAACCTATTTGGGAAAACAGAAAAGTACCAACCCTTCTTTCTCTCTTTCCTTCCTTCCTTCCTTCCTTCCTTCCTTCCTTCCTTCCTTCCTTCCTTCCCTCCTTCCTTCCATCCTTCCTCCCTCCCTCCCTTCCTTCCTCCCTCCCTCTCTTTCTTTCTTTTATCAAAATCAAACCTTAGATAGAACTGCTGACAGTAAACAGGCACTGTGTGCCAGATAAACATTAGAAATCTGTCACAACACATAAGCTGTCTTAAAAAGTGAATTACAACATGAGTGAGCTGAAAGCAACTACAACCAAAATGTAAATCTAATATTTTTTTACAAAACTGAGAAACCAATTACTTACGTATAGAGAGGAATATATTTACTTCGAGAACTTGAACTCACACTTCAAAAAAGAGAAGATATAGGCAATTGGGTTATTTATATTAAGTTAATAAACTTCAAACTATTACAGTATTTCTCTAGTTAAAATCCTTCAGAGATATCTCATAGGAATTGTCCTTTAAAGGTTTATAATTTTAAACAGAGACGATTTAAGGATGTAGTTTGTTTTCTCCAGGTGTCAAATAAATTGAACCATATAATAAGTAAACTTTTGGGTCTGATTGCTTTCAAATGTGTTTCAGATTCATATTTATTGTTGTGTGTTGCATGTGTTGTTTTTCATTGCTGAGTAGCATTCCACTGCATGGACATACTCTAGTATGTTATCTGTTTATTTGCTGAAGGACATCTTGGTTGTTTCTAGGTTTTGGAGATTATAAATAAAGCTGTTGCAAATGTTCACATACAGGTTTTTGGGCTGTTGGAAGGAACATTTACTCAAAGGAGGCTTTCACTGTGAATAGTATGCTGAGGAATTCTGAGGTGATGGCAGTGCTAACACACAGATTTTCATTTGCCAGCTGACTTATAGCTAACAAATTAAGTGGATCTATGTAAACTGGAATAAAGAAATTATCATCTCAGTGAGCTCTTTGCCATTTTACACGATATGTAAATTAAAAATACCAGTATAGTTTTAGAACCAACATTCACATGTTAAAAATTAGTACAAAACATGTATATTTTAAAAAAGGTATTCAAATGGGATTATCAACAGTTTCAGCTTGCTCTATAAATAATAATCTTAAATTTTTAAATATTTCAATCTTTTATTTAAATGATTACCATTCACTTTTTCACATTGGAGTCTAGAGTGGGATATTTTACACCTTTGACAAAACATACTTTAAATATTTTTTATCAAAAATCTTATATATCATTTTTAGATATGGTTCAATAAAATGGTAGTTTTCTGATAAGACTCCATATTCTTCTCCGTATTGTCACTATTTGCATTTCTAGATTTAGCAGTCAGACTTGAATACAGCATTGTGTATGTCCATTTCTTTCTTTTTTCTACCAATAAGCAAAACATTCCCTTTAAAGGTCACTTTATACTACTTTTATTGAAGTGGTGAAATTGTTAAAGTTTTTAAAAATGGTATCTTTTATATTGATTTTCAATAACTAAAATTTAGATAAAAAACTTGCCATAATTTTGCTGTGGACAAATATCTCCTGCATTTTACTTTAAATTTCATTTAGATGAGGTAAATATAAAGTTAAATGTACAAGATGAACCACCCCACTGAGGCGATGATCAAATTGATCATCATAAAAGCAGAAAATCAGATAAAATTCCAGGGAACAAAAGATGGACTTACTAATTTTTTTCTGGAACAGCATGTGTTTTTTGTATGTGCTGTCTGTTTGTATCACACTATCCTTCATAACTGCCGACAGTAGTTGTTGAAAACTACATAGTTCCATTTTAAAATTCCATGTGATTCACTTTTATATTTCCTATTCCACTTCATTTTTGCAAAATGCTGACTGTAAAAATGCTCACCATCACTGATCATTAGAGAAATGCAAATCAAAACTACATTAAGCTATCATCTCACACCAGTTAGAATGGCAGTATTTAAAAAATCTGGAGACAACAGATGCTGGAGAGAATCTGGAGAAATAGGAACACTTTTACACTGTTGGTGGGAGTGTAACTTAGTTCAATCATGTGGAAGACAGTGTGGCAATTCCTCAAGGACCTAGAAATAGAAATACCATTTGACCCAGCAATCCCATTACTGGGTATATACCCAAAGGACTATAAATCGTTGTGTTATAAAGACACATGCACATGCATGTTCATCACAGCACTGTTTACAACAGCAAAGACCTGGAACCAACCCAAATGCCTATCAATGATAGACTGGACAAAGAAAATGTGGCACATATACACCATGGAATACTATGCAGCCATAAAAAATGATGAGTTCACATCCTTTTTAGGGACATGGATGAACCTAGAAACCATCATTCTCAGCAAACTGACACAAGAACAGGAAATCAAACGCCACATGTTCTTGTTCATAGGCGGCTGTTGAACAATGAGAACACGTGGACAAAGAGACGAGAGCATCCGACACCAGGGTCCAATGGGGGGCGGCTAAGGGAGGGATAGTGGGAGGGAAGGTGGGTAGGGATAACGTAGGGAAAAATTTCAGGTATAGGTGATGGGGGGATGGAGGCAGCAAACCACCTCAAACCACCTTGCCATGAATGTACCTATGCATCAATCTTGTATGATCTGCACATGTACCCCAGAATCTAAAGTACAAAAAAAAAAAAATAAAAGATAAATTCCATGTGATTCACTTTTATATTTCCTATTCCACTTCATTTTTGCAAAAATGCTGACTGTGATTCAGCATTCACAGGCTTTAACCAACAGGCTACAAATCACTTATTAAGCTATTTAGTAAGAACCTCTCATTAAACGGAACTAGCATAATTGCTTACTTACGCTGAGAAAATGAATCCCTGGCTCTTATCATAAGAAAACATCAAATGCTTTAAAAATAATAAATGTGAAAAACAAAACTTTGAATATTTTAGAAAAAAACGTTATAAAAAGTATTAAAGGAGGATATCTTTATTATTTCAAGGCAGGAAAATGCTCATTAAAAAATTCAAAAAAATAAAACGAAGAAAAATATTGATGAATTTAGCTACATTAAAATTCAAAACTTCAGATAAGCAAAAATAGAAAGAAAAGTCTTAAAATAGAAAAGTCACAGACTAGATGGGGCTACTTTGATACATAGTACCGAGAAAGGATTTTTACCCAGAATATTAAACAGAAAAGATGTGACAATCAATAAGTAAAAGACAACCCAACAGCAAAAGGAACAAAATATATGAGCAGGCAAGTTACAGATGTGAAAATTCAAACAGGTCATAAACTTGCAAAAAATGATCGTTACTAATCAGGTAAATGTAAACTAAAATTATAATGAAGTGCAATTTGATATTCATAGACCCGATTTTTTTTTTTTAATCTAAAAGTTCTAAACACTGGCTATGATGTGCAGTAATGGGAACCCAAGCACTTCTAATGGGAGATTCCATTGGTAAAACTCATTTGGAGAAGAACATAGCAATATCTAAAAAGCAAAGAAGTACACACCACATGACACAACAATTCTAGACATAAATATGAGTATATAAAACTCAGAAATATTTTTACACTTAGGTGTGTGAAGGTATGTGGACATTGTACCGACTATAATAAAAATCAGAAAATAATTATGAGAATGGATGAATAATTTTTAGTACATCTATTCAATGGAAGACTCTACAGCAATGAAAGTGAACTCCTAGAGACACAGATGTCAACAGGTATGAATCTTGCAAAGACAATACTGAACAAAAATCTAAAGTTGCATAAATATATGTATGATACCACTTATACTGGGTTTATAAGCAAAGAACATAATTACATATATTGGTTAACAATAACACATATTTTTTTTAAAATCTTTTAAAAACAGCTTTATTGCAGCATAATTGATATACAAAGAAGTGTACATATTTAACATGTACAATTTGATGAGTTTGGACATAATGCAAATACCCATGATACCATCCCCACAATCGAGGTAATAGACATATCCAACACCTCCCAAATTTTCCTTGTGCTTCTTTGTTTTTAAAAAATCTTTTGATATTATCATCTTATTATCTTGTTAATATCTTTAGGAACCATGGTGGTATGTTTTTAAAAATTATAAGAATGCATGAAAATGTGAAATGTCAAATCCAGAATACTAGTCATGCTCCCCAAGGAAGATAGATGTCCTTAGGAAAAATTACATAGAAATTTTTCATTGTGTAAGTAATATTTTATTTCTAAAGTTGGGGAGCAGATACACAGACTATATCATATTTTTGTTTATATAAAATATTCAAAAATGAATATAAAATAAAAACAAAGATGATAACCTGGGTTGTGGGTTGTGTTAAGAACAAAAATGAACAGACAATATTGTGATGTTTTCAAAGGCAGAAACACCAAGTTTTTTTAGACTAAATATGAAAATTACATGTAAAGAAGTAATCATAATAAAGCCATAGTTTCTAACATTAATAGAAAACAAAGTAACCATATGATACAAAAATTGATAGAAAATAATTTATGATCTATTTTATATAAAGTCCATGGATTTTAGGGACATTATAATTGTTTATATCAAATTGTTTGTAAAGTGCTTCCAATTTTATATTATTTTATTTTAATTATTTATTTTTTATTATTATTTTTTGAGATGGAGTCTCACTTGTCACCCAGGCTGGAGTGCAGTGGTACAATCTCAGCTTGCTGCAACCTCTGCCTTCTGGGTCCAAGCGATTCTCCTGTCTCAGCCTCCCGAGAAGCTGGGATTATAAGCGCCCACTGCCATGCCCAGCTTATTTTTATATTTTTAGTAGAGACGGGATTTCACTGTGTTGGCCAGGCTGGTCTTGAACTGACCTCAGGTGATCTGCCTGCCTCAGCCTACCAAAGTACTGGGATTACAGTCGTGAGACACCATGCCTGGCATATTTATTTATTTTTTAATGTAGGATCCTGCTCTGTCACTCAGGCTGAAATGCAGTGCTGCAAGTTATGGCTCAGTGCCGCCTGGAACTCCTGGGCTCAAGGGATCCTCCTGCCTCAGCCTCCCAAGTAGCTGGGACTACAGGTGCACCACCATCCCGCTTGGCTAATTATTATTATTATTATTTTTTTGTAGAGATGATGTCTCACCATGTCTACAAAAGAGAAATTATAACTCAATTTCAATTATAGACCACCTAGCGTGGTCTCTAACCCCTGGGCTCAAGTAATTCTACCACTTTGGCTTCCCAAAGTGTTCGGATTACAGGCATGAGCCACTGTACTCAGGTTTCCAAAATGGTTGTGGTACCTCCAATATTCTAAATGTTAAGGAGGGTGAAGAGAAAGTAAAGGAAGCAGGCACACTGGGCAACTGCCCTGGGATTCGGGTCATCTTCCCAGCCCTAAGGATGTGAGTCAGGGGGCTCCTGGGATGCTCTTTATCAGAGAACATGTCCCTCACCCACCCCATCTAACTCATGGACTACAGCATCGGCTTCTTAATTATAATACATGGTAGTGAGAAATCCAGTGTGAGATTTTAGGAGATAAAACTTACAAATTAATTGGTTTCACTGGTGCCAAGAAAGATCTGGTTTGAAATCTGTCCCAGAGGTCGCCAACCACCTAAAAATAATAATCAAATAAATGACAGTTAATGAGCACCTTATAAGTTCTGGTGGATAAGCTCCCATGCCCTTGACATTCCACATCATCGCCATGTCCCAGGCTCTCTAGGAAATGCACTCTCCAAGCTTCCCTAGCACTTCATGGGTTTGATCTGGAGCCACTCATGGTCTTTGACCTGCTCAAATTGAAATTCCAATTTCAATTTGTTTTCTCATAGCTGGAATCTCTCTCATTATCCACCTGTTTCAAATTGAAACCCATGTGAAAGGTCTGATTTTAGTTTTCATCCTTAGCTAGTGTTCTGACTCGGATCTACCGTAGCCTACCCTCCGCAAACCCAGGCCAGTCTCCCACTTCCAAACCAGCCTAGATCCTGAGCTTTGAAAATATATATATATATTTCGAAAATATGTGTATATATATTATATATATTTGAAATATATATATTTCAAAAATACATGTGTATATATATTTCAAAAATATATAAAAAGGTAGAATTATATATATTATATATATTTTTGATATATATATATATATTAGATGGAGTCTCACTCTGTCACCAGGTTGGAGTGCAGTGGCCCCATCTCAACTCACTGCAACCTCCACCTCTTGGGTTCAAGCAGTTCTCCTACTTCGGCATCCTGAGTAGCTGGGACCACAGGCGTGTGCCACCATGCCCAACTAATATATATTTTTTTGTTTTGTATTTTTAGTAGAAACAGGGTTTTATCATGTTGGCTAGGATGGTCTTGATCTCCTGACCTCATGATCCACCCGCTTCGGCCTCCCAAAGTGTGGGATTTACAGGCGTGAGCTACCGTGCCTGGACATATTTTTCTTTTAATTCACTTTTTCTATGTGAAAATCTCAGGGTTGAGTCTTTATATTAAAGTCATGTTTTCCCTCTTTTATTATCATTTTTCTCTGTAAAAGAGGAATAAATTTCACAAGAAAATATGGGCTTCTTAACCTATCATCAATGGACCTCTTGGGGCCTATCTTAATATAGATATATATCTCTTAATACCTGTATTTCAATATAATTGATTTTCTTTTTAATCCTATGGATTTTATGTACTCAAAAACTTCATTATGAGAAATAGCCCAAGGGCTTAACCAGAATCCTATGCTGGAAAAAGTGGCACAAAAGGATAAGGGAATCAATGGAAGTAGAAATTACTTTGCAAGCACAGAGCTGAGACATCTAATCCAGTGTTGGAAGGTCAAAAGTGAGGGCTACGATGAAATCTGAAGAATTCTTGAGATTCACCTGGCATAAATAGGGAGAGTGATGAAGGCAATAGAACACTCTTTGCAAAGCACACAACCTGGAAAAGAGCATCGCAGACTTAAGGACTTGGGAGAAGCTCAGCAGAAATAGGACAGAGTACAGTGTGGGGTGATGTTTGGGTGATAACATGTAAGAGTAAGAAGAGGAGAACGGGGCAGGGATGAAGCTAGGGAGGGAGCCATGGGCAAATAATGGAGAATTGGGTCTGTGTCATGTCAAGGAGTATGGATTTTTTTTTTTTTTTTAATAAAAAGATGGGTTTAATCAGTGGAGTAACACAAACAGATTCACGTATTAGGAAAAGTTCTCTGGCTGTGGTATAGATTTGATCATTCATGTGATAAATTCTTCTTGATACTCGGAAATGAAAAGAATGGGTGTCACTACTGACAAGTTGGTATGCTTTGTTTTGTCACATAATAAGAGATAACATCAGATAGCAATCTATGGATCTTTTCTTTTTGCCGTGAAAAGTACAGAGCTAAGTTCTAGATCCTATGCCAAGAACCATCCTCAGCACAGCTTATCTGGTAAGATTATTTCTGTCTTCTTCCTTATTTACTCATTCTCTTGCAATTTCAAAAATAAACACAGTCATTGCAAATGACTTTTGAGAAAGAGGTAGTCTTTAAATAATAAAAGTTTTAAATTTTGAAAATATCAAAGGATTTGCAGTCATCAACTTGTATGATTATGGAAATTTCAACTCCATATATATGTATATATATGTATTTACTTATCTTACATAAATTCTTTATGTACTCTTAACAATAAAATGAGTATTATTTTGACTTTTTATTTTAGTAACAATGAGAAACACATTATTGCTCAGAGAAGAGTGCCGACCTGAGTTATTGCTGGCACCCTTTCGTATCTTTTCAGAGTAAAACATTGTGAGATGGGGTCAGCAGCTTTTTCCAAAGTTGTTTCTTCTGGATCAAGTTTTCGTGGTAGCATTTTATCCCAAGGAACATCTTCATAAGCTCTATGAAGTTATTAAATAGGAACATCTTATGAAAAACATATTCAATTGGTAATGTTCATAATAATATTATGGTATGATAAGAAGAATTTAAAGATGACCCCAAAGATCCCTGCCCGTTGGTGTTCATATAATATATAATCACCTTCCCTGGACAGTGGGCAGAGCAAGTGAGTATGATGAGGTAGCACGCTTGTGTTATGTGATTTTATATGCCCCAAGAGATTGGCATATGTAGGTAAGGTCCCTAATCAGTTGAATTTATGTTAATGAAAAGGTGGAATTATCCTGAATAGGACTAACCTAAGCAAGCCAGGCCTAAAAAGGGATACAAAACAGCAACACATATTCTTTGCCCTTGAAAAGCAAATATTAGTCCTAAAGCCACAATGAACGGAATTCTGTCAACAACCTGAATGATCTTGAAAGATGAGAACTCAGTCTCAGCTGACACCTTGATTCTAGCTTTAGGAAACCCTAAATAGTAAACCCAGTTGGGACATGCCTAGACTTCTGACCTACAGGATTGCCAGATAACAAATTCTGCAGTCTGTCACACAGAAGCAGAAAATGTATACACATCTTACAGTTTACAAAAAGTGTTCACTTGACCTTCAGAGAATATCATTAATTTACAAATAAACTCTGGCTTAGAAAACTGATTTTTCTTGCTTAAGATCAATTATTGATGGTCAAAGTCAGGACTCAAGTCCAGATCATCTATCTCCTAAGAGTCAGCAACATTCCCACTATTCCACACGAATGTAGCCAAATTGTACAAGTTTTTTTTAGCATGGCTGAAGTGTTTCAGCCATCCTATGAAATGCAATTTTTGTATACACACACATGCACACATACAAACACACACACGTACACACAAATATGGGAATCTTTGGAGTTTCGAAAGTCGTTCTTTTTCACAGACATATATGACAGACACAGTGAAATCAATTCCAATTTGATCCTGAGCGAAAAACATACAACCCTCATTCTAAAGCCTATATTCTGACAAGATAGATGAATCCCCAGAACTTCTCCTGCCCTATCCAGACATAGTGTTTAAGTTGACCTTTCCATTCTATGGGCAAGGCATATCCTTCCAAAAAATCCCACCGTCTGTGAAAGTCATTTTAAAAAGAATTACCAGTGATCCCCACTTCCTCAACACACATTTGGTCAGAGATGACAATATTTCAAGTTCTGTGCTAGGTGTTTATGATACAAGAATGAACAAGGATAGATACAAAAATCGTCTGTGCCACATAGGAATGCTGTGAAAATTAAAGAACATAATATTGGAAAAGTTAAATAGATCAGTGATAAGTCCATAGTGTTTTTGTTGTGTATGAATACATTTTGAACTTACTCATCTTAAAATTAGTGTCATAAAATTACTAAATATAATAAAATATTTCAAATCATAGCAAAGTCATAAATATTTCCTAACGTATCTGACTAGCATTGTATATAAGAAATTAATCTGTGAGTACAATGAAAGTTTGAAAGTTACCTTACTGTTTGAGCCTCTGATATATTTCATAAATATTTTATGGAATTTTCCATGAGGGCAATAAAATTTTTCCATAAGGGCACTTTTATATTTTTAAAGAGAAACTACTTAATACTATGATTTGATATTTTGTTTTATAATAAAACGTTTCCATTTTGAGTGAAATATCATGACCTTAATCAAAATATTAACTGTTTCTGAGATGATCACTAGGATTTTTAAAATAAAAATCAAGATAAGAATACAATGGGAAATAAACCCAAAAGTCAGAGAAGAATTTAGGGGCCATTTAGCAATTGAGATGAAAGAGAATGGAGGATGCCAAAATCCCATGTTTGGCAAGCAGGTATGTTTTGAGCCTTAGAGTTGGATTTCAAGACGGCCAATGAACAAGGTGTTTTCTTCATATTGTTCTAATACTTTGAAACCCAACTTCATATCATGTTTTTAAATGTTTTCATAACACCCCCGGGATAGCAGGCATTCATACATGTGTTTTATGATACGATATTCGGTCATGGGTATACTTTCAATCTGAATGAAAAAAAATGAAGTTGAAATGTGAAGCCTGTCTGAAGTGTTCAAAATATGCAAACTAAGAAGAGTGGGCAGACATGAAGTACTTTGAGGTCCACAGGTATTGCCATTTCTTTATTCTGTTTGCTGCCTCTCTTTCCCTCTTCATCCATTTCTCTGTGTCATGCCATGTGTTTTGGCCTTCAGTCTATCACTCTGCTGAATTCTGAATCCACTCGTCAGTCCCATCACCCATTCTCGGGCCTCATCCTACTTCACCTAGCATGATATGAATAGGTGTTCATTACTCTTTCCTCAACACATCCTCAATCTGCCTTCCAGAACCTAGGCCCTCTTCATCCTCCTCATACCTTACTGGTTGCTCCTTCTCAGTTTTGATTGCTGGTTTCTACTCTTTTTTTTCTAGGGAGATGCCAGGACTCAGTGCCCTTTGCCTCTCTGACTACGCTTCTCTTTTAGTGTTCTCATTCAGTACCATGGCTTTACATACCTTTCTATAAGCCACGGCACCCAGGTTTATTTCTCTAGCCCAGACCTCCGCCCAAACTTCAAATCCATACATCACACTGCCTACTTGACCTATCCACTTGGATGTCTAATGAACATCTTCATATTCAACATATGTGAAACTGACTATTCCACTGCCTTCACCTTGTTAAGAAATGGCAGTGTCAGTACACCCAGCTGCACAGGCCAAAGCCTTAGACTCATTTTTGACTCCTCTCTTTTCCCACATTCATCACAATCAGAAAATTGTGTTGGCTTTGCATTCTAAATAAATCTGCAGTTCAACCATTGTTTACAAATTTTTCTGCCAGAGCTCTCCCGCAAGTTACCGTTATCTCTGTCCTAGATGACAATAACCCCCTAACTGGTGTTCCATCTTCTCTCCCCTGCAAAAATCTACTTTACCACAGCAGCCACCATGATTATTACCTTGATATGTAAGTCTGATCTTGCCACTTCTCTGCTAAAGCATCACATCGCTCATAGTGACAGTCCTGGTTATTACAATTGCTTAAAGTGTCCCACAAGATCTGGTTCCTAGCGCTTCTCTGACCTATCCTTTTGCTACTCCCTCCTCTTATCCTACTGTTACCCTGCTCCAGGCACCCTGGCCTTTTGTTCTTCCTTAACATCTTAAGCACACTTCTGACCTGTGGCTTTTGCTCTCTATTCCCTCTTCTGGGAATAGAGTCACTCCAAGCCTCTGCATGGCTGCTCTCTCAACTCTTTCCAATTTCTGCACACCCTTCAGCATCTGGAAAGGCCTCCCACACCTCCTGCTTATTACTGATGCTTGCTACCCTGTACGTGTGGGACTCCTGATTTTGTCATCCTGTTCTACCTTCGCTTTCTTTTTTCAGACTTATCTGTCACTTTCTAAGATGCGGTCTATTTACCTTCTTAGTGTGCTTGTTTATTATTGTCTGTTTCCCTTTTGATATGGTTTGGCTGTGTCTCTACCCAAATCTCACCTTGAATTGTAATAATCCTCACCTATCTAGGGCGGAGCCAGGTGGAGATAATTGAATCATGGGGACAGTTTCCCGTGTACGGTTCTCATGGTAGTGAATAAGTCTCACAAGATCTAATGGTTTCATAAATGGGAGTTCCTCTGCACAGTTTCTTCCTGCCACCATGTAAGATGTGACTTTGCTCCTCCTTACCTTCTGCCATGCCTTCTCAGCCATGTGGAACTGTGTCAGTTAAACCTCTTTCCTTTATAAATTGCCCAGTCTCAGGTATGTCTTTATTAGCAGCATGAGAACAGACCAATTTATACCTTTATACTGAGAGCTACTGAGAGCAGAGATCCTTGCCTACTCACTGACGTAGCTCATAGTCTAAGATGTAGATTCATAATAGGTACTCAATGTATTTGTCAGCTAACTTAATGAATTCCCCCCCCTGTAAGCTTTCTCTGTCTTGGCTTTCTGGGATGCTGTACTCTTAACACCCCTTCCCCTCTATGACTATTCACTTTCTGTTTGGTTTTATTCTTCCATCAAGCATAGATGTGCCTTAAGACTCTTCCTTGAATGTTTATTTTAGCTACCAGTGTAAGTAAATGTCTGTGTTTGATGTTCTCTGGGTCACTTATAAGATCCATTATTGTAGACATAAAGTGGATGTGTCACAAAGGAAAAAGAAATATATTCCAAAATCAAAATTCCATTGGGAAAAATGCTTACTTTTGTGTAGAGGACTTGTAAAATGAGTCCTTTGCATTACATTTCTTGTTTGGTTGAACAAGTGGTTCACCTTCAACCTAGAAGGCATGAAAAATAAGTTTAAAGAGACCAAATATAAATGGAAATTGCTATTGTTTTCTAGTCGTCATGTTTTCTTTTGGGTTCCTCTTTCTTCCTATTTCTTCTTTCAAGCATCTCTTAGATTAACCAGATTCAACGCTTCCCTACTTTTCCTCTTCTGCTTAGGAATTTACATTGTTTTATTATCATACTCATTAAATTAAAATTCACAAAATGTATATGAAAGTTAATGGAAAGGAAGAATTTAAGAGAAAGCTCTTGAATTGGAAACATCAGCAAATATTCAGGTTTAGTAAAATGTAATTAAAACATTTTAAAAACGTATTGTCCTGTCTTCTAATAGGACATAAGGAGATTAGTTATGAGATATTTTCCTCTATCTTCCACTGATTTTATCAAAATTAATTAACTAATTATTGTTATAATCATTATTATCTTTAATGGTTACTATTTATTTTAATTTTCAATGATATTTTACCAATTCTTTGCCTCCTTTTGCTTTTTTATTGTACTTGTTTTTTCTCCCTCAGGGACTTAGTTCCATTTTCTTTTTGCTGAAGTTCAATTTTTATTAATTGTTTTACAAATGTAAACTTTTTATAGCTCTATATTTAATTCACCCTCTGTTTTGAAAAATGTTCTAACTTCGGTTTAGAATTCTAGTTCAATTCTAGTTACAATTTTCTAGTGACAAATTTATCTCATTGACTTTGAGGATGTATTGTTTTTAAAATACACAGAGTTTAATTGTTTGCAGATATTCTGTTTTTCTCCCTTCTGCTTACATTTAGGATATTATCTTTGTCTTGAGTTTTTTGGTTTTTTTTTCTTTTTTTTTCTTTTTTACAGATTCAACATAATTTGTTTAGGAGAGGATATATTTTTGTTCATCTGGCTTAGGACTTGTTATACTTCTTCGATCTAAGAATTCATGACTTTCATCAAACAGTTCTCCATCTTTATTTATTGTCAATGAATTATCATTATTCTCTTCTTTTAGAATTACTATCAGACAAGTAGTGGACTTTTCATTCTGTCCTTCATGTCTCTTAATTTTTGCATTTCTTCATCTCTAACTTCCATATGTACCTTCTGTTCTGCTACTATCAGCTTTCATATTTTTATAATGTATTTGTATTAATACATAATAGATATGCAAATTTGGGCAGTACATGTGATAATTTGATACATTCACATAATTTGTAAAAATCAAATCTAGAGTAATTGGAATATCCATCACCTTAAATATTTATCTTTTCTTTATTCTAGAAACATGAATTATTCTCCTCTAGTTATTTGAAAATGTGCAACAGATTACTATTAGCTATAGTCACCCCACTGATACGTCAAACATGGTATTATTTATTGAATCTAACTGTATATTTGTACCCATTAATGAACTTTTCTTTATCCCCCCTCCACACTCCCTTTCTTGGCCTCTGGTAACCACCAATTTACTCTTTATCTTCATGAGATCCACCATTTTAGCTTTCACATGTCAGTGGGAACAAGCAATATTTGTCTTATGTAGCCGGTTTATTTTATTTAACATAATGACCTCCAGTTCCATCCATGTTGGTACAAATGACGAGATTTTATTCTCTTTTATGGCTGAATAATATTCTATTGTATCTATATACTCCATTTTCTCTACCCATTTATCCACTGATGGACACTTAGGTTGATTCCACATTTGGCCTAATGCAAATAGGGCTGCAATAAACATGGGAATGTAGATATCTTTTCGATATATTGCTTTCCTTTCTTTTGGATATATACTCAGTAGTGGAATCACTGAATCATATAGTACTCCTAGTTTTAGGATTTTGAGGAACCTCCGTACTGTTTTCCATAGTGGTGTACTGATTTGCATTTCTACCAACAGTGAATGAAGGCTTCTCTTTCTCCACATCCTCACCAGCATTTGTTATTCCCTAACTTTTTAATAAAAGACATTTTAACTGGTATGAGATGATATCTCATTGTGGTTTTAATGTGCATTTCTCTGATTAGTGATGTTGGGCATTTTTTCACATATATATGTATGTGTATATACGTATATACACATATATATATATGTGTGTCATTCTCTCTATATATAGAGAGAGAAGAGCGAGAGAGAGAGAGTTGTTTGAGCTCCTTCTATACTTTCTGGTTATTAATCCTTTGTCACATGGGTAGTTTGCAAACACTTTCTCCCATTCTGTGAGTAGTCTCTTCACTTTTTTGTTTCCCTTGCTATACAGAGCTTTTCAGTTTAATATAGTCCCATTTTTTTTTCTATTTTTACTTTTGTCAACTGTGCTTTTGAGGTCTTACACAAAATATATTTGATCAGACCAATGTCCTAGTTCATTTCCTCAATGCCTTTTTACTAATAGTTTCAGAGTTTCCAATCTTAAACTTAAATCTTTCATTTTCACTTGATTTTTGTATATGGTGAGAGGTAGGGGTTTAGTTTCATTCTTGTGCTGATGGCTGTACGGTTTCCCCAGCCCCATTTATTGAAAAGAGTGTCCTTTTCCCATTGTATATTCCTGCACCTTTTGTTGAGGATGAGTTGGTTGTAATTGTGTGGATTTATATCTGGGTTCCCTAATCGGTTCCATTGGTCTCTGTGTCTGTTTTTATGCCAGTGCAATGCTGATTTGGTTACTATAATTTTGCGGCATATTTCGAAGTCAGGAAGTGTGATGTCTCTAGCTTTCTTATTTTGCACAGTATTGCTTTGACTATTCTGGGTCTCTTGTGCTTTCATACAAATTTAGCATTTTTTTCTATTCCTGTGAAGAATTAATTTTCCTGTTTATGATTTCCTTTTTCACTTTTTTCTAGTCTGTGTTTAATCCTGTTTATTATATTTTTTTAAAAAAATTAAAGTATATCTAGCAAAATAATTAAATAATTTTCTCCTTTACTCCATTAGTATGTTAAATCACGTTGATTAATTTTGAATGGTAAGCGAATATTTGCATTCCTGAGATAAACTTCACTTGATTATTAGCTATCTTTTACATACATTATTTTTTATTTGCTTTGTAAAGATGTTTCTGTTTGTGTATATGAGGAATATTAATCTATGATTTTTCTCTCTTTTTTGTAATATCTTTGTATGATTTCGTTATATGAGTTAAACTTAGACTCCTAAAATTGTTTGAGAAGTGCTCCCTCTTTTCTTTTCTGAAATAACCTATATAAGATTGGTGGTTGTTTTCTAGAATGTCTGATAACATAGGCCTGAAATTTTCATTGTGGTAAGTCTTTTGATTTAAAAAATAAAACTTATTATATATACATATATATAATCATTTACATATTCTATTTTTTCTAGTATTAATTTTGTTAACTTGTATTTTTAAAGATTTGTTCATTTCGTCTAAGTGCTAAATTAATTGGCACACATAAGTTTATAATATTCCCTTATCTTTCTTTTAGTATCTGTAGTAATAATCCTTCTTTCTTATATTGGTAATATGTATTCTCTTTTTCTTGATCAGACTAACAGTAGGTCTATCACTTTTGTTAATCCTTTCAAAGGAAAACCCTGGGCTTTTAAAAATATTTAACTGAAAAATAAATGTATGTATTCAAGGTGTACAACGTGATGATTCGATACACGTATACATTGTATAATGATTACCACAGTCAAGTTAATTAACACATCTGTCACCATCCATTGTTATCATTTGCATGTGTGTGTATGTGTATGTGTGGTGAGGATATCACAAATCTGTTCTCTTGTCACATTTCAAGTAAAAAATATGGTATTATTAACTATAGTCCTCATACTGTATCTCCGGAGTTAATTCATCTTAAAACTGAAAGTTTTAAGCTTTGACCAACATCTCTCATTTTCTCCATCCCCCAGCTCCTGGAAACCACTGTTCTACCCTTTGCTTCTATAAGCTTGACTTTTTAAGATTCCACATATAAGTAAAATCATGCAGTATTTCTGTTTCTATGTCTAGTTTATTTCACTTACAATGTCCTCTAGGTTCATCCATTGTTGTTGTAAATGGCAGGTTCTTTTTCTTTTTATCAATGAGTAATATTCATATACATGTTTATGTATATACACATATATACACTCACACATCTTATTTTCTGTATCCATTCATCTGTCTATGCACACTTAGGTAGAAAATAACTTTTGGCTTTTCAAATTTTTTCTTTTGTGAATTTATCCCCCATTTCACCATTTCTATTATTATCATTTTTTAGTTTCCTTCCTTCTCATTTTTGGTTTAATTTAATCATTTTTCTAGTTTCTTTTTTTTTTTTTCTTTTTCTTTTCTTGAGAAGACCAAGTATCACCTTGTCAACAGGCTGGAGTGCAGTGGTGTGATCTCGGCTCACTGCAATCTTCACCTCCTGTGTTCAATCGATTCTTGTGCCTCAGCCTCCTGTGTAGCTGGTATTACAGGTGACTGCCATCATGTCTGGCTAATTTTTGTATTTTTTAGTAGAGATAGGGTTTCACCATATTGGCCAGGCTGGTCTTGAACTCCTGACCTCAAGTGAGCCACTTGCCTCGGCCTCCCAAAGTAGTGGGGCTACAGGCGTGAGCCACCACGCCCAGCTGCCAGTTTCTTAATATTGAAACATTATCATTAATTTTAGATCTTTCTCATCTTCTAAAGTAAGCAAGTAAGGCTAATTTTTCTTCCTAGGAGAGTTTTAACTGCATTATATAAAATCTGGTATGTTTTATTTTGCACTCAGTTTAAATATTTTCTAATTTATGTTGTGACTTCTTCTTTGACCTGTGGGTTATTTAGAAGTGTGTTTAATTTTAAAATATTTAATATTTTCCTATATGTCTTGTGGTTATTGATTTTTAATTTGACTGTGGTGGCTAGAGAACGTATATGGGATGAATTCAATACTTTTAAATGTATTAAGACTTGTTTTATGTACCCACATGTGCATTTGAAAAGAATGCTTAGCCTTTGTTTGGTTTAATGTTCTATAAATATCAACTACCTGAAGGTGACTGATGTGTTGTTTGGATCTATGTATTTACTAGTTGTTTTTCTAGTTGCTTCATCAAGTACACAAAGATGTTAAAACCCCCTAAGGTGATCGGTGGAATTGTGTATTTCTCCTTTTTTGGTCTGTTATTTTTGCCTCATGTATGTTGAACCTTGGCACTAGATGCACATACATTTATCATTGTTAGGTTTTCTTGACAAATTAGCCATTTTTTAACTAAGACATGACTGTCTTTATGTTTTGTAACACCTTGAAATCTATTTAATCTGATCTTAAAATAGCCACTACAGCCTATTTATATTTTATTTACATTGTAGGTATTTTTCATTGACTTACTTTCAATGTATTTGTATCTTTATATATCAAGTATATCCCTTGTAGGTAGAATATAGCTGTGTCTTGCTTTATTATCTATTTTGACAATGTCTACCTTATAATTGGAATGTTTAGTATATTACCATTAATGTAATTATGATAAATTTGGATTAAGTGTAGCATTTTATTACTGGCTTCTGTAAACCCTTACATTTCTGTTTCTTTGTTCTTTTTTTTCTGCCTTTTTGGGAATTATTTAAATTTGTCTTTTTGCTTTTTTTTTTTTTTGAGACAGAGTTTCGCTCTTGTTACCCAGGCTGGAGTGCAATGGCTCGATCTCGGCTCACCACAACCTCTGCCTCCTGGGTTCAAGCAATTCTGCCTCAGCCTCCTGAGTAGCTGGGACTACAGGCATGTGCCACCATGCCCAGCTAATTTTTGTATTTTTAGTAGAGACGGGGTTTCACCATGTTGACCAGGATGGTCTCAATCTCTTGACCTCGTGATCCACCCACCTTGTCCTCCCAAAGTGCTGGGATTATAGGCGTGAGCCACCGCGCCTGGCCCGTCTTTTTGCTTTTTTAGAGTTTCAATTTAAGCCATCAATTGGCTGTTTAACTATACTTCTTCACATTGCACTTTAGTGACTGCTCTAGAGAAAATAATGTGTATCTTTAATGCTCTGCAGTTCACTTAGAGTTAACATACCATTTCCCATAACATGTACAAACATTGCAACCTTATGTTAATTTATCACAAACTTTCATCTCTTACTCTACAGATGTCATACATACGTTCAGAGAATAATATTATGCTTTTATTTAAAACAATCATATGGACTTCAAATAAAAGAAAAAAAGTAATATTTTATTAGGCAGGATTTCTTTAAGTGTACATCTACTGGCAATCAATTTCCTTCATTTCTTTACTCAAAAATTTTTTTAATCATTTTAATGTGTTCACATTTAAACCCCCAAATATATCCATGTTCAAATCTCTGGAATCTGTGAATATCTTACTATTAAAAAGAAAGGCCAGGCGTGGTTGCTAATGCCTGTAATCCCGGTACATTGGGAGGCCTAGGCGGTGGATCACCTGAGGTCAGGAGTTCAAGACCAGCCTGGTCAACAGGGTGAAGCCACGACTCTACAAAAATACAAAAATTAGCTGGGCATGATGGTGAGTGCCTGTACTCCCAGCTACTTGGGAGGCTGAGGCAGGAGAATCCCTTGAGCCCGGAAGGTTGCAGTGAGCTAAGATTGCACCAGTGCACTCCATCCTGGGTGACAAAGTGAGACTCCATCTCAAAAAAAAAAAAAAAAAAAAGTAAAAAAGAACCTTAGACAAATTAAATTTAACAGAGTTTAATTGAGCAGGAAAAAGGATTTGTGAACAAGGTAACACTCAGCACAAAAGCAGTTTAGAGAGTTCTACTGCAAAATGTGGGCAGGGAATATTTATAGCCAGAAAACAGAAGTGACATACAGAAATAGCCTACTTGGTTACAGTTCAGTGTTTGCCTGAGTTTAACATATTTTGCTGGCTTGTAGCCTGTGATTGGCTGAAAGCTTGGTTGCTATGATTGGCTGCAACACAGCTGCATGTTGTAAGAATTTACTTACAAGTTGTTAGGTTGCAGTTGGTTCACATATAATTTAGATTACAGTTAATTACATACATAGACTAGTTTCAGGCCAAATCTAATTTAATTTAACAATTCTTCTCTTTTGCTCAGTCACTCACTTTTGAGAGATTGACCAAAATCTTGGCCACTGACACGCCTTTCTGTCACCTTCATAATGGATTATTTGATGTCTGTATAAAATTAACAATTCATAGTATGAAAACACTTGAATGATTATGTTTCCTCATGTTTTTGTTACTCTAACTGTAACGAGATCTTGTGATGTACAACAATGGCTACACATGAGCATTTAAGATTCTTAAAGAATATGACACATGAGGGAGGCCGCCATAATGGCTATCAGGAGGATAATATAAAGAAACTAAAGTATGCTATTTAACAGGAATCTCCATGAACCAAACCCATCAGAACAAACAATTCAAAATTCAGGCAATAAAGACAGTTCAGCAGTATTTAAATCTTGTTGGTCATAGTCTGTGTTTGGGGTGGAGTGGCAATTAAGAACCATAGTTTGTTGAAAAATGGTCTGGTTTAAATAGGTATCTATTTTAGTAGTTAGCCTGGTAATATCAATCATAGTAATCTGGAGATGATTGAATGAAACATAGAGATGAGAAAATCTTAGACTAGAAAGGGCTGCCAACCACCATTCAGGATGCCTGCAAATCAGCTGTTAGCTACTCCCGTAAACACATCATGTGTTTCTATCCCATGAGAAATGTCCCTGGTGCATTTGGTGGCAGTGTCTACAGGAACAGCAGTGTTGGCTACCTTTTAAATCACGCCTTCCGTAGTCGTAAAACCAGGGGAGAGATAAGTGCAGCATTCAGTGGGATATCAGTACATTTACATGTTATCTGGTTGGATAGAAGCTTTGCATAGAACCATATGCAAGGTCCCAACATAAGCCAGGAAGAGATCTAAAACTGTAGGGTGTTCCATTAAGTGTTTTGGCTGAATATGATATTTTTTATCCACCTTTGGGAAAGTGGCTTCTACCCATTTGAACCCTGGGAAATATAATTGGCTACAAATTTCAAAATTTTTTCCCAATTTATGGATTACTTTCAAGTTCCATACATCTGGCACCGTCTACACCAAGAATGAGCATCCAGGAACCTCATTAGAAACTTTTCCCAATGGAAACTAACTTATCTTCATTCCATTTTAAGGTTAGTAGTAATTTTGGTTATTGATCCCTTTGGACCTTGATTATGGAAGTTATTATGGAAATTTTCAGAGAAAGCTATTTGGAAGACAGGAGTGAGCTAGGTCAATTAGCAACATATGAACCAGAAAGGAAGCAGAACACAGTAAACAAATTCTCCTCAGACCCAATAAATCTGCAGGACCTCGGGAGCTGGAAAAGAGGGCCACCTGGTGGCATGTGAGCAGAGGCTAATTACGTTTTATCACCCATAAACCCACACAGCTCCTGCGCCAGGTCCAGTGAGTAATTTATTTTCTGTGTGTGGTCCCTTTAGAGCATGCTGGAAGGATGCACGACCACATTCAGTGGAATGAGACCTTACTGGATTTAGTCCAGTGACATTACACAAGCAATTATTTGTACCCACCTAAGTGATACCCAAGTCTTGAGTATGCAATGCCTGGAAGCTCAATATACCTTTTGTAGGCATCGCCTGAATAGTTTTTTTTGTTTTGTTTTGTTTTAAATTTGGTAGCCATTCTGTTATTAACGGGAAAGCTCAAAGTACTGTTTTTAAAAAGAATAGAAAATCAAGTGGCAGTGATGTCTCGATTATCAACTTCCACTCCTCCTTTGAGGTTTCAGCATGACTGTCACTGGTAACACAGACAGGCAGTGGCATTGGTGGAATCATTTGCTGATTTGGGGGCATTAGCTACAGATTTAACAGTTGTTCTGATTTCCTACTAGAACATAAGCTTTTCCTAAAGCCATCCACAAGTTACAGTCCGTGGATTTTCCTGTAAAGAAAGGGAAGGATTAGGATGGCAGAAATAGGAAAAAGAGGGAAAACGATAAGGTTTTTGGTTTTCATGATGTCAGAAAAGTCTCGGGCTTACGGTAGCTGTCAATGTCTGGGAATCCCATCTGCTTCTGGGTAAAAGTTTCCCTGGTCAGGTTTACCTTCAAGTCTCAAACAGATATACATTTCCAGGAATTTGGAGGGGACCTTTTGAGTTGTAAGATGTGAACCCAAGGTTTAAGCCTTTGATATTGTTTAAGCCTTTGATATTTGAAGTGTTGATGGCAAGAAGAACTTGGTATGATCTCTTCCAATGGGGAGGGGACCATGGGTTCAATGAGGTCTCTGATGTCGTTTTCAGAAGATCCAATTTCCAGGTTCTAGATTTGGAAAGATTTGGTTGTTCTCACTCTGTGGGTTATGGAAGACCTCCTTTACCTGGTGAAAATACACTTATGCATAATGCATTAAAGCCAGAGTTTAGGGGAATGGAAGATACACGAGGTTCTACTGTTAAGGGCATATACCTTCCAGGAACTATTAGAAGTCAATTGATGCTTTCCATTGGAGGTAGATCTGATTACCATTAAAACCAAGGTAATATCTTTGGCCACTGTAATCAAATTGATTCAGTTAACTTTGCCAATTTCAGCTGTAAAATGCCATTTGTCTTTTGACCTTTCCAGAAAACCAAGAGCAATAGGGACAGTGGTGATGCCATTGTGTGCATAAGCTTATTCAACTGCTTTCTCAATTGTCCACTGAAATAGGTTCCTCTGTGCTGGAGATTTCTTCAGGGATGCCCCATAAAGGAAATATATTCTTAATAACTTCTTAGTTATCATCATAAGATCAGCTTTCCCAAATGGAAAAGCTTCTATCCAACCAGATAACATGTAAATATACTGCTATCCCATTGAAAATGACAATTGAATAAAGTCCGATAGTGAAAATACGCCACCTAAGGTTTTTATTGTTTTGACAGGATTATGAGTTTGACAAACCAAACATTGCTTATAAACCATTTTATCAATTTGATAACAGTTACCACACCAGTATTTGTTCATAATTTGGATTATTCTGTCTGTTTCATGATGAGTTGTAGAGTGAAGAGTTTTGTGGAGTGCAGAACTTTTAACAGTAGAAGCTTCAAGGACTCAGGAAGTACACGAAGGAAATATTAGGCACCCATCTGAGAGCTCTTTGAGTTCATGTTTAACACTGAATTTACATCCTTTCAGATACCAGCTTTGTTTTTCCAAATCAGGTGCATTTTACTGTTTGTTAAATAGGTAACCATAGGGGAGTTGACTTGGATGAATCTTATGGAGTTTATTCAAATTGTATATCGTAACAGTTTTAGCACTAGCTGATTTAGCACAGAAATCTGCCAGGGAATTCCTTTGATATTCAGGTTTAGTTTTACAGCTATGGGCTTCAATCTTACTAATGGCAGTTTTTGACAAGAGGATAGCAAAAAGAAGTGCATTTTCTTGGAGACTGTTTTTGATGGGGGGTTCCCACTAGAAATAAGAAACCCTATTTGTCTTTGTAACATATCAAAATCATGGACTACTCCAAAAGCATATAACTATCTGTATAAATATTTGCTGACTTGTCTTTAGCTATATGTACAAGCTCAGAAGAAACTGAGTTAAATTGGGAAAGTTGTCTTCTCCATTAACTCATTTCAGGTGGTAAGGTTATATCCTGCGTAGGATTTTCCTTCTGAGTTTTATAATAAGACCCATCAACCAAAAGTATCGACTCAGGACTATCAAAGGGATTATCTCACATTTGAACACGAGGAGGCACTATTTCTGACACTACACTCACAATTGTGATCTTCACCTGAATGAGGCAGAGGAAGCAGAGTAGCAGGGTTAAATAAGTTGCAGCATTTTAGAAAGAGGTTAGAAAGAGACAGGAAAAGAATTCCATATTAGTCTGCTTGCTGACAAATGCAGAGTTTGATTGGAATTCAATACATATTTTTTGCAGTGTGCAAGACTTGCAAATAAAGCTCATGTCCTAAAAGTGGCTCAGATGAAACTACCAATCTGGCTACTGCTGCTACTGCTTTTAAGCAATTAAAATACGCCTTAGCGACTGAGTCCAGTTGTAGGCTATAATATGTGATTGACCTCCATTTTCCCTCATGTTTTGGGTAAGTACTCCTAATGCCTGAATGCCATTTTCAGGAATGAACAGGGCGAAAAGTTTAGCATAATTTGGGAGTCCTAAAACTGAAGGCTGTTGTAAGATTATTTTTATTGGCAGAAAAGCCTGCTCATGGCTGTTTTCTCAAGGTAAAGTCTCTGATACTGAGTTTCTAGTAAGCTAATCCAATGGAGAGGCCATTAGGGAAAAAATGTGGGACCCAGCCTCTGTAGTATTCTGCAAGCCCGAGAAAGCTTCTCATTGTTTTTTTGACTGTGGGCCAGGAAAAGCTTTGAAAAGTTTTTATTCTCTCAGGCAAGAGGAGAATTGCTTCAACACTCAGGTTATGTCCTACAGAGTGAGCATTTTTTTCCATAAAAACAGAAGTTTTTCCATTAAAACATTGTGACCCGTATGAGATCAGCAACTGGCTATAAAAAGGATATTGAATTTTTCCCCTCTTCTTAAGAATAGTCTTGGTTATTTCAGATTCTTTGGTTTTATGTACCTATTTTTTTAAAGAACTTTTCAAAATCCCACAAAAATACAGTTAAGGTATTGATTTAGATTTTCTCTCAATACATTTAGTACTTTTGCCATAGGACTCTTGGATATAGTTTCATAGACTTATTACTCAATAGCGAATAGTTTTTGATACAATTTTAAGTGATAGCTTAAATGTTTTAAAACTTTCTGCTTCTTGCTGATATTTTAGAATACAATAAATGAATTTACAATGATGTTTATTTCTAAAAACCGTGTTCAGTTTCTTTTTACTGTAGTAATTTAACTGTATAAGCTGGGTGCGGTGGCAGATTGCCCGAGCTCAGGAGTTCTAGGCCAGCTTGGGCAACAGGGGGAGACCCAGTCTCTACAAAAAATATAAAAATTAGCCAGGCATGGTGGTGCATGCCTGTAGTCCCAGCTACTTGGGGGGCTGAGGCAGAGTGATGGCTTGAGTTTGGGAGGTTGAGGCTGCAGTGAGCTGTGATCATGCCACTACACTCCAGCCTGAGTGATGAAGCAAGACTCTGCATTAAAAATAAAATAAGATAAAATAAAATGAAAAGTCATTTAACTGTATATTTGTTTGAATTTTTACATACATATCAAGAATAATAGTGTTGTTTAGTCCCCTCCAATATGAATGTTTGCTTGATCGAGCTGACTAAAAACTTCAGTGCAATATTGTGGAGAGGAGGCGAAAGGCGTGAGACTGATTACAAAGGGAATGCTTTCAACGTTTCAATGTTTAAATATTAAGCTTGATTTACCTTTTCACAGACACCCATTATTAATTTAAGGATAATGTCAACCCTTATTGTCAAAACTTTTTTCATATCTCGAGATGAGTATATGACTTGTATTTTAATCAGTTAATACAAAGAATTACATTTATCAGTTTTCTAAAGTTAAGCAAATCTTACATACCTGAAATAAAACTAACTTTATAATGATATATTAACTATTTATATATTGCTATATTCTAAATGTGCATGTTTTTATTTTTTACCAGGCATCTTTTATTATTGAGTTCTAGTTTAATTTAGTTGAAATCAAAGAATACCTTTCTATTTTTTCTTTTTCCTGTTTAAAAAAATTTTTTTTTATTTTACTTTAAGTTCTGGGGCACATGTGCAGAGCATGCAGGATTGCTACATAGGTATACACATGCCATGGTGGTTTGCTGCCTCCATCCCCCTGTCACCTACATTAGGTATTTCTCCTAATGTTATCCCTCCCCAATCTCCCCACGCCCTGCTATCTCTCCCCTAGCTCCTTACCCCACAACAGACCATAGTGTGTGATGTTCCCCTCCCTGTGTCCAGGTGTTCTCATTGTTCAACAACCACTTATGAGTGAGAACATGTGGTATTTGGTTTTCTGTTCTTGTGTCAGTTTGCTGAGAATGATGGTTTCCAGATTTATCCATGTCCCTGCAAAGGACATGAACTCATCCTTTTTTATGGCTGCATAATATTCCATGGTGTATATATGCCACATTTTATTCTTTTGATTTCATTTGATTTGTTTGATATTGCAGAATACAATTTATCTCAGTGATGGTGTTCTGTGTTTCATTGTTGTTTGTATCAATTAGGTCAAGTTAGTTGATTATGTTTTTCATATGTTCCATGTCCCCTTTTTTTCCCATCTACCTTTCTTATAAACTGCTGAGAACAGAGTTTTGAAATATCTACTAAGTGTAAATCTGCCTTTCAGCTCTATCAGTTTCTGTTTCATGTGTTTTGAGTTCTGTTATTAGGTGCATATATATTTTATGGATTGGTCCCTTTCTTACTATAAGATATCTGAGTCCTTGGTAGAATTTCTTGTTCTGAAATCCACTTTGTTGGCTATTATTGCAGCTAATTCTGCATTTATTTGACTAGCTTTTGAGTGATATATATTTTCACACCTTACCTGAAACTTCTATTTGTAGTTCACATGGTTTTCTTGCGGTCAGCATATAGTAGGGTCTTAATTTTTCATTCAACTAACAATGTGTGACATTTAAGTTCATTTTATTAAATTCTATTTAACAATGGACATAATTTGGCATAAATCTGTTTTTGTTTTACATTTGTTTTCTTTATTTTCCTTTTGTGTTACTTTCTTTTGAATTAGTTAATTTTTTTTTAATTTTAAAATTTAATTTTATCTCCTCCTATTAGCTTACTATATATGTTTTTTAAATGTTTTTCTTTGCTGCTGTTGCTGTCTCTCTGGGATTTACAGTATAGATATTTTACAGCATGCATCTTTAACTCCAGGGTTTACATGACAATGTTATGCCATTTCAAAAATAGTGTAAAAAAGTTAAAACAGCATGTGCTCATTTTCTTTGTTGTCTCTTACACTACTGTCACACAATTCACCTTTTTATGTGCTATTAACCTGAAATGCATTACTATCATTGTGCTTTTAACAGTGATATTTTAAAGAACTACAAGATGAAAATAGTATTTTATATTTACCCATATGTTTACCATTTCTGTTCACCTCAATTTATTTCATTGTGTAAACTTGAATTTCCATATACATTATTTTCTTCTGTCTAAAGAAATTCCTTCGGGTCTGCTGGCAGTGCATTCTTTCAGCTTTGTTTTGTTAAAATGTTTCTATTTTGCTTCTAATTTTAAATATTTTTGTTGTTAGTTAACATCTTCTTAGTTTAGTTTTATTTATTTTTGTTACTTAAAATATGTGCATTTGTTTTCTTCTGGCTTACACAAACTGACAAAAAGCTGGAAGTCATTCTTACAGGTGTTCCTTTGTGCATATCTTTTCTCTAACTGTTTTTAAGATGTTATCTTTTTCACTGTTTGTCAGTAATGTCATTGATGTGTTTGAGGCATAATTTTTAAAAATCTTTATACAGATTAAAATTTATTGAACATCTTGGGTCTTCAGATTTACAATAACCCCTTCAGCAGGAGTCATCATAGTCTGAAATCCACCAGTTTTTATTGCTCTCTATCAAAGAGACAATTACTTTTTCTAAACCTGTGTTTAAATCTTCTCTAGCAGTATCTGAAATTTATGTCTTATTTTCTGTGGTTCACATGCTTGTTGACTATTATCTTCGTATGCTATATCATGGTAGTATGGTATAATCTTTCGGGGAATCTAGATTTTTCTCTAATATAGCATCTCTTCCACTTTCTCATTATACGCCTATAAACTCACTTGTACACGTTATGTGTCTTCAGTTTCTTTATGTTTTCATTTCCAGGCACTCAAATTTATCACCTACCTAATTTCCTTGCAGTCTGTCTTCACTTTCTGGTGGCTATTTTCTAACTGGTGCATCTTCCCTGTATTGCTGTCGTCTCCATGTTATTTGTCTACCATTTCATAGAGAAGGGACGCAATTTTCTCTTTGATGTCTTTACTGTTCTTGGAATGTGATTCAGTGGGAATACCTACTTCTAACTCTAAATGATCCTTAGTTTCTTCTGATAAAAGTAATCACATTGAAGTAGAACTTCCTTTATGTCCTAATAAAACTAGCATTAACCACGTTAAGATTCTCCAACACCATCAGCATCATTAAATGCCTCAATTTCCAGAATTTCTTCATATTTAAAAAGACCTGACGAAATATGGTCACTGATGTCCAGATTTCAAATAATGCAATTACTGTAAACTATGTTAAAAAATGAACTTTCAGATTTTTCCTTTTTCCATTCTTATATTCTCCTTGTGTTGTCTCCTTTAACTCTAGGCTTTTTCTGTCATTACTGTTGGAGCTGGGGTTGAGGCTGCCAGAATGCTTCTGTTGCTGCCACCTTTGGCTCGTTTGTGTGAAACCATAACTCATCCTCAATGTACAGCAGAGAATGTGAGGGGATGCTCAGGGAGCTATCAGAAATAAACACGCAGTGGATATAAAAATGGTATCATAGCTTTTGTCATATTTTTTCTCTTTTACTTTTGGGATTTCAAATAAGTATGTGTTCTTTCTTCTACCTATATCATCTAGGTTTGTGACTTTCACTTCTGTATTTTTCATATTTTTGTATATTTGTGCTTCATCAATTTCTTCTGATTAATCTACCAGTTCTCCAATTCCCTCTCTAACTGTGTCTAATCTATTACTGAACCCATCTATAAACTTCTTTATCATATTTTTCAGTTCTGGAATTACTTTCACCTGCAATTTTCTTTTCTTTTTTATTGTTCTTCTTCTTCCTCCTCCTTCTTTTTCCTATTTTTTTTTTTTTTTTTTTTTTTTTTTTTTTTTTTTT
>NW_022436994.1:5308910-5312050 GCF_009761245.1 Sapajus apella
TTTTTTTTTTTTTTTTTTTTTTTTTTTTTTTTTTTTTTGCTTTAGACAGTCTCACTGTGTTGTCCAGGCTGGAGTGTGGAGTGCAGTGGCACTATCTCAGCTCAATTCAGCCTCTACCTCTCAGGTTCAAGCAATTCTCCTGCCTCAGCCTCCTGAGTAGCTGGGACTACAGACACGTGCCCCCAGACCTGGATAAATGTTGTATTTTTAATAGACATGGGGTTTTGTTAGGTTGACCAGACAGGCCTCAAACTCTCAACCTCAGGTGATCTGCCTGCCTTGGCCTCCCAAAGTGCTGGGATTACAAGTGTGAGCCACTGTGCCTGGCCTAATGTTTGTATTGTTAGTAGATATGGGGTTCTGCCATGCTGGCTAGGCTGGTCTCAAACTCCTTGCCTCAAGTGATCCTGCCTTGGCTTCCCAAAGTGCTAAGATTACAGGTGTGAGACACCACACCTGGTCCCTCCCTCAATCTTCTAATTATTTCCATTTGGTAATTTGTAATTTTCGTACAAAAATTTTGAGCTCATTTTTCTTTCCTTTAACATTTTATGCATATTTACAAGGCATGCATGTATATCTGTTTTTATACATCAATGTATATCTGTTTCTCTCTTCTTTCATTTGTGCTGATTCTCACTCATGGTGTACTTTTTCTTATATGTTTGGATACTGTTAATTATGTGTTGAACATTATACTTTAAAAGTTTTTAATTGAAAAAAAGTATTATTTACTTCTGCCTGATTCCTGGAAGTGAAAGCAGTCTAGAATCACCTTCATCCCAGTTCAGGACTTGGAGTTTTCTTGTTTACTTGGATTAAGCTAGGCTGCAGCCTGTTCAAGTGCTTTTTACTATTGACCTATCCTTACTTGTGGGGTTCAGGCTTCCAGGTATTCAGCTCACAGTCTTAGGTGGCTTTTATGGATCAACTCCAACCTCTGATCCTTTGCTCCTATGAGACCACCAAAAGTTCAAATCAATTGGTTGCCTCTTCAAAAATTGCAAATTCTTTTAGCGTCAAAGTGGCCCTAAGTGCTAGGCTTAAATTTCAGAGTGCCTATTCTCTCGTTGGCCCAGTAATTTCTCTCTACTTTATTAGAAGAAAGAAACATTATCCAGTTGTTTTGCCATTAGAAATATTGGTCCATATTACTTAGCTTCCACTACTGGAAATAATATCTAGATTTATTTCCTGCTATAAAAAGTCTAAACTTATTTTAAATTTAAATAAGTATGCTAATAAGCCTTTCTATGACAAGTTTCTACTTCAGAATTCTAGTTTTAAAATAGTTAAAGCATGGAATCTTGCCATAAATTTGTAGCATACATTTTTTTTTTAAAGGCAACAAGGTCTTCAGTTTCTTGATAGGTTCACTTTGATTTGCTCTCACAGGATTTACCTACAGGACCAATGGATCCTTTGATAAGGGTTTAAGATAGAATAAGTAAAACTAATAAATAAAAATTTGTATTATCCTTGCAATCACATTATGCATTTTGTCTGAATTCAGAATAGCCTAAAACAGGCCAAATTACCCCTATTTCTAATGCCATAATTTTCTTTTAAAAGAAAAATGCGTAGGACAAAGAAAAACATAAAGTTCTACCCTGTGTGCATGGCATCTTGAGTAAAGGAGGCATTGAGAACACATTCTTTAAATGACCTTCCTGTTCTGTGCTCTTTGTTTCATGGCCATGTACTGTAGTACAGCTGTTAATATGTGAGAGATATGCCCCATTTCCCTTTGTGAAAAACTGGAAAGGGTTATTGTGAAGGAAAATGTGAGAAAAGAAGAAATCAACGTGGCACTCTGAGGGTAAATTCTCAAGCAGATCCATTTTAGAAGACATACATATAGGAGTTACAGAAATGGAAATTGATTCATTACAATGTATTCATATCTTTATTGCTAATGAATATGAGTTTTTTTGAGGTAATAAAAATCTAAAATTAGATTGTGGGGGTGGTTGCACAACTCTGTGAATATTCTAAAAACGTTGAATTACACATTTTAAAGGGTTGTATTTTGTGATGCATGACATATATCTCAATAAAGCTGTTTAAAAAATATTTTCATATCTATGTATGTCTTAGGATTCTTTAAGTATCTTAATTTAAATGCCAAGGATTTAGAGACTATAAAATCTACATAGGAAGATGATTAAGAACATAATCCTTAGATTCTGAAAAATATTTAGGTTTAAATTTTGGTTGATATTTATTATCTGTCTGATCAAAAGTCAGTTACTTAACATTATTGGGCTTCTGTTTTCTCAAATAAATAATATGAGAATAACAGCACTACTTGTTAAGAAGACAGTAGAATAGGAGATGGAAAAGAAGCTAGTGAGAATGCAGCCTCAGCTGGAGAGTAGCATTAGTCTGTTGCCCTAAGAAGTCAGCCACTCACTGGCCAAAACTGAAAGAGACAGCATGAGACGGTCCTCCAGGATGTTGGCCGTTAGCCTTTTAGTGACCGTCACTCATTGCTTCTGGGAATAGACACACTAGCCAGTGAAGGGAGTCTGTGATGGGCACCAGCTGCATCTACTACTCACTCCTCCTCCCCGATGGTACTGTAGGAGTAATGCAAGGTAATGCACAGTAGACATTGACTGTAAAGGGCTGCACAGTGCTTGGAATATAAGTAGCACTATATACATAGCAGCTATTCATCTAGGGTATACAATAGCGAACACCCAAACAATGAAATAAACTAATTATATATGTTGTATAATACCACCCAGCAAGAAAATCTTACTGTACATGTTGCCTCCTCATCAAATGTAAACATGTGTCTTAATGAGCGTCCTTCATGATGAGGTTGTAAAGGGGTAACTTTCAGTGGGCTTGTCCAACCTGAAAACACAAAAAAGGGAATGTGATTTTGGTTAAAAACACAATAAGGCCGGGCGCAGTGGCTCAAGCCTGTAATCCCAGCACTTTGGGAGGCCGAGGCGGGTGGATCACGAGGTCAAGAGATCGAGACCATCCTGGTCAACATGGTGAAACCCCGTCTCTACTAAAAATACAAAAAATTAGCTGGGCATGGTGGCGCGTGCCTGTAGTCCCAGCTGCTCAGGAGGCTGAGGCAGGAGAATTGCCTGCACCCAGGAGGCGGAGGTTGCGGTGAGCCG
>NW_022436994.1:5312150-5621820 GCF_009761245.1 Sapajus apella
AAAAAAAAAAAAAAAAAAAAAAAAAAAAAACACAATAAAAGTGCTTTTTCAACAGAAATATTTACTATTAGAAGCTAGACTGTGTGATCGTAATTCATTTTTTAACGGATTATTTAATAACTTTTCTGGAACTTTTAGCTGTGAGAACAGAATAGCTGTGGAATTTCTGTAAAAGGCTAATTATAATAGTGCAGAATCACTTACTATTTCTTACTTATTATTGGAAGATACCTATTGGGTACTAGATATCTGTGTCTGTGCACATGGACATGTTGGGGATGGTGGTGACACAAGGTGAGTCTGGTTATTATGCAGACTCATGAATTATTATCACTATAATTCACATAGTGATAGATTAGAAGTTCTAAAATCTAGCAAATATAAAAAGCAGCCTTCAAAAATATTTAGTACACTGTAACTGGAAGCCAATGGGTGTATATTTTTCATCTTTATATAAAGAGGGTTTTGAGGTGCCTGTGAGCAAATGGAAAGTAGAAACATAGTAGGTAATTTCAACACAGTGTGGCAATACAACAATAGCTGAGCTCAGAGTGCTGTGCAGGCGCATGGGAAGGACACCTAAGAATACCTCGTTCAACCAGGTTGTCAGGCCTTAGGGACATCTCCCTGAAGATGACACCTGATCTAATCTTGACAATTAAGTAGAACTTAGAAGAAAAGAGAAGTAGAGAAAGGGTAGTTATTCCAGGAAGAGAAACAATATGTGCAATGGTAGGCCTGTAAGAGCATCTTAATGTGTATTAAAAAAAAAAGTTACATATAGCAGATTGTAAAATGTTAGATAGGAAATGGTAGAAGATAAGGAAGAGAAATAGTCTAAGTTCAGGGCATGAAAGCCTCGGACGTAACCTGCAGATGAATTGCCCTTGAAGAGTTTTAATAAGAGAGATTGATTACTTTGATTAGGGCAGGTGACTAGCATAGGTGAAGATAATTGCAGTGACTCTGGTAGTTTCCATAGAGATCATTTCTGCTAACCCATGGGGCTTCTGACTTGGCTCACTATTTCATAGTTTTGTTCCATGAATTAATCCAACTTGGCAAAATGTAAATTTAAAAGTTAAAATTTGTGATCAGGATGGACAATACAGAGATGTTGAAGCATGAGAGAGATACATTTTGAGAGGTGCTTAGGGCAGGACAGGTGCTCCATGGCTATCTGTGGATGCCACTCAGGTGGAGCGCTATCACAGATGTCATCTATTTAATATTATATATATTATATCATATGCATAATTATATATATTATTTGATAGATGGCATATAATATATATAATGCATATACTTACTCTCTTTGTTTTCCAGAGTGACCTTCATGAGTTATTTGACCCATCTGAGCCTCATTTTCCTCATCTTTATTGACTATTGTCAGGGTTATAAAGACTATAATTAATACATACAAAGAAATAAGCAAATTATGGCGTATGGTTTAAATGCTCCTGTTTAAAATTAACAATTAATAGCTGTAATATCATTTAGTGCTAATGTAGTAATATCATTTCATGATGATGATAATGATGATGATTGATGATGACAATTCAGCCAATATTTGAGAAACTCAGGAAAGAATCTGCAATAGGGATTTGCAAAGGAGAAATAGAGAACAAGTGGATGCTGGCTAGTCTGTGGGTTTAGAAGGGGCAGTTAGAGAGTAGAGTGTCAGCCGACCTCTCTGCACTATTGTTGATTTTGAAGCTTGAGGCAATCACATGAGAAGGATGTGGTAGCCTCTAGGAGCAGACAGTGTCCCCCCGCTGACAGTGAATGAGGAAACAAACACTTTAGATAGAAGAAGCTGGATTCTGCAACAATCTGAATGAGCTTGGAGGTTGATTTTTCTCCAGACCCTCTAGGTAAGAACCAACATAACACCTTGATTTTGGCTTTATTTATTTATTTTTGAGATGCAGTCTCACTCTGTTGCCCACGCTGGAGTGCAGTGGCATGATCTCAGCTCACTTCAACCTCTACCTCCTGGGTTCAAGCAATTCTCCTGCCTCAGCTTCCCAAGTAGTTGGGATTGCAAGTGCGTACCACCATACCTGGCTAATTTTTGTAATTTTAGTAGAAGACAGGGTTTCACCATGTTGGCCAGGCTGATCTTGAACTCCCAACCTTAGATAATCCGCCTGCCTCAGCCTCCCAAAGTGCTGGGATTATAGGCATGAGCCACCACACCTGGCTGATTTTGGCATGATTATTATTGTCATAGATTCTAAACAGAAGAGCCAGGTGACATTCCCAACTTCTGATCCACAAAACTGTGATTAATGGTTTCACTTTAAGCTGCTAATTTTGTGTCAATTTGTTACAGCAGCAAGAGAAAACGAATACAGGCACAAGTGAGAGGCCTAAGCAAAGGGAGAAACGGAATGCTGAATCCCATTATCATTTCAGTTTTGAGAACCATGAGGATAATTCTGTCTGTGACACAGCTGGACAAAGGAAATTCTCTAGAATCTCTCATGCCAAAAGCAACAGGACGGCATTTTGTGGTATCTATCTTATTTGGAGCCATTCAAACAACTGCTTTGACAAAGGAGAAAATTAGGAAAACAATAAAAGTTGAATTATAATATTAAGCCAGACTAGAAGAAAGGACTCTGGACGATGAATTATACCTCAGAGTGGGTCATCAAATTTCAGTCTCAGTGTGAAGGTATCCTTTCCTCTGTTTCAGTATCAACTATTTGCAAAACAAACAACCCTAAAACCTAGTGGCTTAACTCAACCATTTATTCTCTCCCAGAATTCAGAAGATAGTTGGGGGTGATTCTTCTTCACGTGGTGTCAGTTTTAATAGCTGCAGAGGTTGAAAAATGGCTTCACTCACATGGCTGGCAAGTTGGTATTGAATATTAGCTGGGGTCTTAGGTGGGCATACTGGCAAGTGTCTTGTATTTGTTTCTGTGAGCATAGGTTGGTCTTTCAAGGGATAGTGACTGCGATCCCAGAGAAGACTCTGAAGAGAGCTAATCCCAATGTGCAAGTACTTATCAAGTCTCCATTTGCACAATGCTTACTGACATATAATTGGCCCAAGCCAGTTAAATGTCCAGGCCCGATGTCAATGTGGGAAGTAAACAGACCTAGTTTCCTGGTAAGAGTGGCAGACACACACAGGAACAGGGTGAAAAACACACACTTTTGGACAAGCAGCCATTCATCTCTTCTTCATAACTCACCATCCCACTTCATCACTTTCATACCACAAGGCAAATGTCAAGTCTTCTGTCAAGGAAAGCACTGTATAGTATTTTCCTTACTTCTTAGGAATTTAAAGTGTTTGAAACCATGATCGTATTTTTATTGTGGGAAGGATTCATGTGTAACCTATAAAATGGTATGAGTTTGAGGGGGTCTGCCATGAACCCTATTTTCCCATAGGCCCTGTTATTTGTATTACAAAACACCATAATATTGTGCTTTTAAGGAATGTGAAAACTGTAATATAGGAGAAAAAAATCAAAGGCCACTCTATGTATTTTGTCTTCTTATCCACATATTTTCTATCATCTACTGGTTATAGAGAGGTTTTCATAACACTGAAAATGCCCTTTGTTAATGGTCTTACTCGAGTTATCTTTCTTAATATAACTTAAGTAGATCATTTTTTGTTGATTTTTAAAAGGACAAATTTAGGTTTAGTTGCTTGTACATGATGTTTTTCTATTCTCTATTTTATTTATATGCACCAAATATCAGAGCTTCAAAATACATGAAATAAACATTGACAGCATTGAAGAGAAAAGTAGGCAGTGCTACAATAATTGTTGGATCCACTTTCAATAAAAGAATGATCAGACAAAGATCTATAAAGAAATAGAGAACTTGAACAACGCTATAAAACAATTTGGCCTAACAGAACAATTCACCCAACAACAGCAGAATATACATCTTCTCAAGTACACACGGAATATTCTCTAGAATAGATTATATTTTAGGCCACAAAACGCTTCTTCATAAATTTTAAAGGGTTAAAATCATGCAGTGTCTTTTCCAGTCAAAATAAAACTAAAAATCAACAAAAGAAGGGAAACTGGAAAATTAACAAATATATAGAAATTAAACATGATGCCATGAAACAACCAAAGGATCAAGGAAGAAATCCCAAAGGAAATGGGAAATTATCTTGAGAAAAATGAAAATTAAAACAACAACATTTATGGAGAATGACCTTAGCAAGATGGCAGAGTAGGAAACTCTGAACATCCTCTCCCCAATTAACAAACTGATTTAGCAATGATTCATGAACACGTTACCTTTGTGAGAAATATAGAAACTAAGTGAGAGGCTCCTGCACTTTGAAAGAATGCAAAACAGACTTACTGAAGCTAATAAAAAGATTTGAGTGAGTCACCCTCTTGCAGATTCCCTCCCGCTGGTGCAGTGCAGACAGTCAGGAAGAGATTTCCTAGCTCCCAGATTCACTCAGGGTTTACTCCTCTTGATTGATTCCCATGTTTAGCACCCCAGCTTTTCCAAGGGGGCTCCCCAGAGGACTGGCTTCTGTCTTGCCAGTCCTGGAGCCCTGAGAGGGGTCTAGCACAATCGAATGACCCAAGAGCAAATAGAGATTGCATTCTGGACTGGTTGATAGCACAGATTCTCCCATATGCTCAGCACAGAGTAAGCAGATTTTTAAAAATCCTCACTCTCAGCCCCCTAGAAAAAGTTGATTCATCCATGTGTCCAGTACTCCAACTCTGTATTTGTCTAAAGAACTAGCATTTATCTCACCAGTCCTGGAACTCTAATGAGTCCAACATAGTTTACCTCCCTGGGGGAAGACAGAGAAAGCAGCCTTGGCTTATAGATGCCACAGATCTAGATCTAGAGATAGTCACCATAGATCCAAGAGTTGAGCCAGACTCCAGCTTTTCTGGGGCTGCCCCTCAAAACAGCATCTGTCTTATCAGTCATGAAACTCTGATGAATCTAGCACAGTCTAGTTGCCTACAGGATAATGAAAATGGGAGTTTGGGCTAGTAGACACCATAGCTCACCCCCTGCTCAGCATAGAGCAAGTGAACAAAATCCCATCTGTCAGATTCCCTTGTGAAGGAAAAGAGTTGGCAGAGGTTCCCAAATCTCTGGCCAGGCTGATGGATTAAGGTCTTCTTTACAAGACCAGTTCATGAAAAATGGAAGAAGTGCCTGCTTTGTCTAATGTGCAGAAACCTACACAGAGAGTTAAGGAAAATGAAGAATCAGGCAAAGGTTTTCCAAAAAAGGAAGAAGATAAATCTTCAGAAACCTATTCTAATAAAATAGAGTTAAAAAATGTACCCAACAGAGAACTGTCACAAAAATGCTCACCAGGGTCAAGAGAATCAGAAATGAAGAGATAGCAATACATAATAGTAGGTAGATATTTTAGTACCTCACTTCTAATAATGAATAGAACATCAAGACAGAAGATCAATAAGGAAACAGAGAACTTGAATAACATATAGACCAAATAGACCTAATACACAGAAATTTTGTTCATATGCTACAACATGGGTGAACCTGGAGGACATTACTGTAAGTGAAATAAGCCAATCGCTAAATACAAATACTATATGATTTCACTTAAGTGAGGAACCTAAAGTAGTCAAATTCATAGATAACAGAAGATATAAGGGCTGTTGCCAGGAGTTATGGGAATGAGGGAAATAGGGGGTTGTTTAATGGGTAAAGAGTTTCAGTTTTGCAAGATGAAGTGAATCCTGGAGATGGATGGTGGTGATGTTTGCACAAGGGTGAATATACTACTTCATACTAATTAACTATAGAGATAGTTCTGGTGAATGTCTGTACCCCCCCCACAGCCCCCCGCATTCAGGTACATTGAAGCCTAACTCCCAATGTGATGTTATTTGGAGGTGAAGCCTTTGGGAGATAATTAACTTTAGGTGAGCCAAAGAAGGTAAGACCTCCATGATGGCATTAGTGTTCCTTTAAGTAGAGGAAGAGATACTAGAGCTCTCTCTGTCTCAATTTTTCTCTCTCTCTGTCTCTTTCGCTCTGTCTATTTCAGAACTCAGGGAGAAGGAAGCCTTCTATAAGCTAGAAAGAAGGTATTCACCAGCAACCAAATATACTGATTCCTTGATTCTTGGCTTCCCAGCCTCCAGAACTGTGAGAAACAAATATTTGTTTTTTCAGCCACCCAGTCTTTACTATTTTGTTATAGCAGTCTGACTTAACACAATGGTTTAAAAAATAGAAAGACATATAAAGTGATATTAATATTGATATCAGGAGGCTAAAGTGGAGAAAAATCAAGAGAGTGACAACAGACAAGATCTATTTCTTCCGTGATAAGAAAGGCTGGATCATCTACCGCAATGAGAGGCAGAGTTCTCTAAAGGATTTGAATATAATTAGAATAAGTTTAGATTAGTTAATTGGTAGATGATAAAGAAAGGCAACTGGATCGAGAAAGGAAGTGTTAAACCCAGTAAAAGGTCTAGACAAGTTTGGAATGGGGTGAGAAGAAATCAGCAATATAATATTTTATGATCTTTCTTTGATATTTGTGAAAGTCCACTGAAGAGCATATGAGTGTGTGATTTAATTAATCCTGAGATGTTGTTCTTTATGAGAATGCATTAGAAATAATGTGTATTTAGGTTTGCTAAAACCTGAAAGTATCTATCATTTTCAATTAATGATTGTTTCCAGGATATACAAAGTCATTGAAAGTCTAGGACAAATTATATTGAACTCTGTCCCCAAATTGCAGGTATTACTTTTTGAAGCTCTTAATAGCTAATAATAATAGCTACTATTAATGAAATGTTTTATCAGGTTCCAGAGATTTTGCTAAGCACTTTAAAAGTCTTAATTCATTTGATTCTTACAAGTGTATAAAAGAAGTACTATTTATTTCCAATTTATGTATGAAGAAACTGAAAATTTTAGACTTGTTACAATCTGACATTCTTTATTTTAGGTATTTTTACATTAATTACATCAAATGGCCCTTACTATTATATTATGATTTATTACTATTAGGTGAGTTTTACAAGTAAGGATACACAGGCATAAAGAGAACAGTAACTAGTCCTGGGTCATATAGAAACTGAGCTTTTGCTAGAGTTCAAGCCCAGACATTCTGAGTCAAGTGCTTGTTCTCTGAATTCCTCTGTTTTACTGATTCAGACAGTCAAATACTTGGGACAGATGAGCTCTGTACTTGGTTCTGACTTGTTGGTGCAGTCCGTTAACACCATTTTAGCCCTGTATTAGCTTTACTAAACCATTTCTTCAACCTATATTTTTGTGGAATAAGCTTTAAAAGTCTTCCTATAGTATCTGGCCTTTTGCTTTTCACAAGCTAAAACATGTTGATGATCTCTTTACATTCCTGCCTGCCAGGCAGCTTTTATACAGGAAATAGTACCTATGGCTTTCCTTTGGAGGTGTTTCTCATCATTTTTGGGGCCAGGCCTGTGACCATTTAGAGGAGTTCTTACAGAGAAACCACATGGTGCAGATGTCGGTAAGGGGTCATCAATCCTGCCTCCATGGCTGTGGAGCTATTTATTCAGCGTTTCCTTCATTTCAGCTTCTGTTCTTATTGGAGTAAAAAGATTTACTTTCAAATACTTAAAATTTTCACATTTTATTTCAGCCCTTAAAACTAACAGTTTCATAATCAGTGAATTAATTCTTTCAAGGGAGAGAGACAGATACGGAGGATTTCTATACAATTATCAAAGTGATACATAAATTCCCCTGTGGTAAAAGAAGATTATCCATATATCTAAAATAAGTAATGTTATATACTTTGTGTTGATCACTTAATTAATGAATTTTTTTAAGAAAAAATTTTGTTTTACAAATAAGCTTATAAGGTTTATTATTCCTTTGTTTCTTACAATCTGTAATTTAAAAAGAAAACTTTTTTCAGATCATTGTAATCTTGTTCATTTAATTGCCTACATACTGACTCTTATGTCCATGCTCTCTTCCTTCGAGTATTTGAAACACATAAAATTCATGTCATTTCATTTACCTCCAAGTCTTGCTCTGATAGAAATGTCTGGTGCTTCTCTGGAATTCCATCTCCTGTTCTGTTGCAGTTCTTCTGATAGAATTTTTTGCCTTTTTATTGTTGTTTGAAATCCTGTATCTGGTCTGGGAACTCGATGTTGAGGTTTCACATCACTAAAATCCACTAGGGTTGGTATGGTTCTGCCAATGCCAGGATTTAAATCAGCATCACCACCAGGACTCATAAACCCTGAACAGGAATCACCTAAGGTCACATCATCCCGAAGTGGAAATAATGGATAACGTGGCCCATATGGTGGAGGATAAGGGTAATGTAAATGATAGTCTGGCAAGACTGAAGGGGGATAAGGGTGAAATTTAAGAAAAGCAGGGTTGCATTTATTTTCAAATCTGCCATAGTTATGTCTGTTCTCAAGACCTTTCACAAAAGGCATGTTCATTTTTCTTAAGAGATCACAATAGTGTGGGTAATCTATATTCTCAACAGTTCCTGAAAGGATGGACCTTTTAGAGATACTTATCTTTCCAGGTGTGTTCTGAATCTCTACATCCATGGCCTTTCTCTTTAGAGTTTTTGGTTACTATAAAGTAAGTATTTCTGATAATTCTTTTAACTATACAAACTCTATTTCCAATAACTAAAGATCTGAGTTAAACTAGTACAAAATTGACTCAGCTTTCTAAATGTTAGCAGATAATTTTGTTTTCCTTTTTAAAGTAAACCTTTTCCTCCACCAAAGGAAGAATAGGGCAATGAAGGAACAGGACAGAAGGAGAAAAAAGCAGAGTCCTTGTTGCTTGGCAACAACTAGAACTCTTAACACATTGAACCATTTATTATGTACATCATAATTTAATTTGTAAGAAAACAAAAAATAGCCTTGGCACTAATACTTCCATGATACTTTTCTCCCCAGTGCTCAGGAAAGCTGTGTTCACTTATTTTAAAAATTTTCCATAAGTTAGTATTTTATGGATATAAAATTTAAGGAGTGTAAATAAAGCAGAGAATTCAGTGACAATATATTTTCCAAAAGTATATATGTGACTACAATTAAGTATTTATAGATATAACCCTTGCTGTCTAAATAAATGTAAATCTAAATGCACTGTACAATATAAACATGTATTACACTAAAGTCAAATTGATATATCTAATTTTTAAGAGGAACAGAAAATTATAGTGAAAGTACAGGTACATCTTTTACATGTCCTAAATTACCTTTACTTCCCTTAAATTTACCATGGTGTCCAGAGTAAGAATAGTAAGTGTTTTAAACTCATTTTAGGGAACCGCAATAGGGTATCAGCTGTCTACACACAAAATATCATTTAAATCACCTAATACACTGGTTCACTTAAAAGCTCGTTTACCTGGATAATTTCATCTTGAATGAGCTTCTATTAGGGGAAATCTGAATATTAGAATTTGGGGTAAAAGGTCACATCATCCTTACTGCAGTGAATATGTTAAAAGAGGCAAGATTCTAGCTTTGAAGAGTCAGGCACTTAATTGTTAATCAGGCCAACTGTCAAGGGTGATGATATCTTTGGTATCATCAGAATGCCTATACCCCACTGAAAGTCTTTAAAATTTTGAGATATACTATTAAACAAGTGGGGAGATTAAATTAGGTGGTTAGCCTGTCAGTTTGAAATCCCTCATCCAGATCATAGCATATCAAGTGACAGTTTTTAGCTTACCCATTATAACTCATTTCTTCATATCAAAAGTGATAACTCATTTGTAATTAAGCATTCTATATTTAGTTGCACAAACTTCATTCTTCAATGTATTTGCACCAACTGCTTAAGATTTATTTCTATCACAGCTCTGCTCCCATTAAACCCATTAAGTAAATCCTTCCAGCAGCAGAAAAGCAGAGGCAGGTGTCTCTTTCAATTCCTCTAAAACAAATTTTTGCTATAAATGGCCTCTTAGGTTGTGTATGGGACAATAATAATCCCCATAAGTTTGTACTTAGAATAGATCCTTTACGAGAGACTGATTAACAAGAGAAAAACGTAAGCTTATTAATATATTTCATTTATATATGAGGAACACCCAGAGAATGAGAAGTTCTCAAAGAAATGTCCTTGAATTCCAGCTTGTATAGCATCTTCAACAAAGACTAGGAAATTTTTAGAGATGTGAGAAAGGAAAAGGACTTTGAGTCTCTACAGGCAGCAACTTGGACTAAGCAAAGAAATCACAGGCAAAAAAAAAGTTGGCTGGGCGCAATGGCTCACGCCTGTAATCCCAGCATTTTGTAAGGCCAAGGTGGGTAGATCATGAGGTTAGGAGTTCAAGACCAGCCTGGCCAAGATGGTGAAACCCCGTCTCTACTAAAAATACAAAAATTAACTGAGCGTGGTGGTGGGCACCTGTAATCCCAACTACTCCGGAGGCTGAGGCAGAGAATCACTTGAACCTGGGAGACAGAGTTGCAGTGAGCCGAGATTGTGCCTCTGCACTCTAGTCTGGGCGACAAAGTGAGACTCCGTTTCAAAGAAAAAAAAAAAGCTATTATTAATTCCTCTGATATCATTTCATGGCTATTGAGGGTCTGAAGCTGTCTTCAGTGGTTAACCTTTGTTTTCCCTGATAAAGAAGCAGGGCAGGATAACTTTTGTCTTTCTACATCTATGTCTTGCTTCTAGGTAAAAAGAGGCAAGGTAGACAGCTCTCCTGCATCTGCTGCTTCTTGTCTTCAGCACAGCAATCCTTCATACGGGAGAAGGTACATTCTGGTCTCCCCCACAGGATAGATGGTTTTGTATATTTTGCTGTATTTAGGTGATACTATAAGATGATCTTCCAGTCTGAGTATTTTAGAAAGTAAATTTCATCTGTGGTCGTTTCCTCGTTCTTCCATCAAGCTACTTTCTTAGTCTAAAGGCCTTACCTTTAATTCCTACTAAGTGTGTATTGCATTTATTTCCCAATTAAGTTCCACACATCCATAAAATACTAGCCGCTGACATTACTAGATCAAAGCAACTCACTAGGGCTGTACACGTCTGAACTCATACATTTTCCCTATCTGTTCTCCGAAACTGGGCCCCACATCTACCACCTGGCATATAAAAAGAGCTTCCTTCTGATCACAAATGCTACACAAAGGTAAAGGCACAGGCGTTGGGATCCAACATTGCTCTCTCAGCTCTACGATTTTCGACAAAATCGCTTATGTTCTTGAGGATGCCTTGCGTGCCAGTGTTGTCCTGAAGGCCCAGGGTACGCTCAGCACAGCAGGCAAGTGAAGGCCCCGCAAGCGGAGACACAAGCCATCCCCCGAGCCTACCGCCCGGCGGAAGTGGGAGTACGTCCATCAGGTCCGTCGTTCCGGTACTCCGCTCGCCAACTTCCGGTGGAGGTGGGCCCGCGTTGCCTAGCGACCTTAGGCGCGGACTGTGGGCAGGCGACAGCGGCGTGTGGATGGAGGCCTCAGTCCCCGGCCGGGCGCGGCGGGGCAGGCGGCGGACCCGGGCCGCTGGCTCCCCGCTCTCTCGGGCCGCCGTCCTCCTCTTTCTTTCCGCCTTCCTCGTGCGGGTGACCGCATCAGGTGAGGGTCCGCGCCGCCCGGCCTGCGCCGCCGGGACAGCCGCAGCTCCCCTCACTCTTCGAATTTGCCTTTTCTTGTGTCACGTGCGTCCGGTTTATATAGAGACACCTTGCTCACTAAACGAGACAAGGAAAGTTTGTTTTGTATAGAAGTCGTTCAGAGACACTCTATTTGCATAGAGAAGTGAATGACGGGAAATTAATGTATAGCTAGATGACTGCATCACCCACAGTTGAGGTTTTCAAATTAAACTGCTTTGTTAATAAACTCCCTGATTAGTCCATGGGTCATCTGCCAGGTTTGCATTTCAGTGTGTGAACTCTGTAATGATGTGTTCGGCGTATTTCAAAGTGAGTAGGCAACCTGCTGCTTTGAATTTATCCGTGATGGTGGAGCACCATCTATTGGTTTTAGCTGTAAAATGTAGGAAATACTCCGATTTTAAAATGACCACTAAAGAATTGAAATACTTTCCTATACTGTTTTAAAAATACCTTTAAGGTACTATGAGCAAACACTGAAGAAGGAAGTGAAGGTTTAATTGAGCTGTTACTTAACTAGAAAGGTTTTTGGCTGCATTATTTTGTGTTCAAATTCTAGACTCATAAAACAAAATATCTCCCAGAATTGATAAAATCACAGAGATTTGCTTCAATTGAACAAAGTTGTTCAAATAAGGAATAATGATAAAAAGAAGTCCTCCAAGAATATAAATGTAAAAGGAATGTGGGGGTAGGCAGGGGATGCGGGAGGAGAGAGGAAGTAAATGAAGCGACTAGGGATTTAAAGATCAAAGTCCAGGCATCAGGAATCCAAAGAGTATCTGAATAGCCGATAGCTATCAATTGCCATGTAGGAGAAAGATGCTCCTCGGATATGATTCATGGTCGTGTAGTAGGTGTGAAAAGGTGTGTTTTTATTTTAAAAATTTACTTGGCGATCTTTTGATTCAATAATGAGATTATACCTATGAGGTATAAGAAATAGTATAAGCAGTTAGTATCTTAATACATAAGTGATGAAAAGTGAAGGCCTCTTATATAGAATTTTACAATTCATACAGTATCCTCATTTTGTACAGTATTCTCATTTTGTACAGTAGCTATAAGGATAGAATTATTATTAGTTCCATTTTGCATATGAGAAAACTAAAGCTCCTGGAGTTTAAAGTGATTTTCCTAAAACCAGTAAGTGGCAGTATTAGGATTTAAACTTACGTCCTCTGGCTTTGAATACCACATCCTTTTCTTTGCACTTTACTATTCCTGTCTGCTGAAGGCTATTTGGGTATAATGCTTAATTGCATTTTTATGCTGCCCCTCACAGCATTATGCCCATCACATTTGCTCATGTAGCAATGAAGACTTTCAAAATAAATTTCACAGTATTTAACGTTTACTATGTGCAAGTTATAGTATTTGATACTGATTCTTGATAAGTTAACATAAACATTGATCCCGCTATCATTGGAGCATGTAATCTGATAAGGAAAATGATATGTGTGCATCAAGAGTTATGGTAAAATGTAAGCCAGTGTCTAGAAGGGTTTTTCTGATGTTATCTTCTAGAATTTTTATAGTTTCGGGTCTTAGATTTAAGCCCTTGATCCATCTTGAGTTTATTTTTATATGAGATGAAAGATGAGGATCCAGTTTCATTCTTCAGTATGTGGCTTTCCTATTAACCAACTCATTTAGGCAAAGATTTCATGACCAAGAATGCAAAGCAAATGCAACAAAAACAAAGACAAATAGGTTGGACTTAATGAAACTAAAGAGCTTTGCAATGCAAAAGGAACAGTCACAGTATAGACAACCCACAGAATGGGAGAAAATCTTCACCATCTTTACATGTAATGAAGGACTAACATCCAGCATCTACAAGGAGCTCAAACAAATTAGCAAGAAAAACAAACAATCCCATAAAAAATGGGCTAAGGACATGAATAGACAATTCTCAAAAGAAGATTTACAAATTGCCAAGAATCATATGATAAAATGCTCAACATCACTAATTATCAGGGGAATGCAAATCAAAACCACGATGTGATATCACCTAACTCCTGCAAGAATGGCCATAATAATAATAAAAAAAAAGATGTTGGTGTGGATGCAGTGAAACGGGAACACTTATACACTGCTAGTAGGAATGTAAACTAGTACAACCACTATGGAAAATCGTGGAGAGTCTTTAAAGAACTGAAAGTAGAACTGCCACTGGATCCAGCAATCCAACCACTGGGTATCTACCCATAGGAAAATAAATCATTATATGAAAAAGATACATGCACACACGTTTATAGTGGCAGAATTCGCAATTGCAAAAACATGGAACCAGCCCAAATGCACATCAATCAACAAGTGGATAAAGAAACTGTGGTGTATGTATGTATGTATGTATATATATGTGTGTGTGTGTGTGTGTGTGTGTGTATATATATATATATATATAATAATGGAATACTACTCAACTATAAAAAGGAGTGAATTAATGGCATTTGTAGCCACCTGGATGGGATTGGAGACTATTATTCTAAGTGAAGTAAATCAGGAATGGAAAACCAAACATCATATATTATCATTTATAAGTGGGAACTAAGCTATGAGGATACAAAGGCATAAGAATGATACAATGGTCTTTGGGGCCTTGGGTGTGGGGAAAATGGTGGAAAGTGGGTGAGGGATAAAAGGCTACAAATTGGGTTTAGTGTTTATTATGTGATGGGTGCACCAAATCTCAAAAATCCTCACTAACGAATTTATGTAACCAAATACCACCTGTTCTGGCAAACCTATGGAAATTTTAAAAAAAGAACTATTGTACTATAGTGCAATGTAGAATGAATGTTATTTAAAAAGATGCTGGTGGTGTACTGTGGCAGGTAAGAAGTGCTAAGGATAAATAGGAGGTTTTAAGGAGAAGGGACTTGTAATTTGGCTCTTGAATGATGGGAGATTTGAACTTTTAATAATGTAGAGAGTACTCTAAGTGGATTTAGAAAAAGAGGTAAGATGTAGGGAGAAACAACAGGTAGATTAATTTTATCAGATAGTATCAGGGGAATAGAGTTAGAATAGTGATAACAACTGTCAGAGGAGACTGAATTATGGCTCTCCCCTTCAACTAAGACGAAAGATATTGTGATACTGTACTTGAATATTTTTGAATATCTAATGAGACAAATTGTTGATCTTTTTTTTGATAGTTGGGTATTTGGTTCGATTACCGAGAAGCTTTCGCTTGACCAAAGATTCAGTGAAAATAGTGGGATCAACAAATTTCCCAGGTATTCATAAATATATTTTCACTAATTTAAAAAAAGTTATTAGCATTTGTTTAAATGTTATCAGAGTTGTCCAAAAGGCTAATGTTCTTCAGTTATCCTAGTCTCCTAAGGCCCTTTTCTTTCTGCAGAAGTAGATTAAAGTTGTTTGCATATGGCTAGACTCATCCAGTTATAATACTTTTTGCTATAACTGCTTAAGTGTACCAATAATAATTATTTCTAAAAGTTATCTAAAGTTGCCTGTACTGGATTTTTATTATATAATAATTAGCTGTAATATTAAATATATGTAGTACAAATATGGTAATACAAATCATACATATTTTGGATTCAAAGATTTGCAGTCGTCACATGAAATATAGCAACTACAACTTGTTTTGGTGTTTTTTAAAGTTGTGGCAAATTCACATGCCATAAAATTCTTCCTTTTAAGTGTACAATTCAGTTGCTTTTAGTATATTGACAAGATTGGGCAACCATTACCTCTATCTAATTTTACAACATTTTCATCACCCCAAAAAGAAAGACCTAATCCATTATGCAATCATTCTTCAGTCCTGGAAATCACTGATCTCCTTTCTGTCTCTATAGGTTTGCCTCTTCCGGAAATTTCATATAAATGGAATCATATACAATGTGCCCTTTTGTGTCTGTCTTTCACTTAGTATAATGTTTTTGAGGTTCAGCCATATTATAGAGTACATCAATACTTCATTCCTTTTTAGGGTGTAATAGTATTCATTTCTTTACCTAACAGTACATATGGGACATATGGTAACTCTATGTTTAATATTTTGAGGAGTTGCCAAACTATTTTTTTAAAAACTTGAGTTATTTTACTTTCACACCAGCAATGTATAAGAGTTCAAATTTTCCAAATACTAAACATCGTTATTGTTGTTCATCTTCTTTTTTTTATAGCTATCTTAGTATGTGTAAACTGGTATCATTGTGATTTTGATTTGCATTTCTCTAATGACTAATGATGTTGTAACCCTTCGTGTGTTTTGTGACTATATAGATATGTCATTTGCAGAAATGCCTATTCAAGTCCTTTGCGCATTTTTAAATTGGGTGGTTTTCAGCTGGGTGTGGTGGCTCATGCCTGTAATGCCAGCACTTTGGGAGATGGAGGCAGGCAGATCACAAAGTCAGGAGTTTGAGACCAGCCTGACCAACATGGTGAAACCCTGTTTCTACTAAAAGTACAAAAAATTAGCTGGGTGTGGTGGTGTGCACCTGTAATCCCAGCTACTTGGGAGGTTGAAGGCAGGAGAATCACTTGAAGTTGGGAGGTGGAGACTGCAGTGAGCCGAGATCACACCATTGTACTGCAGCCTGGGTGACAGAGCGAGACTCCATCTCAAAAATAAATTAAAAAATTGGGTGGTTTTTGTTTTGTTGTTGAATTGTAAAGTTCTTTATATATTCTTTATATCAGATATATGATTTGCAAATATTTTTCCCATTCTGTGGATTGTGTTTTCAGTTTCTTTGTGTGTTCCTTGAAGCCTGTGTTTTAAACTTCGATAAAGAAGTCTAATTTCTATTTTTTGTTTGGTGCAGGTGCTTCAGGTATCATGTCTAAGAAATTATTGCCTAATGATTAGTCACAAAGTGTTATTCCTATGTTTCTTTATAAGAGTGTTGCAGTTTTAACTCTGATATTTAGGCCTCTGATCTATTTTGAGTTAATTTTTGCATATGGTGCAAGGTAGAGGTCAAACTCATTGTTTAGCACATGGCTATCCAGTTGTTTTATCACCATTTGTTGAAGAGATTATTCTTTCTCTTTTGAATTGGCTTGGTACATACTGAAAAGCGATTGGCCCCAGATGTATGAGTTTATTTTTGGACTTTAAATTCTATACCATTGATTTATGTATCTATTCTTATGCCGATACTTTGCTATCTTGATTATTGTTGCTTATAATAAGTTTTCAAATCAGTAAGTGTGAGTCCTTCAAATTTGTTCTTTTCAAGATTGCTTTGTCTTCTCTGGGTCCCTTGCAATTCTATATTAATTCTATAATCAACTTGTCAATTCCTGCAAAACAGTCTGTTGAGATTTTAACAGAAATTTCAATGAATCTGTAGATCAATTTTAGGCATATTGTCACCTTAACAATATTAAGTCTTCCAGTTAATGAACTTGGGGTGTCTTTCCATTATTTCCGTTTATTTAATCTTTAATTTCCCTCGATTATATTTTGTAGTTTTCAGTGTACAAGTGTTACATTTCTTCTGTTAAATTTGCTCCTAAATATTTTATTATTTTCAATGCTGTTGTAAATGGAATGGTTTTATTTAGTTAGTTTTTGGAATGTTCATTGCTAGCATATAGAAACGCAATTGATATTTTCGTATTGCTAGAAACACAATTCATATTTTCATTGATATTGTATAAAACTGATATCAGTTTTTCACATTAAGTTTGATGTTAACTGTGGGTTTTAGGGAGTTCCCTTTAATTCCTAGTTTGTTGAGTACTTTTATTGTGAAAGGGGTTGAATTTTGCTAAATGATTTTTCTATATGTATGATGATGATAATGTGTCTTTTGTTCTTTATCCTCTTAATATGATGTATCACATTGATTTTTGTATTTTGAACTTGGTTTGCATTCCTGGGATAAATTCCAGTTGATTATTGTGTATAATCCTTTCTTATGTTGCTGGATTGGTTGCTGGTATTTTTAGGATTTTTTTTATGGTTATGTTTGTTAGGAAAATCGATCTGTAAATTTCTTGTGATGCCTTTGATTTTGGTTTTAAGCTAATACTGGTTTCATAGAACAAGTTGGTATGTATTACATTCTCCTTTATCTTTTGGAAGAGTTTGTGAAGGATTGTTGTTAATTCTGTTAATTGTTTGGTAAAATTCACCAGTGAATTCATTTATTGCTGGACTTTTCTTTGTAGGAGGTTTCTTGATTATCAATTTAATCACTCCTTTTAGGACTATTCAGACTTTCCTTTTCATTATGACTTTTTTATGAGAAATAAACTATTAATCAAAGGTTACTTGTGTGTGATAAGTTGCTTCTTTCTTGCAACTTTCAAGATTATCTCCCTGCTTATGGATTTTGTCAGTTTGATTATGATGTGCCTGGCTATGGATTTCCTTTAGTTTATCATAGCTGGAGTTAATTGAGATTCTTGGATATGTGGATTCATGTTTTCAATCAAATTTGAGATTTTTGCCATTATTTCAAAAAAATTCTTTTTATCTCTCTTCCCTCTTTTGAGACTGTGATTATGCATACACTGATATGCTTGATGGTTTTTCACAGGTCTCTGAATTATTGATCTTTATTCTTTTTTTCTTCTTTTTCTCAGACTGGATAATCCAATGTTGACCTGTCTTCAAGTGTGCTGATTCTTCTGCCTTCTCAGTTTGCTACTGATTTCTTCTAGTTAATTTCTCATTTCAGTTATTGTACTTTTTAATCTGCAGTTTATTAATAAATAATTTTTATATCTTTACTGATATTTCCTGTGTGGAATATCATACATTTTTATTACTTTAGACATGGTTTTCTTTGATAAAATATAAAATATGTAACTTAAAATCTTTATCCAGTAAGTCCAATATTTGGTCTTCCTCTAACATTTGGCCTTCCTTGGAGTCTGTTTCAGTGGGCTGCCTTTTTTTATGCATATGGCCATATTTTCTTGGTTTTCTGCATGTCTCATATTTTTAGTTGAAAACTTGACATTTACAATAATACGACATAGCAACACTGAAAATAAGATTCTTTCTACTTCCCAGGGTGTGATGTTGTTGCTGTTTGCTGATATTGTGTATTTGTTCAGTGACTTTCTAAACTAATTCTCTAAGTTGTATATTCTTTATCACATAGCCACTGAAGTCTCTGCATAATTAGCTTAGTTAGGCTATTGATTGGACAGAGTTTTCATTAAACATCTTGAACCAGTTAGTGTCCTAGCCTTTGCTGAGGTTGTCTTTGTGCATATTGTAGCATACCTTTTAGATAGTTGGCCACTCGACCTTATCTTTCACTTTATGCTGTTGCAGAACCTCAAATTCAGCCAAAGATGAGAACTTAAGGCCTCTTCATCTTTACTGAGCATACAGATTATCCTGGGCATGCACACAATCCTTTACCTGCGTGTGGCCTGGTATTTTTTTAGGAATGTTCAGAACAATTCAAAGTTCCTGTGGACATGCCATTCCCCAGCTTTTCCTCTTAAGGTTTTTGGTTAGGCTATTGTTTTCCCCATTTGTTACTCACTGTATCAGCAGGCAGTCACAAAGTTAAATGAGGGCCTCTAATTGTTTGTAACGAGTTATTTTGGGGAAAGGCATTTTGCAATAGGCAAAGTCCAAGTCAGATCAAGTATGGACAGCCTTTAAAGTGAGATCTTTTGGGATATTGACTCACAGGTCACATACTGACAGTACTCTGGGAAGGAGGCTTTGAAGACATTCTAACCATGCCTACCCCCATCATTGGCTGCCAGGCCGCTGGTTCTCACTGTGATTGTAGACTGCTGATTGTCAAAGCTCCTTACTGCAGAGCTGAGGAAGGAGGCGTGGGAATCAGGCAAGTAAAGATGCCACAAACTCACTGTTCCTACCGATTGTATTAGTTCCTTAGGGATGCTGTAACAAAAGAACCACAGACAGCGTGGCTTAAATTATAGAAATTATTGTCTTATAGTTCTAGAGGCTAGAAATAAAAATCAAAGTCTTGGCAGGGTTGGATTCTTCTGAAGGCTTTGAAGAAAGGATCTGTTCCAGATATTTGTCTTTGGGTTTTAGGTTGCCATCTTTTCCCTATGACTCTGTGTTCTCTTTTCTCTGTATTTGTCTGTGTTTCCAAATTTCCCCCTTTTATAAGAACATCAGTAATATTGTATTTGGACCCAGTCTGATGACTTCATTTTAACCTGACTTCCTCAGTAAAAACTATTTCCAAATAAATTTATATTCTGAGGTACTGGAGATCACAACTTCAACATATTAATAAGAGAGGGAGGACACAATCAACCCATAAACCAGATCCAGTTGTTTTTCTTGAATAAATGTTTTCTGGATTACTGTATTTGGTTAATTTTGAGTTTGAGTTCTGGAAATATTTATTCTGATAATTTCTACATTTTTCCTCATTACTTTTGTGAAGGAGATAATTTTTAGAATTCCTTATTTTGCCATTTTTATTGATCTCCCCAGTGACAACTTTTAAACCTGAATTATAAAACATTATCTGGATAACTAATTTCCCATTTATTCTATAATATTAAACTTATTCTTAAAATAGATTAACATTCCAGTTCACTAGGTAGTTCTTATATTACAGAGTAGATTATTATATGATATTTCATTGGTTTTGGCCTGTAATATACCAACTACGTGATTTTTCTTCTGTCTACAATTTCTTCTGTCATATAAGATCTTGGCATCTGTCTGTGTTGGCCGTTTTTCAGTTTTGTGACCCTCTCTTTAACTCGTTCACCTTTTGCGTATTTTTTTCAGTTGTTAGTTTTCCATAATCATTAACTCATGTATTAATTAATTCACTGAGCTTTTATTTACATTTTGTTGCACTTTTAGTTATTCCATTTTTTGGTGTATATAATAAATGCCATTTTGTATATGATTTTTGTACCTGATCAGAAGTTTTCTGGGTCTGTGTTATCCAGGAGTAGAAATTTTAGCATCATAGGACCTGAGCATTCTCAATCTCACTAACATTGCTCTTCAAAACAGCTGCACCAGTTCAAACTTCCTTCAGTGGTGCTTGAGGGGGTCCCATTTTCCCACATCCTTATCAGCACAAAATTTTACCCAATTTTGTCCATTTTCTGCTAAGCTGAATATTAAATTGCCTCTGCCTATTCTTTTCTTGGCTGTTTTCAAAGAAGTTGTCTTTCATATTGTTTATATTCCAGTTACAAATACATTATTATCTTTGTTGCAAATATCATCTCCCTACAGTCAAATTTAACTTTGCCTGTGTTATATAGAATCGAACAGAAATTGTTACCATTTCAGAAGTTGAGTTCAGTATTTTTATATTTGTGCTTTTTGCATTAAAGTAATTTTCTATAACTGGTTCAGACATAAAGGTATTATTTTCTTTAAATAATGATTTGCCTTCAAGTATTCAGTATTTTTGGAATTTATTTTTGTATATGGTAGGAGGTGTAAATCTAAATTTAACTTTGCATGTATTTTGAGATACTTTTAACAATAATTTATTAATGATATATATTTTCTCCACTGATTTTAGGTACCACGTCTATCACATACATATCAGTTATTTATACCAATTTGTTTTTTTTTTCCCTAGACCCATTATTTGTTCCTACACCAGACCTCTCTTTTTTTATTTTGTGTATATTTTAGTATATCTCAGTAACTCTTATTGCTAGTCCCTCCTCTTTGCTTTTCTGTTATAGAATTGTTTCAGATATTTAGGAAGCTTTAACCTTCCAAATGCATTTTAGAATCAGTATTCAAGAGCTTCCTAAAAATTTTCTTCTGGGATTTTAAATAAGTAAATTTTGGAGTAAATGGACATCTTTAAAGTTGTGTGTATGCAATCCTGATTATGGCATTGTGGTCTAATTCTATGTCTTTTGCTAGAGTCTAAAGATGTTCCTCACAGAGGTCTTGTTTGATTTTAGAGTAACTTTTGTTTATTGTACTCTAAATATTATCTTCTTTCCTGTAACATGGTTTAATGCCTTATTGTTGATGTAGAAGAATATCATTTGTTTTTGGAAACTCTTCTGTATTCATTTACATTTGCTGTGAAATATGCACAGGGATTAGTGGGGGCAAGAGGAAGGGTACAGCCATGGTATGAGGTACTGTCAAGCCAAAGCACAAAGGATATACTTATGCTGAGTTTCCAAAGATGAGGGGGCATTTACATCAATAAAATCAGAAAAGAATGATGCTGTGTGCTGCTCTGGCATGGTTAGGGCAGAGGGTGTGAGATATATGCAAAGGACAGATCATGGAGAATAGGTCCAGTAAATCATGCTGGGGAGTGAAAATTTATGATGTAAGCATTTATTAAAGGAGTTATTAAAGAAGTTAGGCAATCTATTAATGCAAGCATTTCATTAAAGTATTCGAAAAGAAAAAAGATCATCACAGTGCGCATAAAAAAAGTTTCTTAAAATTCAGTACTGATTTATGTTTATGATTAAAAACAAATAACCAACATCAGAGGTGATATTTCTTAACCTGTGGAAGAATACGTAACTAAAAGTATATCCAACAAACATTATTCTTTGTGGTAAAACTTTAGAGGAAGTCTCTTAAAAGTTAAAGAGAATTTTGATTCTCTTTATTTTACTGGATCACAAAAATCTTCGTATACAGTTAATCAGTGAAGAGTTGGCATGCAGTGTCTAAAGGGTTGTTGCAAACTTTCCTAAAAGATTACTTGTGGGTAAATTCAAAACAATGGAATCTTTACTGGGTTCCTTTTGTATCTCCTAAAGGTTCTAGTTTTGCTTACGTTTCAGGACTTAAATTTTAAAGCAAATGGAACAAAATGCTTTAACATTTAAAATCAAAGCATAAATCAGCTGACTTTTTAATCACGTTATCATTTTTATTCAGTAGGTTGTACTATATCATTATGAATAATGCATTATTCCACTAATCTAAACAATTTATAAGCTCTAATCATGTTTGGTGTCTTTAGAAAACAGATAAAGTATAGATGTAGAATTATCTTAATACTTTGTTACTGAAATAATATTCTGATCATAAAACAGGTTAGAGTACATGAGCTCTGAATGAAAATGACTTACACATTATGCTCGGGTTGGGAATAAATGTACATACACACATGCATACACATATATACATATAAATACATATATTTTTAATGTTAATTACATAGAATGCAATGAAATTTAGTTTTTATCAAGTGATAGGAGCAATAATTCAAAGTACTCTTATTATTGCATGTAAACCAAACTAAAAAAGTGTGCATTATAGAGAAAAAAAAGAACATAAAATACTACTGGAACATTTTAAATATTGTATTTTCAGTGAAAGTATATGTCATGCTCCATCAAAAAAGTCCACATGTGTTATGTGTAACGCAACGACTACGAAATGCTGAACTGATAGACCCATCATTCCAGTGGCATGGGCCGAAAGGAAAAGTTATTTCAGGTAGGATTTCGTTTCAGTTATTATTATTAAGTAGATGTATCTGACCTGTGTGTAACACAGAGGGAATGTTTGTATCATACACATTTATGTTATTTCCTCAGTTCTTTTTCTTGTGATTTCCTTTTGGAGTTAGATCTAACAGTGTAGTTGGTGTTCCCATTTTTACATATTTTATTTTGATACAGAGTCATACTCTAAGATTGAACTGTTTGGAGACGACTCAAAACATCTATAATCCCCAAAAGGTACTTTTTTTTTTTTTTTTTACTTAGAAATTACTGTTTGTACAACTGATTTGATCAATATTTTCTCTATTCAACTTCTTATTTTTAATACTGAAATACAGATTTTACTTTTATTCTCATTTTTTAATTGGATAAAAGCTGATTTTTAACACTGTAGTTTTAAAAAACTACAGTTAACTTAGCTGGCTTTGTTTCTAGCCTTGCAAAAAATATAGATTAATGAGTTTTCATTTTGAAGATTTGTTCAGGCATTTTTGCATACCCTCAGACAAAGTTTTTCTTTATTGGTCTATTTACCATGTTTTCTTTTCTTTCTTTTAAAAAATCTTATTGGTATTTTGAGATAGTGCCTGTGGACAAAAACTTACAGGATTATTTTATTTTTTTGGATAAAGGAGAGCAATATATTTATACAAGGACTTGAGAAAGAAAATAGGAAATACTTATTTTTTAATATGTTTTAATTCATATTTATGTAGTTAAGAGAGCTCAGCTGTACATTTCTGTGATTTTTATGTTGATTCTAAAATAGGTCATTTTAAAGAGTTAATCAATTTAGGTCAGTCTGTGTTTTTCTTAGGACAAATTATCCATCATTCATTTGTAAGTGACTACTTGGTGGAAGCCTCTGTGGTGGGTTTCATGGGGAAGAGAAAGGTCAGACATAACCTCTGCCTCATTACACTAGCAAAGTAGGAATGATTGTACAATTTGTTCTTGGGATCAGCAGGGCTCAATAACAGAAATTCTAATAGGTTTTGCAGTTTGTATAAACCAGAGAAGTGGTCCAGGTATAAAAGCAACCAATACTGGAAATAAAATCAAATTTTATTTCTATTGTTCTCTAATAGTAGCACATAATGTAATAGAAACATGTATTTTGAATATGTTTTATATTTTATATTGAAACTCTGCACGTTGAAAAATAGAATCATTTAAGCATTGAATTTTTCTATTGTCATTTGTTGCTTCTTTGATTTGGAAATTGAAATTTGAAATTGTTTCTTCTCCAGGATGCCATGCCAGGTCTTGCAGTTTATATTGCAAAATATAGTATGTAATTCAATTTATCCTTTAAGTAGGAGCAATATTTATCTTACTGACTCTTATAATAGAAAAATAGGTATTCATAAATGTAGTTATTTCTAGGTAAAGATACAATCCTGTTACTACATTGGTTTTTACTTTTACAAAAACTATTCTCAGGGAATTCTGATATTTTAACTTTATGATTATATTATAGTTTTCAATACAGTATTTTATCATAGGTCACTGCCTACCAGTTGTAAAGCTTATTAAGAACACTATACTTTTTATTTCCGAAAGGACTGGAAAAAGGTCTCATTTCTTAAAGTTTGAAGGACAGAGAAGGTTTTTGGACTAGTTTAACCTACATTGTACTTATCATTTTATGAATATCCAAAGATAGTTTCCCTTAATTTGAGCCAAATAAATCATGTAATTATGTGATTACTTGTACATTCCTTTGGAGAAAATATTCAAGTTGTTTAGATGTGTTGTGAAGCGTAGGGAGTAAGTCTTAGATTTGGTGTCTCCATCTCTTTTTCTTTGTTTCTTTTTCAGTATTGTTTATTTACAAAGGTAATTGCATTTATTGCAACAACTTCTGTACCTCCCACTCTGACTCTAATACTATTCTGATGAATTAACTCTTTTTGGTGTGTGGACTTTCCTACTTTTCTAAATATTCACACAAACATGTAAAAGCACAAACAAATGTGTTTAGTGTTCCCCTGTAACCTGTCACTTATTATTTTTTAATAAGATCATAGTTTATAACTATGAAGCACCCGATGTACAAATGTATGTCAGGTATATGCAAGTTATGAAGCACAGTAAAGCAAACATCCTTGAACTTACTATACAAGTTAAGATGCATTATTACCAACATATTGGACCTCCCAATAAGCGGTTTTAAAATCCCATACTTCTGTTCCCAACCCCTCTCAGGTAAATACTATCCTCAATGTTTACAGTATTACTCTTTTGCTTTTCTCTATGCATTTACCACGTATATACAAACACATACACTTATGTGTGTGTTCTGAAGCTATATATTTTAGTTTCGTTATTTTGAATTTTTCTCACATTTTTCTTTTTACCAGCTTCATTGATAGTATGATTGACAAAAAAATTATATATTTAAGGTATACAATGTAATATTTTGAGGTAGATATTCAATGTGAAATGATTACTTCGTCAAACTAGTAACATATCAGTCACCTCACATAGTTGCCATTTTTGTGTGTGTGGTGAGAACACTTGAGATTTACCCTTGTAAAATTTCAAGTATACAGTGCATTTATTGTTAACCGTATTTACCAATCTGCACATTAGGTCTCCTGAACCTATTCATCTTCTAGCTGAAATTTGGTACCCTTGAACTAAGAACCGCAGGTCCCCAATCCCCCAGTCTCTGGTAACTACCATTCTGCCCTATATTTGTGGTAGGGTAGAGTGTGAGTTTGACTTTTGTATGACTGTGACTTTTGTAGATTCCACATAATAAGCGAGGTCATGTATATATGTCTTTCAGTGTCTTCCTTATTTTACTAAGCATAATGAATTTTATAAAAATAATAATAAATACAATATTAACATGTGTCATATTATTCCAAACATTGTATGCATGTTAATTTTAACAATGACCTTTTGCAGTAATTACAGCCATTTTCTCCATTTTATAAATGGAAAAACAAAGGCATTAAGATGAAAAGATACTTTATAAAGTCATATGTCTTTGAAGTCTTGTATCAGAGTTCATAGATATAATCTCAATGAGGTAGGAACACACCATTTTATGAATTTTGTTTTGGTAGTTTGTATCTTTCAAGGAATTTGTCCAACATTGGATTTTTAAATGTATTGTATTTATATATATAAAAATTTTGTAATATTTTGTGTTATCTTTTTATAGATGACAGATTTCTGATTTTCAGGATCTATAGTGATGTGTCCTCATTCACTCCTGATGTTGGCTCTCTCTCTCTCTCTCTCTCTCTCTCTCTCTTTTGTTTTCTCTTGCTATGTGTTTAACAATTTTATCAGTCTTTTAAACGAACCAGCTTTGGGTTTCATTGAATTTTTCCATATTTTTCTGTTTTCCAAGTATTGCTTTTGGATTTTATATTTATTATTTTCTTTCTTTTGATTGCTTTGGGTTTCATTTACTTGTCTTTTTCTTTTGCTGGTTGTAGAATTCTGGGTTGGCAGTTTTTTCTTTGAACATTTGAAAGATGGAACTCTGTATTGCTTGTATAATTTCTAATGACAAGTCTACTGAAGTTCTTATCTTTCTCCCTCTGTGGGCAATGTGTCATTTTTTTCTGACTTGATAAGATTTTCTCCTTGCTTTTTATTTTCAGCAATTTGAGTATTATGTATATCTATTTTGATTGGTTGGTTTTTGTATTTATTCTGCTTGGTATTCTCTAAACTTTCTGAAATTATAGTTTGGTGCCTGTCAGTTTTCAGAAATTCTCAGCTATTACATGTTCTAACATTTCTTCTTCCCCATTTTATGTCTTTCCAAGATTCCCATTGTACTTACATAACACTGTTTGATTTCATAGCTCTTGGGTTTTTTCTTCTTCTTCTTTCCCCCCCTTCTATTTTTACTGCATGTTAGGTAATTTCTTTTGACCTAACTTCAAGTTCGTTAATTCTTTTCTTGATGGTGTCCCCCTATTTTTGAGCCCATTGAAGGAATACTTTATCTGTGTTACTGAGTTGTTTTTTTTTTGCTTTTAGTTTTAATATTTACATTTAATTATTTATATAGTTTCAGTCTCTGCTGAAACCACCTATCTGATCTTGCATGTTGTCTGTCTTTTAATAAATCTTTTGTCATATTACTCATAGTTATTTTAAATGAACTAAACTGTCTGATACTTCATACATCTGTACCATATAAGAGCCTGGTCCCTGGGCTTTGCTTTGTATCTTGACAATGTGCTGTTTATTGCCTTTTTGTATGCCTTCTAACTTTTAAAATTGGACATCTTGAATAGGACAGTAAATATTGAAGAAAGTATTTCAGTGCTTTGAGATGAGTTTTTTTTTTTTTGTTTTTTGTTTTGTTTTTTTCTGTTAGGCCTTTAGTGTTAGGGATTTGTATCTAATAAAGACTTGTCTGGCTTTGATGTTGGTTTTTATATTCGGTGCACTGAATGCTTCAAAAAGTCTCTGAAATGTTTAGGCGTAGTCTCGTTCATTTGGAGTTTTTTCCAATGTGTAATTTTCTCTTGGCTTTGGTTTCTCCTTTTATGCTGTTCCCTAGAGTTTCCTAGAGGTATATTTAAAAATATAGCATATGTACTCTTCAAAATAAAAAAAAAAATTAAGATGGTACTTCTACCTTCTCTAGATCTTAGCTTGATTATCTAAAAATACAGAGTTGGATTAAGTCTCTACAAGTCTATGCCTTAGAGTTCTAAACTTATATATAACAAAACTTAAGCATAATTTTATTACAGATTGTTATTTTTACAAATAAGTTTATGCTTTTGCAGCTTTTCTAGCTTTATTTCATTTCTCTTGTAGGTCTGCCAGCTTTATTCCACTGCTATATTTAGTAAACTCTTGTTAGTGGTATGGAGTTTGGAAAGTGGAACATTCTCTGATGTTCTGATTAAGCTTTGTTCTTTGGCAGGCATAGTGTCCCTGTGTGATGGTGTATGACCTTCACAATTACTCTGTCTCTTCCTCCAGCTTTAGTTTTGGCCTAGCATGTCTTCCTGACTCTCCCCTCTTGTGATTTCATTCTTTTTTATGGTTGCATAGAGTTTTTCCTTCTTTCTTTTTCCTTCATGGGCTATAACAACTTTCTATAGTGCCCTATGTGACAGTTTTTGTTTTTTCTCTTCCTGAAAATTAAAGCTTTGCTCCTTTAAGGGGGTATAAGGGAAATGGGTGTGGTTACAGTTTTGGTAGGGCTGCTGAGCCCCTCCTTTAGCCAGCATCCCATGGGAAGTTTGCTCAGTGGTCCCCTGTCTTCCTTGTGAGCCCATAGAGGTATTCATGAATCAAAAATCTGTAAGAGGCCACAATTACCCTTATCTGTGGTCCCAGAGGCTTCTCATGATCACATTGATCTACACCTGGTTTTTGGTAATTCATTAAACAGTTTTTAGCTGAATCTTCTTTCCTGCTTATAGGGCAGCTGAAGCAAATATTCACATTGTGGTTCTACCTACAAGCCCCTGTCTACCCTCAGATTTTAGATTATTGGTTGTACTACCTCTTCAAGTCCTTAGTAGGATCCAAGAAAAATTCATTGACAGTTTTTCTATCTTTTTCCTTATATAATGGTGGGATTGATGCTGTTATATTCACTTTCTACATTTGAATTGAAACCAGAAGTATAAATCTATTTTTAAAAACAAGGGACATGGATGAACCTGGAAACCATCATTCTCAGCAAACTGACACAAGAACAGAAAATCAAACACCGCATATTCTCACTCATAGGCAGGGGTCGAACAATGAGAACACATGGACACAGGGAAGGGAGCATCACACACTGGGGTCTGCGGGAGGTAAATAGGGGAGGGACAGCGAGAGGTGGGGAGTTAGGGAGGGATAACATAGGGAGAAATGCCACATATAGGTGATGGGGAGGAAGGCAGCAAACCACATTGCCATGTGTGTACCTATGCAACAATCTTACATGTTCTCCACATGTACTCCAAAACCTAAAATGCAATAAAATAAATAAATAAATAAAAACAGTAAGCTGTAATGACATTGTGCTTAAAGTTTGTCATAAAATTTTAGAACTCTAAGGCATAGATTTCTAGAAATCTAGTCCAACTCTGAATTTTTAATCAAGCTAGGATCTAGAGAAGGAAGAAATACCAACTTTATTTATTTCCAATATAATGTTTAAATGTTTTGGGGGTACATGTGATATATTTTTAATTGATACATAATAATTGTACATATTCATGGGGTAGGTAGTCATGTTTCTCTTTATATAATCTATAGTGACCAAATTAGGGTGATTAACATACCCATCATGTCAGATATTTATAATTTCTTTACTGCTAGCTATTTGAAACGAACATATTATCAACTTTAATTAAACAATTATGTGTTGAATACGTACTGTTGCATGAGTTCCTGCAGTATATTGCCCTTGGTATAATAACATTTCCATTTAAATTTAGTCACTTAAAGATCTATTAAGTGATTATTGTTAATGGATATTATAGAATGTGTTTTTATGCTGAGTATGAAATTCTCTGATATCTTTTCAAAATGTGTCACTTTTTTCACCAAAATTCATTTTTTCTTCCAACTTTTATTTTAGGTTCAGAAGATAAATGTGCAAGTTTGTTACATGGGTAAATTGCATGTTGCTGGGTTGTAGTGTACAAATGATTTCATCAAACAGGTAGTGAGCATAGTACCTGATAGGCAGATTTTCCATCCTCACCCTCTTTCCATGCTCCATCCTCAAGTAGGCCCAGGTATCTGTTGTTCCCTTCCTTCTTTGTGTTCACATGTATTTAATGTTTGGTGCCCACTTATAAGTGAGAACATGTGGTATTCAGTTTTCTGTTCCTGTGTTAATTTGCCTAGCATAATGTTCTCCAGCTGAATCCATGTTGCTACAAAAGATGTGATTTCATTTTTTATGGTTGCATCGTATTCCATGGTGTATATATGTACCATGTTTTTTTTAATCCAGTTCACCATTGATTGGCATCTAGGTTGATTCCATGTTTTTGCTGTTGTGAACTGGGCGGCAGTGTATATGGATGTTTATGTGTCTTTATGGGAGAATGATTTATACTCCTTTGGTTATATACCCAGTAATGGGATTGCTGGATAGAATGGTAGTTCTGTTGTAAGTTCTTTGAGAAATATCCAGTGTTTTCTACAGTAGCTAAACTAATTTATATTCCCATGAGCAGTGTATAAGCATTCCTTTTTTTCCCATAACCTTGCCAGCATCTGTTATTTTCTTACTTTTCAATAATAGCTATTCTGGCTGGTGTGAGATGATATGTCATCATGGTTTTGACTTGCATTTCTCTGATTACTAATGCTATTGAGCATATTTTCATAAGCTTGTTGTCCACATGTCCGTTCGTGTCTTTTGCCCATTTTTTAGTGGAGTTGCTTGATTTTTGTTTGCTAAGTTCCTTATAGATTCTGGTTATTAGACCTTTGGGGGAGGCATAGTTTGCAAACATATTCTCACATTCTGTAGGTTGTCTGTTTACTTAGTTGATAGTTTCTTTAACTATTCAGAGCTCCTTAGTTGAATTAGGTCCCACTTGTCTGTTTTGTTTGTCTTGAAATTGCTTTTGGAGCCTTCTTCATGAAATCTTTGCCAGTGCCTATATTCAGTGGTGTTTCCTAGATTTTCTTCTAGTATTTTTATAGTTTTAGGTCTTATACTTAAGTCTTTTAAAAATTCTTCTTGGCCAGTTATGGTGGCTCATGCCTGTAATCCTAGTACTTTAGGAGGCCAAGGCGGGTGGGTTGCTCGAGCTCTAGAGTTTGAGACCGGCCTGGGCAACACGGTGAAATCTCGTCTCTACTAGACATTAGTTGGGCATGGCGGTGTGCACCTATATGTAGTCCCAGCTACTTGGGAGGCTTAAGCAGGAGAATTACTAGAACCCAGGAGGTGGAGGTTTCAGTGAGCCGAGATTGCACCATTGCACTCCAGCCTGGGTGACAGAGTGAGAGTCTGTCTCAAAAAAAAAAATTCTTAAAAATATTTTAAAATTATTTAAAAAAATCTCTCTGGGTACATAGTAGGTTTGTATGTACCCAGTAGTATGTACATAGGGTACATAGGTGTTTATATGTATGGGGTACATAAGATATTTTGTTATAGGCAGATAATATGAAATAAGCACATCATGGAGAATGGTGTATCTGTCCCCTAAAATATTTATTCATTGAGTTACAAATAATCCAATTACGTTCTTTAAGTTATTTTAATATATGCAATTAAGTTAAATTTGACTATAGTCATCCTGTTGTGCTATCAAATAGTAGGTCTTATTCATTATTTTTTTTTTTTTGTACCCATTAATTATCCCTACTTCTCCACAAAACCCCCCACTACACTTCCCAGCCTCTGGTAACCATCCTTATACTTCTATGTCATGAGTTCAGTTGATTTGATTTTTAGATCCTACAGACAAGTGATAACGTGCAATGTTTGTCTTCCTGTGATTGCTTATTTCACTTAACATAATAATCTCCAGTTTGATCCATGTTGTTGCAAATGTCTGGATCTCATTCTTTTTTATGACTGAACAGTACTCCATTATGCATATGCATCACATTTTCTTTATCCATTCATCTGGTGATGGACATTTATTTTGCTTCTAAATCTTAGATATTGCAAGCAGTACTGCAACAAACAGGAATGCAGATATCTCTTCGATATACTAATTTCCTTTCTTGTGGGTGTAAACATTATTATGTAGCTCTTGGATGAAATGTTCTATAAATGTCTGTTAGATCCATTTGGTCTGTAGTGCAGAGTAAGTCTAATGTTTTCTTGTTGATTTTTCTGTTTGGAAGATCTGTCTAATGCTAAAAGTGGGGTGTTACAGTCTCCAGCTATTATTGTGTTAAGGCATCTCTCCCTCTTTAGCTCTAATAATATTTACTTTATATATCTGAGTGCTCCCATGTTAGGTGTATATGTATTTAAAATTGTCACATTATTTTGCTGAATCAACTACTTTATTATTACATAGTGATTTTTTTTTTCACTTATAGTTTTTATCTTGAAACCTATTTTGTTTGGTATAAGTATAGCAATTACCACTCTTTTTTGCACTCAATTGGTATGAAGTGTCTTTTTATATCCCTTTATTTTCGGCCTATATGTGTCTTTATAAGTGAAGTGTGTTTCTTATGAGCAGTAGATCAGAGGGTCTTGTTTTTCATCTATTCAGTCACTCTTTTTTTATTAGAGAACATAGTCAATTTACACTTAATGTTATTATTTATAAGTAAGGACTTACTCCTGCCATTTTGTTATTTGTTTTCTGGTCTTCTCTTCCTTCTTTCTCTCCTTCCTATCTTCCTGTAGTGAAGATGATCTTATTTGGTGATATGATTTAGTTTTTTGCTATTTATATTTTATGTATCCATTGTATGTTTTTTGGTTTTAGGTTACTATGAGGCTTGCAATTGTTCTCTTATAACCCATTATTTCTACCTGGTAAAAACTTAACATTGTTTGCATAAACAAACAAAAAGAAAACTAATAAAAACTCTATGCCTTAATTTCATCCCCCTGCTTTTTAACTTTTGTTTTTTCTATTTCTATCTTATTGTACTGACCATGACTTGAAACGTTGTTGTAGTTATTATTTTTGATGGGTTCATCAAAGACTAGTTTACACATCACAGTTATAGTGTTATAGTATTCTGTTTTTCTGTGCACTTATTATTACCAGTGAGTTCTGTACCTTCTGGTGATTATTTATTACTCATTAATATTCTTTTCTTTCTAATTGAATTACTCCCTTTAGCATTTCTTGTATGAAAGTTCAGATATTAGTTAGCTCCCTCAGGTTTTTTTTTTTTTTGTCTGGGAAAGTCTTTATTTCTCCTTCATGTTTGAAGGATGTTTTTTGCCAGATACACTATTCTAGAATATATTTTTTCCTTCAGCACTTTAAATATGTCATGCCACTCTCTTCTGGCCTGTAAGGGTTCCACTGAAAAGCCTACTACCAGATGTATTGAAACTCCATTGTACGTTATTTGTTTTCTCTTTCTGCTTTTAGGATCCATTCTTTAACCTTTACCTTAGGAAGTTTAATTATTAAATGCCTTGAGGTAGTCTTCATTGGGTTAAGTCTGCTTGGTGTTCTATAACCTTCTTGTACTTGGATATTATGACTTTCTCTAGGTTAGGGAAATTCTCTGTTATTATCCTTTTGAATAAACTTTCTACCCCATCTCTTTCTCTATCTTCTCATTAAGGCCAATAACTCTTAGATTTGCTATTTTGAGGCTATTTTATAGATCTTGTAGGCATGCTTCATTGTTTTTTTACTGCTTTTTCTTTTGTCTCCTTTGACTGTGTATTTTTAAGGTATTTTTAAGTAGGGTGTTTTCAAGTTCACTAATTCTTTCTTCTGCTTGATTCATTCTGCTATTAAAGGACTCCGTTGCATTCTTCAGCATGCCATTGCATTTTCAGCTCCAGGATTTCTGCTTGATTCTTTTTTATTTCAATCTCTTTTAAAAATATATCTAATTCTGAATTCCTTCTCTGTGCTATCTTGAATTTTGAGTTTCTTCAACATAGATATTTTGAATTCTGTTTCTGAAAGGTCACATATCTCTTTTTTTTTCCAGGATTGGTCCCTGGTGCCTTAGTTTATTTGTTAAGATCACATTTTCCTGAATGGTGTTGATACTAGTAGATGTTCTTTGGTGTCTGGCCATTGAAGAGCTAAATATTCATTGTAGTCTTCATTGTCTGTGCTTATTTGTAGCCATTCATCTTGGAAAGGCTTTTGAGATATTTGAAAGGACTTCAGTGTTGTGAACTAAGTTGTATGTGCTTTAGGAGACACCTCAAGTCCAGTAATGCTTTGGTTCTTGCAGGTTTATAGAGGTACTAACTTGATGGTCTTGGACAAGATCCAGGAAAATTCTCTGGATTACCAAGCAGAGATTCTTGTTTTCTTCCCTTACTTTCTCCCAAACATACAGTCCCTGTCTCTGTTTTGGGCCACCTGAAGTTGGAGGTGGAGTGACAATAGCATCCCTGTGGCTATCACCACTATGACTACACTGGGTCAGACCTGAAGCCAGCATAGCACTGTGTCTTCCCCCCGGCCTGTTATAGCCACTTGGTGGCTCCTGGCTCCTGCCTATATTTCCTCAGGGTTCTGGGGCTCTCCAATCAACAGGAAGTAAAGCCAGCTAGGCCTTTGTCCTTCGGTTGAGTGTTGCAAGGTCCCCGAATCCCTGGGTGGGCTCAGAAGTGCAGTCTGGGATTCAGGGACTAGAGTCAAAAACTTTAGAAGTCTACCTGGTGTCCTATTATATTGCAGATGAGGTGACACTCAAAGCAAAAGACAAAATCCTTCCTACTCGACCCCACTACCCTTTCCAAAGGGAGGAGAGCCTCAACTGATAGCTACCACCACCCCAGGCCAGGAGGATTACTGCCAGACTACTGCCAATGTTCCCTTAAGGCCCAAGGGCTCTTAAGTGAGCTTGTCCTGAAGGCTTCCTGGCCTGGGACCTACCCGTCAGGGCAGTGGACTCTTCTCTGGCCCCAGGGCAGGTTCAGAAATGCCATCCAAGCATTAGCCTTATTAACTGGGGACCCTGAGAACCCACTTGTTACTCTCTCACTCTGTGTACGTGCTGGCACCTAAGGTGTAAGACAAAGTGTGCTTTAGTTTTCTTTCTGCTATTCTCAAGCAGAAGGAGTTTTTGCCCATAGCCAGCACAGTTGGTCATGTGCTGAGTCTCATCTGAAGCGAGCAAGTCTCAGAGGCCCACCCAATGCCCTTGATGTTGTACCTGAGTATTGCTGCTGGTTATTCAGGGCCAAGGGCTCTTCCGTTAGCAGATGATGAGTGCTGCCAGGACTGGGTGTTTTTCTTTAAGGCAGCAGGTTCCCTTTTGGCCCAGGGTGTGTCTACAGATGTCCTCTTGGAACAAGGGCTTGGAATGGGGACATCACAACCCTGACTGGTGCCCTATCCTACTGCACCTAGGCTGATATCTTAGATGCAAGACAGAGTTCTTCACACTCTTCCCTCACCTCTCCTCTCCTCAGGTGGAAAGAAAGGGTCCCTTTTGTAGCTGCAAGCTGTGCAGCTCATGGTTAGGGGAGGGGTGATGCCAGCCCTCCCTTGGCTGCCCCAGCTGGTGTCTCAGTATTTTGTGTGCCCTTTCAGTTCACTCTCTGGGCCTAGTTCAGCACCAGGACTCACCTATGATTTGCAGCTCTATGGCCTAGATTGCCTTTCAAGTTTACTTAGAGTAAACAGAGTGCTGTAGAACTTGTTGGCAAGGTTTGCAGGCACTCAAGTTCATGTGGCTGATATCAGTCACTCTCTTCTGGTTCAGGCTGGTTTAAATGCTCACTCCATAGGCAGGTGTCAGCTGAATTTGGTCTGGTTTTCCTTTCTGCTCTAACGGGACAGCAGTGAGCTCAATACATCACAACTGTTGTGTTCTCCCTCCCCTAGTACTCAGAGACACTGTTTCTATCAGGCCACCCCTTTAGGGTGGAGGTGGTGGTGGGGGAGGGGTGGCATTGGCGATTCTGGATTTTTAAAAAGTCTTTTGAGTGCCTTTTAGTGATAAGACGTTAAAACCAAGTACTATGAGTGCTCACCTGATTTTTGTTATTAAAAGAAGGTATTTTTTCTATGTATAGTTGTTAATGCGGTGCCCTTGCAGGAAGGATGATTGGTGGACATTTCTCTTCAGCCATCTTGCTTTGCCCTTTTTCCAAGAGTCCCTTATCTTGAAGTCTTTAATTCATCTTGTGTTGATTTTTTATGTGTGGTGGAAGGAAGGGTTCCAGTTTCAATCTTATGCGTGCGACAAGGCAGTTATTCCAGCATCCTTTCTTAAATAGGGACTCACTGCTTGTTTTGTTAGCTTTGTTGAAGATCAGATGGTTGTAGGTGTGTGGCTGTATTTATGGGGTCTCTATTCTGTTCCATTAGTCTATGTGTCTGTTTTTATATCAGTACCATGCTGTTTTAGTTACTGTAGCCCTGTAGTATAGTTTGAAGTCAGGTAGTGTGTTGCCTCTAGCTTTGCTCTTTTTACGTAGGATTACTTTGGCTGTTCCAGCTCTTTTTTTTTTTTTTTTTTTTTTTTGGGTTCCATATGAGTTTTACAATGGTTTTTTTTCTAATCTATGAAAAATTTCATTGGTAATTTGATAGGAAAAGCATTGAATCTGTAAATTGTTTTGGGTAGTACGGTTATTTTAACAATATTGATTCTTTCTATCCATGAGCATGGAATGTTTTTGCATTTGTTTATGTAATCTGTGATTTCTTTGAGCAGTGTTTTGCAATTCTTATAGTACAGATCTTTCACCTCCCTTGTTAACTGTATTCCTAGGTATTTTATTCTTTTTGTGGACATTGTGAATGGGATTGTGTTCTTGATTAGACTCTCAGTTTGGATGTCATTAGTGTACAGAAATCCTACTGGTTTTTATACATTGATATTGTATCTTGGAACTTAGCTGAAGTTGTTTATCAGATCTAGAAGCCTTTGGACAGAAACAATTTTTGTTTTGTTTTGTTTTTTAGAGATGGAGTCTCACTCTGTTGCCCAGGCTGGAGTGCAGTGGTGTGATCTCTGCTCACTGCAAGCTCTGCCTCTCAGGTTCAAGCAATTCTTGTGCTTCCGCCTCCTGTTTTACCTGTGTCTTACTGTTTACTCTTTCTGGCTGCTTGTAATGAGAAGAGAAGTGATTTCCTTGAAATGGCATGATGTTAGAAAGGGAGCTGAAACTTAAAGTGGCAGTTGTCTGAGATGATGGTGCTCCTGCTCTGTCAATATGGAGTAGCCAGGAGAAATCATTAAAATCAACCCTTTATTAGCTGGGATTACAGGCGTGCACCACTATGCCTGGCTGATTTTTCAATTTTTAATAGAGTTGATGTTTCACTATGTTGGCCAGGCTGGCTTTGAATTCCTGACCTCAAATGATCTACCTGTCTCGGCGCTCCAACATGCTGGGATTACCGGTATGAGCCACTTCAACAGTCTGCGTTGAGGTTTTCTAGGTATGGAATCAAATAGTCTGTGAAGACAGATAGTGTGAAGTCCCCTATTTCTATTTGGATGACTTTTATTTCGTACTCTTGCCTGATTCCCTGGCTAGGACTTCCAGAACTATGTTAATATGAGAGGTGAGGGTGTGCATTCTTATTTTGTTCTGGTTCTCAAAGTGGAAATGCCTCTAGCTTTTGCCTGTTTAGTATGATGTTGGCTGTGGGTTTGTCACACATGGCTATTATTATGTTGAGATAACGTTCTTCTGATGCCCAGTTTATTGAGGGTTTTTAACATGAAGCGAGATTGAATTTCATGGAATGGCTTTTCTGCATCTGTTGAGATGATCAGGTGGTTTTTGTTTTTAGTTTTGTTTCTGTGATGAATCAAATTGATTGATTTGCATATGTAGAACCAACCTTGCATCCCAGAGATAAAGTCTACTTGTTTGTGATGGATTAGCTTTTTGATGTGCTTCTGGATTCGCTATGCTAGTATTTTGCTGAGGACTTTTGCATCTATATTCATCAGGGTTATTGGCCTAAAAATTTCTTTTTTCATTTTGTCTCCACCAGATTTTGGTATCAGAATGTTGCTGGCCTCATAGAATAAGGTAGGAAATAGTCGCTCCTCATCAATTGTTTGGAATAGTTTAGCTAGGATTGGTACCAGCCCTTCTTTATATGTCTGGTAGAATTTGGCTGTGCCTGTCTGGTCCAGGGCTTTTTGTTGTTGGTAGGTTTTTAATTATAGTTTCAGTGTCAGAACTCACTACTGGTCTGTTCAGGGTTTCAATTCCTTCCTGGTTCAATCATGGGAGAGGGTATATGTTTCTAGGAATGTATCCTAGGAATGAAATCTAGGAATGTATCCTAGGAATGAAACCATTTCTCCAGATTTTCTAGTTAATGTGCATAAAAGTGTTTGTAATATTCTCCGATGGCTTTTTGTATATCTCTGGGGTCAGTGGTAATATCTCCTTTGTCATTTCTGATAGTGTTTATTTGGATATTCTCTTTTCTTTTGCTCTGTTAGTCCAGCTAGCAGTCTGCCCATTTTATTTACTCTTTCAGAAAACCAATCTTTGGTTTTGTTGATCTTTTGTATGTTTTTTTGTGTCTCAGTTTTGTTCAGGTCAGCTCTGATTTTGGCAAGCCTTAGGGGATGGTGTTCCTGGTCATGCTCCACTGAAACTGTTCCCATGCCAAATGCTCTGGGTTCCATGCAGGCTAGAGTCTTGTCCCTGTCAACTCTCCAAGAAGCTCTCCCTTGCCAGCGCAAATATCCATGGGTTCGCCTGTAGCTAGGATTCCAGAGGTCTGTGGTGGGCCACTCCATGTGTATTTAACTTATCCCTTCCCTGGGAGCCACTCAGGGCCAAGAATAAGTTCTGTTGCTTGGCAGCCCTGTGCAGGGTCCACAGCTTCTTACTCCTTTAGTCCAGGGTCTGCATCTTCCCTCCATCTGCAACCAATCCCTTGCTTCTGAAGATCTGCTCAGAGTCTGCTAGTCTTCTTGATGGTCTCATATCTTGGTGGGATAAACTCTTCCATTTAAAATGATTGCCAAAGAATATGAAACCTCATTGATGACATAATGTTCGAAAATGTATTTAAACTTTATGAGAACCTGATATATCCTTACGAGGTGTTGCTGCTGAAATATGTAGTAAACACTTTCAAACTGTTAACTCCGTTTGTAAAAACCTTGACATGTTAGTATAAATGTGTAATATTTCATCAAAAGATAATTTTGAAGAAATAGACATTACAATAGGAGTGCATTCTAAATTTGTATCATGTTTTTCAGCTTCATCCAGGATATACAAATGGGAGCTCTCAAGGCATAATGCTCTTTGTAAATTCCTCTAGGGTGGATATATCCATCTATTCATTTCTCTTTCAATACCTGAAGCAGAGCTTACATATACTAGAGACTCAGTAAATATTTATTTAAAAAGCAAGTAATGAAAATTTTATCCCTGTGAACACTCATCATTTGTTTTGGAGAAATATTTCAACTTAAAATTTATAAGCAATATATCATTTACCTAAAATGGAAAAAAGGTAGACAGTTCCTGAGGTAGTACTTTCAGTTCTAATGAATGGAATATTAAATTATTGACTGAGCAAATTTTAATAGCTAAGAATTTTTCTAATGAAAAACTATGGTTATGAACATTCAGAATAACAGATTTATGGCATTTTCATGTACTTTAACATTCATTGTGTTTGTTATACAGAAAAATCTTGTGAGATAGGCTATCATATATTATGATTTTTCATTGAACAAATGAGGGAACTGGATTTCAGAGATGAAGTGGTTAATCAAGGTTACACGGTTTGTGAGAGGGAAAGGTAGGTCTCAAGCCCAAGTCGCAGTGCCTTTAAAGGCAGGTTTACTTTCCATTTCACAACATAGTTTTCTGCGTGCATGACACCTAAGTAATAAAGTATGTTGAAGTGAAAAGGAAGCTTACATTCTGTTCTAACCCTCAGCACTGCAACTGTGTGATTATGTGATGTTGAACAAATCAGGTGATCTCATGTCCATTATTTTTTTTGTGTGCAAACCTCAAATTTATAAGCCAAATTTTGCTTTATACTACTATATGTACTGATAAGAAATCTTGTTAGTGATTATATTCTGATATCCCTTGTCCTGGGTATATTATTTATGTTTCATATGCAGTTTGTAAGCTTACTGATGGCATAATTTATTATTAAATATAAATGTAATTATTTTATAGTATGTGTATATATACATATATATATGTATGTGTATGTATTTGTATATGGGTGTCCTACATTTCTGATATTGCACAGTTCAATGCAAGGAGCAGATTAGGAGCACGTTCTGTATGTATCCTACTTAGTCTCTTACAACTTAGGCAACAGTGCAATTGATGAACTCTGGATAGTGAATGTCTGGTGCTAAGAAGGTTACCCTGGCACCCACTGTTAGCAGACACCAGATACAGTGTCCTAGCTATGTCCACCACTCCTTTCATTGACTGTGTTGGTGAATTGTGATGGTTTTACCTTGCTTAGAAAATGTTTTGGTACTTGCCTCATGTAACTTATGCATCTAATAACTGTGTCTTATTCCTTTAGTGGAAAACAGCACTACACAAATAACATCCACAGGAAGCCTTGTATTCCAAAATTTTCAGGAGCGTATGAGTGGAATTTATACATGTTCCCTTGAGTATAAACCTACTGTGGAAGAAACTGTTAAACGTCTTCACCTAAAATATATTATATATGGTAAGAAGTAAAGTTAGTTGTGTTTTAACCTTTCTTAATGATTTTAAACATTTAAATATGTTTAAATAGATTTGTCTTAAAGGGACTTTGTTATTTTTAGTCTCATTTAATTAAAAAAGAATTATTGTCTCCCTGGGTAAAGTATTCTGTAAAGGGTTAGTGGTGAGGGCACAGAATGGTGAACAGACCATAGTCTTTTTTTCCTTCAGGGGAATGTTGACATGTACACACAAATTTTACGTCTGGGATATATAAATGTTTTTAAGTTATTATGATGATATTATGTCTTATACTCTATTAAATTCTAAGTATTTTAAATTTGAGTACCATGATTTCTGGCACACTGCCATCCTCCAAAGCAGGAGCGTGAAGCACCACTATAAATTCCTTTTCTGGCGGTTTGATCTTTTGAGGCTTATATTTGGCAGAGCTCAGTTGATATGTGTAAGAATTAAAGAAAGAGGAAAGAAGCACGAAGAGGTGGCTCACCAGTCAAAACAGATTTCTTTTAGAGAAAACAAACCTGAGAGGCACCTTCTGGCTGAGCTAGGTCAGAGGCACACACACTCTTACAGACTAAGAGTTTTTCAGGACTCAGGGTGGGAGAGTTTATCAGAGGCTTGGACTGCTTCTGTGTCTCTTTGTTGTGCTTATCTGGGAGGGAGAGTTGTGTGTCTGTTTCCATATATCTTTTTGCAGCTGCAGGCTTATTCCCCCAAGTCTGCTTTTAGCTTCCCTATGTTAGTGCCTGAAGGGAAAGGAATGTGCTTATTAAGACCCACTATTTTATTGGGGCCCATTGTATAAGGGTGAAGTTTGGTTGTTGCACAAGAGACGTTTCCTATACCTCCCTCTCTGCCCCAGCTGTCTTATCTGTGTTTTACTGTCTGCTCTTTCTGGCTGCTTGTAATTAGAAGAGAAGTGATTTCCTTGAAATGCATGAGGCTAGAAAGGGAGCTGGAACTTAAAGTGGCTGTGTTTGTTGGAGATGAGGTACTCCTGCCCTGTCAATATGGAGTAGCCAGGAGAACAGCCTGAACTCAAGTTGCTTGCAGATTCCATCTCACTGGTAGGACCCATGTGTGGCAGACAGAATAATGGCTCCTAAACATGTCCATATCTAGTCATATCCAGAACATCTAAGCGTGTTGTTCTGCATGGCAAAAGGGATTTAGTGGATAGACTAAATTAAGGCTCTTGAGAGGGGGAGATTATCCTGAATTATCTGGGTGGGTCCAGTGTAATCACAGGGGTTCTTCTAAGAGGAAGGCAAGAGGGTCAAAGGCAGAAAAAGATGTGGTGACAAAAGGAGAAGTTCAAGCGATTTTCTCTGAAGATCAAAGAAGGAGCCACATGCCAAATAATGCAGGCAGCCACTACAGCTGGAAATGGCAAAGAACTGGGGTCCCCCTAAAGCTTTCAGAAGGAATACAGCTCGATTTTAGCTTAGTAAGACTCATTTTGGGTTTCTGACCTCCAGAGCCATAAGGTAATACATTTGTGTTGGTTAGGACATTAGGCTTGTGGTAGCTTGTTACACTGTCAGTAAGGTAACTTATATACCGTGACTTTGACAGCAAGGGTGCCAGACAACTGGCAGAATTATTAGTGGTTTCCTGATAATTTTTTGGTTAATCAAAAAATACTTTCTCATATAGCCAAAGAGAGACATAATGTGTTGGTACATAAATTGTTAGGCAAATAATTTGTTTAAACCTTGTAATCAGTCATGTTTCATTTTTGTTACATAGTAGTTATCTGCATCTTGTTACTTCATGTACCTAACTTACAATAAATATACTTCAAAATCACTCAGAAATACATATTGACATATGCTAACAAACATAAAAGTGCCTAAAATGAGTGCTGGTTTATAATAATGATAATGTTAGATATTTACTGAGCACTTAAGAAATTCCAGGCTGTGCTGTGTTTTTACATGTAATTATTACAACAACAGCAAAACCCATATTTATGTAATGCTTCCTTAGTGTAAGCATTGCCTTGATTTATTTATATTAAATGTACTTCACAACAAACTGTGATGTAGGCACTGCTGTTTTTGGTCTTGTTAATGTAAGGAAACTGAGAGTGGTTAAGTGACTTGCCCAAGACCATAGTTAGTAAGTAGGAGAGGGGAGGACTCAGATTTAAATTTAAGAATTCTGGTCCTAGAGTTAGTATTCTTATGCTTTATGATATCCTACTATGTATACCACTGTTACATGAATGTTGCCAGGATGAAAACCTGAGTAATAAACTGACTTTGGAAACCTACTCTTTTTATGCTTAAAACAAATGCAATTGATTCTATTTCATTATACCTATCTCCCTTAACCTTTCTGATAGCTACATGGTGTTTCAGATTTTATTTGAGCATTCTTTGGTTAATTATTAGTTTCTTTCACTTTTTCCCTACTTCAGATGGTGCTGTATGGAACATTTAAATATCTGTCCATCCATCCATCATTGGTCTGTGTATATACACGCATGCACCATACCTTCACACCATACCAACATTCCTGTATTTTGTAAGATAAGTTGATAGTCTTTCAGCAAGATGAATTCTGTAAAGGAAAATCTACAGGGAATTCATAGTGCTATTATGATTGGTTCTGCCCGTTGACTTGTAAAAAGTATAGGAATTTCCAGCCCTGCTATGAATAGATGAGAACCTCAGTTTCTAAAACCCCTTTAATGCTGTATTTTGAAGTGTTGCCAATATAATAAATTAATGGTATTTTATAGTTTTAATATGTATTTTTTAGACTTTGGTAGGTTATTCCAATCTTGTTATTTGTGTGGGCTCTGTGTATGTGTGTGTCTGAATAGCTACTGAGAGATATGTAGCTATGTAGATAGTAATTTTATGTCAAATGCATTGTATTCTGTATTTTGTTTTTAGCTTATTAACCTGTTAAATTGCAAGTAAAGGATAATTCCAAATTTCAAAATTTTATATAACCTACAAGTGGTATTTTCGTTTCGACTCATGTTTTTTATTGTGTTGAGCAAGGTATTCACTATTACCTGGATTGTAAGAAGTAAAATCAACTTATAATTTTCTATGTGTATATAAAACCTTTACAAATGTTAGAAAATTACAAAAATAAAATCAAGAATTATTACCAGGTTTGAATTTGGCGAGACAATAGGTGTAAAAATGGTGAGTCAATGCTTTAATATACTCTTCCTTAATTATTAGTAAGTTAGAACATGCTTTCATATTTTTATTATTCAGTAGATTGCCTTTTCAATTCCATTGTCATCTTCCTTTTGGATAGTTTGTCTTTTTCTTACTAATTTTTAGATATTTTACTGTTCTGGATACTAATCCTTTCTTATCAATACTTTAAATAATTTCTGTCTTCTCTCACTTAAAATGTTTATACTAACAGAAGTTTCAATTTTTTTTTGTAATTAGAGCTATCAATTTTAATTCTCTGACCTTTTTTGTTTTTGTTTTGTTTTGTTTTGTTTTCTAAGAGATTTCTTTCTATCTAGAAAATAAAAATTGTCCAGCACTTTGGGAGGCCAAGACAGGTGGATCACTTTATGCCAGGAGTTCAAGATCAGCCTGGGTAACATGGCTAATCCTGCCTCTACTAAAAATACACACACACAAAAAAAGTAGTCAGGCTTGGTGGTGCACACCTGTAATCCCAGCTACTTAGGAGGCTGAGGCTGAGGCACAAGAATCACTTGAACCTGGGTGGTCGAAGCTGCAGGTTCCACCTGCAGATCATGCCACTGTATTCCAGCCTGGATGACAAAGTGAGACTCCACCTTAAATTAAAAAAAAAAAAAAGAAAGAAAGAAAGGAAAAGAAAAATTGTTTTCTATATTTTCTAGGCCTATTTTTTTAAACAGTAGTAAGTTAACATCTTTTATTTGGTAGACAAAGGGCAATGTCTAATATAAATTTCCCCAAGACACTTAAAACCTGTGAATTTCTGACCAGTTCACAAAACCACTAAATGACACTTTAGCATGAAATAAAAAACAAACCTAACAGACTGTCGGCTCTAAAGATATTACAGAGTGGAAATTTCCAAATGTATTATATGAGCTTTCTGGGCAAATGACTTGTATAATATATTAACAGAAATTCACAAGATAAGGCTATGTTTTGACAGACTTAACAAGCATTCTTTCTTTGTCTCCCCCCCGCCCCCCGCCGCCAAAAAAGGCTAAGGTAATAATATAACGATTTCACAGAAAAAATTAAGGATACAAGTTATGCACAAGAAGAGAGGTGCTTGAGCATTAAAAACTGTTCTGCTCCATTGTCATACTTGAATTGTTGGCTCTTAAACCATTTTTAGTTAAATACAAGCAAAGGTTATTATATATTCAGCAATTAATAAGTTTTCAATCATTTAAGGTACAGTAGCTTAAAAAAGCAGACTGCCAATGTTCCTGATAAGGCAAGTTAATCCTTAGGCCTGTTTTTTCAGATTAAACTTTTTGTTTTGAGATAAATGTAGATGTAACATATGGTTGCAAGAAATAATGATAATAATGATTGTAACTTTCCTGAGGCTTCCCAGCCATGCTTCCTGTACAGCCTACAGAACTTTGAGTTAGTTAAACCTCTTTCCTTAATAAATTACCCAGTCTCAGGTAGTTCTTTATATCAGTGGGAGAGCAGACTATTACACTGTTCCTATTGACATTCGATAGTGTTATTTGAATAAATGTTTCTTTATTTTTTCTACGCCCGTAGGACAGTTTCCAAATACTGTTTAATGGTTGTTTTTACAAAAGAATTTACCTGGAGTTTGCAGAGCTCCTCCAACTGCCTTGTCAGAAGTCTGTCTCCCATGGTTATTTGTTTAGTAGTAGTCATTACTTTATTCAGTTTATTTCTTCTTATACACATTATAGTAATTCATATTATGAATAATAATGTATATTCTTCTAGAAATAGTTTCAATCCAACTCTCCAAAATCGACATGAAGGCATTTATAGTGTTTTATGTGGTTACTTGTTTTTACTTTATTTATATATTAAATTTTTATATAGTTTTTTCTGTTCTTTAATTAGTACATTATTTGATTTTTTTCCATATTTATCATGGATTTTACTTCTATGTCAATTATAATTATTTTTTATATTTCTCCAGGATTCATTTCTTCTTGGATTTTCCCTGTTCTCTTTCCCTAACTTCCTTTCTTGTGTTAACTTTGTTTTTTATGTACACTCTTGAGTTGTACTGTTAGCTCATTTATTTTCTTTTAATTTTTTGGGTAAATATAGTTAAGACTATAAATTTACTTTTTATTTCTATAGTTATATCCCACAATTCCTGACATGTTTATCATCAGTTCTAAATATTTAGTCAAATCTGTGATTTCTTTTATATCCCATTTGTTATTTAGTAGTATTTTATTTTTTTGAAAATGTTTGTTGTTGATTTTTATTTGATTTTTGTGTGTGTCAGAGAATGTGGTTTACATGTTGTAATATTGAACTTTCGGATTTTGTTGACTTCTTTCATCCTCCTCTTGACTATTTTTATTTCTGGAAAGCTAATTCAATATATTTATTAGGATTTCTTAACTTATATTCATGACTTTTAGCTTGTCTTTCATATACCAAAATCTTTAAATGTCATGTATTTTAGGTACTCTCATGCAATTACCAAATGTTTCTTCAGGCATGTATGTCTGCCATTTAGCCTATCTATTTCACTTAATTTATTTATTTTTTACTTCAGTGATTTTTTTTCTATTTCAATGACTATATTTTCATTCTCCAACATGTTAGATCTTACATTTTTACAATCTTCACTTGTTTTTGATCATATCCACCTATTTTTGTTTTATAATTTCCTGTTCTTAATTTATTCCTTTAACATTTTGAGAATTTACACTTTTTAATTTTATTATAAATTTTAATAATGTACATATACTTCTGTGTATCTTTACCACCAACAAAATAGGTTTTATTGCTGTTTTATCTGTAACGTGGGTGTAAAAAGCTGTATCACTTATAATTTGCATTTTCCTTAATACTATTATATTTGAGCATCTATTTATGTATGTTTATTGTTCCATACAAGATTCTCTGTTTATATATTTTGCCTGTTTTCCTGTTTTTGTGCTCTTGTCAATTTTTAATGCTACTTTGAATATAGAGTGCTTCTCAAATCATGTTCTGTGAAACTCTGGGAGTCCCTGACACTTTCAAGGGATCAGTAAGGTGAAAACTAATTTAGTAATTGTACTGAGATATTATTTGCTATTTCTACTGTGTTGATACTTGCACTTATGGTGGGCAAATTACTGCCACCTACTAGTAGAAAGCAAGGCAATGGCACTGATCTGTACTGATAATTGAAGGCGAGAAACATAGTTTCTTTTTTTTTACTCTCATAACTTCTTAGTTGAGACACTGCTGAAAACAGAAGCCAAGTTAACAAGGGAGAAAGTGGCAGAAGTTTATGTGTGTCCTGTGCCCATCATGCTGGAGAGGCCTTAATTCAAAAGTATCTCCTGTTGGTGGCTTAGGGGTTGTCTTACGTAATATTTTAACAAAGATCCGTAAATCCAATATAGTGACAGAACAAAGGAGAGAGCAGTTCCAGTCTTCTAAAAGTTTAGAAAATGTGGAAGGATAGTAAAATCTGTTCCCAGATTCCTTTGGTGCCTGCTGGTGCTTTCTCTGCACAGATTAGCAAGTGCTGTCTCCAGTAAGGAAGGACTGGTGTTCTGTCATCGGGCAAAAAGATGCTAAGGCAGCATGTTACCCTCCATTTTCAGAGTCTTTAACCTCATAATCCTCAATGTTTGGGGGAGGATTTTTTTTTTTTTTTTTTTAGTCCGCCTTTTAAAGCTTTACTTTTAGAAAATTGTACGTATTAAAATCCACGTTGGTAGGTTTGGGGAGATTTAGGTGAGAGGTTCTAAGGTAAAGAAATTGGCAAAGTGGGGAGAAATAGATTGAAACAAGTAGAAAGGAACAAATTTGGGTTCCCTATCTTATTGAATGAGTCTCTTAGCCCTGAGAATAATCAGCTTAGTTGAACAGGTGAGTCTGATGTCAGAAAGTAGTGTTAATAGCTGATTTTTTTTGTCAAAATTGAGTCCCTATATGGTATGAGCACACTGGTATTTAGTTGGAGGCATTTTTTATGGAAAACAGAAAAGCAAAAGTTAATACCTGGAGCATTCTGCAAACTGATCTCTGAGTTTGGAGGGCAGTCAGCTGAGAATATTTTAGATTTCAGCTCAAAGCATTTTCAGTTGGAATGTGCAGGAAGTGGCAATTTGATAGATATTTCCAGATTGTCATTTAATTCAGGCATTCCACTGAACTTTCTGTATGTAAATAAGTTGTTGTGATGATTTCTCCAAAGTTTATATCAGGTTGTCTAGCATTAACTTGCAGGGCTTTAGGAAAATCAGTTTTGATGTGTAGGGATTTCAAGTCAAATGAGTGAGTGGGAGAAAAATGGGAAGTTTTAGCGTGGAGACTCATAGTTGGATACTGGAAGAAACTAAAAATTCAAGACTCAGTCTAGATAATTAAAAAAAAAAACCCTCAAAAACAATGGATAGGGCTAGAATCTAATAACAGGTGCATTATAATTTTTAATTTTTTCTTGAAACATAATTTTTCTCTCTCTGGTCACCCATTTCTACCACATATCACAGCGAGTCCAGTTCTGTTGTAAAATAAGTTTTAGCCTCATTATAGTGGGCTTGATTAGTTAGATAAACTGTAGCAAGGCCGGTTGCAGCGTCTCACATCTGTAATCCCAGCACTTTGGGAGGCCGAGGCAGGTGGATCACCTGAGTTCAGAAGTTCGAGACCAGCCTGTCCAACCTGGTGAAACGCCATCTCAACTTAAAATACAAAAATTAGCTGGGCATGGTGGTGTGTGCCTGTAATCCCAGTTACTTGGGAGGCTGAGGCAGGAGAATCACTTGAACCTGGGAGGATCACTTGAACCTGGGAGGCAGAGGCCGTAGTGAACCAAGATCACTTCACTGTACCCCAGCTTGGGTGACAGGGCAAAACTCCGTCTCAAAACAAATAAATAAATGAATAAATAAGTAAACAAACTGTAGCAGGAATAATGATTGACCTTATTATAGATTCTTTTAAATTTGTCTTTGTTGGAACTTGTCATAAGGAAATGACTTTTAAAATGCTCTCCAGATTAGGAAGTAAAGCCATGGACTCACCCTCAGATGTTACCTGCAGTACTTGAGTTAATTCTTTTCTTGAAGTCCCCAGAATATTTAGCTTTCTGGTAAATGTTTTGATTTTGCTTACAAAAATATACTTTACCCAATTTCTGCAAACTATAAATAGCTTTTTTTTTAAGGAAAAAAAAAAAAAGTGGCCGGGCGCGGTGGCTTACGCCTGTAATCCCAGCACTTTGGGAGGCCGAGGCGGGTGGATCACAAGGTCAAGAGATCGAGACCATCCTGGTCAACGTGGTGAAACCCCGTCTCTACTAAAACCACAAAAAATTAGCTGGGCGTGGTGGTGCGTGCCTGTAATCCCAGCTACTCAGGAGGCTGAGGCAGGAGAATTGCCTGAACCTAGGAGGCGGAGGTTGTGGTGAGCCGAGATCGCGCCATTGCACTCCAGCCTGGGTAACGAGTGAAACTCTCAAAAAAAAAAAAAAAGAAAGAAAAAAAATGTTCTTTACTCTGGAAAACAAAAGAAAAGAAAATCAGCAATGTTTTCAACAAAAAGTCATAAAAATCATTTTAGTCCTGCATCAGTTCAGTCCTACGTAATTAATCCTTGTTCTGCTTAATGTTAGGTTAGCAATTTGAGTCCAGTTTTTAAAATTCGAGTTATTCAAATTCTTACCCAGTCTAATTGTATGATCTTAGTGTACTAAGTATATTTACTGTGCTAATTATACTTTAAGCCTATTCCATGAATCTTCTTGAAGACACTTTAGGATTTGCAGAGAGCTTTTGAGGAAAAAAAAAAAAGCAGTAGAATAAAGCAGTAACACATCAAGAGTGTTTATTAGGGGCCAGTTCTGTAGGCACTCTGCCTAGCAACTACACAAATTCCAGACTCCCAGAAGACAAAAAGATGTTCAGTGCATCAGGTGGGTAAGAAGACAGTTTTATCCATGAAGGAAAAAATTCCTGTCTGTCTAGGGAAGTGTTTACCAGCAAGGGCTAATCCTGCAAGCCGCCTCCACCTTGCAGTATTAACTCTTTAATGCACATAAGCTGATCCTGAATTGTTGCTGGTTTGTGTGTACTTCTGCTGCGGACTCAGAAGGATATACTTTTGAAATAGTGTTTCAGAGAATTTGGGGGATATTGGGCTTCAATTGAGACTTAGTTCTATTTCAGGTAATACCTTGTTATGGGCCAGTTTTCTGGAAAGAAAAGATTTTCTTTCTCTATCCCCAATCATACTGTGACTCACTCCAGCTTCCAGCTCTGACCCCGTAGTTCAGTTATTCTATGTGATATGTGTAGATATTATATACCTTTCATATTATAAATCATGATATATGTATATATTCATGATAAATGCATACCTACACTGATGGATGAATCAGTACAAAAAGCATGTTAGAATTCCTGTTCAGAAATGAAACCTATAGAGGTTTCCTTAGCAATTAGAAGCTGTCTGGTCTCTACTTCAAATACAAAGATGGATAGTAGCTAAGTATGAAGCTTTTCCTGAGCATAATTGAGGAATAGGCAGGGAGGTCTCCCTTGCTTGAAAGAAATAGCAACAGAACTTCCTGTTTTGGAAGATGAACTTTTCTGACCTTTGGTATTGTAGTGAATTTATTTTCATTTTTATTTTTCTTGTGTCATTTCAGTAAGAATTTGGGATAGGCAAAATATATATATATATATTCTCAGTTCTAGATGTTGTACTCAACTCAATAAAACTAATTGTGGATTTATTAGAAACACATATTTTTGAGTATTGTTCATGATTATATGACTTTAATTTCTTCCAAGATAAATGTTTGAACTTAGAGAAGTGTTACACCTGAGTTTGAGCAGCGTAGTGTAGAGGTTAAGAGTACAGGCTCTGGGACAAGGCTCCGTGAATTAGAATCTTAGTTTTGATAGCATAGGCATTGAACATGTGACAAATCCCTGCTCCCCTCAATTTGTTTATGATGGATAGAAAATCTTCATGATGTTGAGAGATTTAAATGAGTCACTATATGTAAAGTATCTATCATAATATTTGATACTTAGTAACTGCAAGATAAGTGTTGGTGAACTAAAAATAAATATAACTGTTATATAAAAACTTGTACCAAGAACTTATACCAAATAATGATATTTCTTAAATAGTTGCAATATGTTTCAATTATTTAAATAACCATTTTTGTGTCTTTCTCTTATTTTTTTTACAGCTTATCGTGAGCCTCATTATTATTATCAGTTCACAGCTCGATATCATGCACCTCCATGCAATAGTATTTATAATATTTCTTTTGAGAAGAAACTTCTTCAGATTTTAAGCAAACTGGTTCTTGACCTTTCATGTGAAATTTCCTTACTTAAGTCTGAATGCCATCATGTTAAAATGCAAAAAGCTGGTTTGCAAAATGAATTATTCTTTACATTTTCAGGTAAGTCCATACAGTTCTTTAGAAAAGCAACTTGAGAACACATAACTAATAATTTAAAAATGTTGTCAATTACTCACAGCGTTTTTACAGTATAAACACTTTACATCTGAATATATTTTGTTCTCCACTTTGACTTAGTGCTTATCACCCCTCAAATAGAATTCTATTGTTTCATGTACTAATGAAAAGTTTGCTCTCTCAATAACTTACGTTGTTAAAATAATTTACTATAGAGTGGAACTTGCTATAAGGAGTATCAAAATATTTACAATGATTTAATTTATAAAATCATCTGATTGTAAGATGGGTTAATATAGACAAGAAGAACCATTCAGCTTAGTGTGCTTTTCTTAATAATGTGGAGTAGAGGCCCAATATTTTCTGGAAAATAAAGAATTGGACCTTATATTTATAATGGTTTATTTATGAAGGAGCACTTAGGAATACCCATCCATGTGTTTTTAAGGGGTCCCAGTGACAGTAGGGCACCCCTCCTATTTTCTTTTTTTCGAGACGGAGTTTCGCTCTTGTTAGCCAGGCTGGCGTGCAATGGCGCGATCTCGGCTCACCACAACCTCCGCCTCCTGGGTTCAGGCAATTCTCCTGCCTCAGCCTCCTGAGTAGCTGGGATTACAGGCATGCGCCACCATGCCCAGCTGATTTTTTGTATTTTTAGTAGAGACGGGGTTTCACCATGTTCACCAGGATGGTCTTGATCTCTTGACCTCGTGAACCACCCGCCTCGGCCTCCCCAAAGTGCCTCCTATTTTCATCTCAAATGAAATGTTACTGCTTGCTAGTTTCTTCTTCCTTCCTCCTTTTGTTATGTTTTTTTATTTTTATTTTTCTGCTCTCAGACTTTGATTATATTTACTCATTTCTCTACTTTCCCTTCTCACTTTTTTTTTTTTTTTTTTTTTTTTGGGCCATCTAGAAACACAATTGAGAGGCATGAAGCTTTAAGGGAAAAGAACAAGAGAAGTTCAGCCCCATTTTCTGTCTTTTATCTCCCTTACTTCTCTTTCATTCTCTCTTCCCTTCTCTTCTCCCCTCTTTCCTTCTCCTCTGCCCTCACCTTCCCTCCCCTCTTCTGGCTACTCTACTTCCCTTCTCTGGCGTCCCCCTCCTTCCCTCTTCTCTTCTCCAGAAATACATTGAGAGTTTTTCTCCAGCCTCTGAGACTAATTACCAGAAATAGAATCTTTCTTTATTTCTTCAAGGACTTATTATTAGCATTTATAGGATTTATGCGGTCTTTGTTCCCGGGTCTGTTTAATAGGTAGATCAGTCCTTAGAAAACCTGAAAGTGTGACTAACTTTGTGTTCAGCACTTTGGGAGGCCGAGGCAGGTGGATCACTTGAGGTTAGGAATTTGAGACCAGCCTGGCCAACATGGTGAAACTTGCCTCTAATTAAAATGTAAAAAATAGCCGGGCATGGTGGTGTGAGCCTGTAGTCCCAGCTACTTAGGAGGCTGAGTCAGGAGAATCACTTGAACCCAGGAGGGGGAGGTTGCAGTGAGCCGAGATTGTGCCACTGCACTCTGGCGTGAGTGACAGAGTGAGACAAAAAATAGAGAGAGAGAGAGAGAGAGAGAGAGAGAGAGAGAGAGAGAGAAAGAATTAAGTCAGAGAAAGAAAGAAAGAGAAAGAGAACCTGAAAGTGTGCTGAAACTCGTAAAAGAAATGATATCCAATAGAAATGAAGCATTGTGGGCTTGATTTGCATTTCCCCAAAGGCAGATGTTGTTGAACATCTTTTCATGCTTTTTGGTCGTTTGTGTGTCTTCTTTGGAGAAGTGTTTATTCAAGTCCTTTGCTCAATTTAAAAGTGGGTTGTGTGTCTTTTTGGCGTTGTTGTAAAAGTTCTTTATATATTCCTAATACTGGATTCTTATTAATATGTGATACGCAAATATTTCTTCCATTTTATAGATTGTTTTTTCACTTTCTCAATAATGTCCTTTGATGCCCAATTGATTTTAATTTTGATGAAGTCCAATTTACCTATTTTTTCCTTGTGTTTCTTGTACTTTGGGTGATGTTTATAAGAATATATTGCCAAATCTGAGGTCATGAAGATTTACCCCTTCTGTAGTTTTAGCTGTTACATTTAGAAATAAGATTCTTTTTGAGCTAATTGTGTATATAGTATAAGGTATGGGTTCAGTCTTCTACTTCATATTTTGCATGTGGCTATCCAGTTGCCCAAGAACATTTGTTGAAGAGACCATTCTTTTCCACATTGAATTGTCTTAGCACCCTTGTTGAAGGTCAGTTAACCATAAATATATGGGCGTATCTCGATTCTCAAGTCTATTGCATTGTTCTGTTTTTCTGTTCTTGTGTCAGTATACCATTTTGATTACTTTAGCTTTGTGGCATTTTTGAAATTGAGAAGTGAGAGTTCCCTAAATTTTGTTCTTCCTTTTTAACATTGTTCTGGTAATTTGAGATTGATTGTAATTCCATATGATTTTTAGCATCTCCTTCCCCATTTGTGATGAAAATCACCATTGGAGTTTTGATAGGGATTGCATTGGATCTGAACATAGCTTTGCATATTATTGCCACCTTAACAATAGTAAGTCTTTTAATCTGGGAACACAGGATAGCTTTGCATTTATTTAGAACTTGTTTAATTTCTTTCAACAGCATTTTTCAGTTTTCAATATGTAAGTATAGTCCTGTAACTCTTGGCAAATGTATTTTGAAGTATTTTGTTATTTCTGATGCTATTATAGGTGGAATTTTCTTAGTTCCCTTTATACATTGTTCATGGAAAGTGTATAGAAATACACTGGATTTTTAAAAATGGATTCTGCACCCTTGGTTGAATTCCTTTATTAGCTCTAATAGTGTTTTTTGGCTTTGTTTTGTTTTGGGGAAATATTTAATAGTTTTTATGTAGAAGATCATGTTGTCTGTGGATAGCAATATTTTTACTTAGCCCTTTCCACCCTGGATAAATTTTCCAGATTTTTCTTGCAAAATTGTTCTTGCTTTAACCTCCAGCACAATGTTTAGTAGAAGGGGCAATATTGGCATCTTTGTCTTGCACTTGATCTTAGGAGGAAAGCTTTTAGTCTTGCCCTGTTAAATATGATATTTGCTGTGGGTTTATAATTAAAGGATTTTGTATTTTGTTAAATACTACTTTTATATGAAATAAGATTATTATGTGTTTTTTATTTTCACCCTGCCTTCTATTAATGCAGTATACTCTTATTTTGATTGTTATATATTGAACAACCTTTGCTTTCCTGGAACATACCCTACTTGGTCATGGTATATTCTTTACTATATTACTGGAATTGGTTTGTTATATTTTTATTAAGAATTTTTGTATTCATAATGGCTATTGGACTATAATCATATCATTTTCTGGCATTGGTGTAAGATATGAGTTAGGAGGGATTACCTCCTATTATTTTGGAAGAAAGTGAGATGAATTTTATTTATTTATTCTTTGACTGACTGATAGAATACATCACTGAGTCTTTTGGGTTCTGGGTTTTTCTTTGTTGGAAGATTTTTGATTACCGATTCAAACTCCTTAGTTATAGACCTTTTCATATTTTCTGTTTCGTCTTGAGTCAGTTTTGGTAGTTTGTGTGTTTCTAGCTATTTGTTTATCTCGTTTAGGTTACTTAATTTACTGGCCTACGATGTTTATACTCTTGTTATCCTTTTTATTTCTGAAAGATAGGTAGTGATGTCTCTACTTTGCTTTCTCTGTCTATGTGAATGCTTGTCAATTTTATTGTGTTCCTTCCAAAAGCCAAGTTTTTAAAATTTTCTTTTTGCTTTTTCTATTCTCTGTTTAGTTCATATCTTTTCTCCTCTTCATTATTTCCTTCTTTTTGCTACCTATGGATTTAATTCATTCTTTTTCTATTTTCTTAAGCTGTGACATTAAATAATTGATTTGAAGTCTTTCTTCTTGTTAAGTATAGGTGTTTATTCTCATATATTTCCTTCTGAGTACTGTTTTAACTATAACCCATACTTTTTGGTATGTTGTATTTTTATATGTTGTATTTTTATTTTCATTCATCTGCAAGTATTTTCCAACTTCCCTTTTAATTTTTTTTGACCTGTTGGTTGTTTAGGAGTATGTTGTTCAATTTCCACAGATTTATGTACATTATAGATTTCCTTCTGTTATGGCTTTCTGATTTCTTTCATTTGTGGTCATAGAAGTCTAGTCCAAATGACCACGAGGATGGCTAAATAGTAGAAAGAAGAGATTTATTGGTGACATCAACTTGGAGTCTGGAAAGATATAGTCTCTGTTGTGGACTGAAGGCGCTCTCTCTTCCAAAAGGGAAAGGAGAGGTTGGGTTTCATGTCTCACAGGGTCCATATTAACAATAGAGTCTTATATATTCAGCTTGTTTTGGGGCAAAGCTATACAGTTGCCTTCAGTATTCAGTAACATACTGTACAGGTTAGCCTAGCAATAGTCTAGTTGTGTGGTAGGCTATACCATTTACGGTTTTTTTAAGTACAAACTATGATGTTTGCACAATAACAAAATTGCCTAACAACACATTGCTCAGAATGTGTCTCTATCATTAAGTGACACATGACTATATTTCTTATCTTCTGTTTTATTTGCATTGAATTTTCATTTTTTAGTTTCCCAAATGGAAGCTTCGACTATTGAATTTAATCTTTCTTCTTTTTTATGTATGTATTTAGTGCTATAAATTTCTCTCTAAGCACTACTTTTACTGCACACCACAATTTTTGATAAGTTGTTTAACTTTCATTTAGTTCAAAATATTATAGAATTTCTCTTGAGACTTCTTTTCTGACCATTGTATTATATATTAGTATGTTGTTTAATGTCTTGAGTATTTTGGGGTTTGGCAGCTATGTTTCTGTTAATGATTTCAAGATGAATTCTGTTGTGGTCTGAGAGCATACATTGTGTGATTTTTATTCTTTTAAATATGTTGAGGTGGGCTTTTTTTTATGGCCTTGAGAAGAAAATATATTCTGCTCTCTTTGGATGAAATCTTCTTTACATGTCTGTTGGATACAGTTGATTGATGGATTGATGGTGCCCTTCAGGTCAACTGTGTCCTGATATTCTGCTTTCTGGATTTCTTAGTTACTGATACAGGTTATTGAAGTCTCCATCTATAATACTGTATTCTTTTATTTCTCCTTACAGTTCTGTCATTTTTGTCTCACATATTGTTACTCTGTGTTATTACACAAATACTCATTAGGGATTTTTATGTCTTTTTAGAGAATTAACACTATTATCATTATATAATGCCCCATCTATTCCTGATAATTTTGTTTGCTATGATACGTTTTGTCTGAAATTAATATTGCTACTTCAGCTTTTTTCTGATAAAGTTAGCATAGTATAGTTTTCTTCATCTCCTTACTTTTAATCTTTCCATGTTTTTATATTTAAAGAGGATTCCTTTAAACAACATATTATTGCTCCTTTAGCTCAGAGGAGTTTATTATTACCCACCTTCTGAAGCCTACTTCTGTCAATTCGTCAAACTCATTCTCTGTCCAGTTTTGTTCCCTTGCTGGTGAGGAGTTGTGATCCTTTGGAGGGGAAGAGGTGTTCTGGTTTTTGAAATTTTCAGCCTTTTTATGCTGATTTCTTCCCATCTTTGTGGATTTATTTACCTTTGGTCTTTGAAGTTGATGACCTTCAGGTGGAGTCTCTGAGAGGATGCCTTTTCTGTTGATGTTAATACTATTCCTATCTGTTTGTTAGTTTTTCTTCTAACAGTCAGGCCCCTCTGCTCCAGATCTGCTGCAGTTTGCTGTAGGTCTACTCCAGACCCTGTTTTCCTGGGTATCTCCAGCAGTGGCTACAGAACAGCAAAGATTGCTGCCTGATTCTTCCTCTGGAAGCTTCTTCTCAGCAAGGCACCTGCCAGATACCAGCCAGAGCTCTCCTGTATGAGGTGTCTGTCGGCCCCCACTGGGAGGTATTTCCCAGTCTGGATACATGAGGGTCAGGGGCTCACTTCAGGAGGCAGCCTGTCTCTTATCAGAGCTCGAATGCTGTCCACTGCTCTCTTCAGAGCTGTTAGGCAAAGACGTTTAAGTCTGCTGAAGCTGTGCCAACAACCGCCACTCCCCCCGGGTGCTCTGTCCCAGGGAAATGGGGTTGTATCGATAGGTCCCTGAATGGGGTTGCTGCCTTTTTTTTTTTTCTTTCAGAGATACCCTGCCCAGAGAGGAGAAGCAGTGTGCTCCACCCAGTTTGAACTCTGCCGAGGCTTTGTTTACACTGTGAGGGTTAAACTGCCTATTCAAGTCTCAGCAATGGCTGACGCCCATCCCCCTGCCCCACATCCCATCCCTACCCCCCCAAGTTCGAGCATCCCAGGTTGTGCTAGCAGTGAGAATTTCAAGCCAGTGGATCTTAGCTTTCTGGTCTCCATGTGGGTGGCACCTGCCAAGCCAGACTACTTGGCTCCCTGGCTTCAGCCCCCTTTCTAGGAAAGTGAACGGTTCTTTCTTGCTGGTGTTCCAGGTGCCACTGGGATATGGAAAAAAGCTCTTGTGGCTAGCTCAATTTCTGTCCAAACAGCTGCCCAGTTTTGTACGTACTTGAAACCCAGGGCCCTAGTGGTGTAGGCACCAGAGGAAATCTCCTGATCTGCAGATTGTGAAGACTGTAGGAGAAGCATAGTATCTGGGTTGGAGTAATTGATAGCCTACCAACTAAAAAAAATCCGGGACCAGATGGATTCACAGCTGACTTCTACCAGAGGTACAAAGAGAAACTGGTGCCATTCCTTTTGAAACCATTCCAAACAATAGAAAAAGAAGGAATCCTCCCTAACTCATTTTATGAGACCAGCATCATCCTGATACCAAAACCTGGCAGAGACACAACAAATAAAGAAAAATTTAGGCCAGTTTCCCTGATGAACATTGATGCAAAAATTCTCAGTAAAATACTGGCAAACCAAATCCAGCAGCACATCAAAAACGTATCCACCACAATCAAGTCAGCCTCATCCCTGGGTTGTAAGGCTTGTTCAACATATGCAAATCAATAAACATAAAATCCATTGCATAAATAGAACCAATGACAAAAACCACGATTATCTTAATAGATAAAGAAAAGGCCTTACACAAAATTCAACAGCCTTTCATGCTAAAAACCCTCAATAAACTAGGTATTGATGGAACATATCTCAAAATAATGAGACCTATTTATGACAAGCCCACAGCCAATATCATACTGAATGGGAAAAGACTGGAAGCATTCCTTTGAAAACTGGCACAAGCAAGGATGCCCTCTCTCATTACTCCTATTCAACTTAGCATTGGCAGTTCTGGCCATGGCAATCAGGCAAGAGAAAGAAATAAAGCATATTTAATTAGGAAAAGAGGAAGTCAAATTGTCTCTGTTTGTAGATAATTGCAGATGACATGATTGTATATTAGAAAACCCAGCCCCAAATCTCCTTAAGCTGATAAGCAACTTCAGCAAAGTTTTAGGATACAAAATCAATGTACAGAAATCACAAGCGTTCCTATACACCCAATAACAGACAGAGTAAAATCATGAGTGAACTCCCATTCACAATTGCTACAAAGTGAATAAAATGCCTGCAAATACAACTAACAAGGGATGTGAAGGACCCTTTCAAGGAGAGCTACAAACCACTGCTCAAGGAAATAAGAGAGGACACAAACAAATGGAAAAACATCCCTTGCTAATGGATAGAAAGAATCAATATCATGAAAATGGCCATACTGCTCAAAGTAATTTATAGATTCAATTCTATCCATGTCAAGCTACCATTTATTTTCTTCACAGAATTGGAAAAAATTACTTTGAATTTCATATGGAACCAAAAAAGAGCCCTTATAGCCAAGTCAGTCCTAAGCAAAAAGAACAAAGCTGAAGGCATCACGCTACTTGACTTAAAACTATACCACAAGGCTACAGTAACCAAAACAGCATGGTACTGGTACCAAAACAGACATATAGACCAATGGAACAGAATAGAGGCCTCAGAAATAACACCACACATTTACAACCATCTGATATTTGACAAACCTGACAAAAACAAGCAATGGGGAAAGGATTCCTATTTAATAAATGGTGTTGGGAAAACTGGCTAGCCATATGCAGAAAGCTGAAACTGGATCCCTTCCTTACACTTTATACAGAAATTAACTCAAGATGGATTAAAGGCTAAAATATAAGACCTAAAATTATAAAAACCCCAGAAGAAAACCTAGGAAAAACCATTCAGGACATAGGCATGGGCAAAGAATTCATGACTGAAATACCAAAAACCCCAGAAGAAAACCTAGGAAAAACCATTCAGGACATAGGCATGGGCAAAGAATTCATGACTGAAATACCAAAAGCAATGGCAACAAAAGCCAAAACAGACAAATGGGGTCTAATTAAACTAAAGAGCTTTTGCACAGCAAAAGAAATTATCAATAGATAATTTTTCACAATAGAGTGAACAGGCAACCTACGGAATGGGAGAAAATTTTTGCAATCTATCTGTCTGACAAAGAACTTAAGCAAATTTATAAAAAAAAAATAAAAAAGTGGGCAAAGGATATGAACAGACACTTCTCAAAAGAAGACATTTATGCAGCCAACAAACATATGAAAAAAGCTCATCATCACTGGTCATTAGAGAAATGCAAATCAAAACCACAATGAGATACCACCTCATGCCAGTTAGAATGGTGATCATTAAAAACTCAGGAAACAACAGATGCTGGAGAGGATGTGGAGAAATAGGAAAGCTTTTATACTGTTGGTGGGAGTGAAATTAGTTCAACCATTGTGGAAGACAGTGTGGCGATTCCTCAAGGATCTAGAAGTAGAAATACCATTTGACCCAGCAATCTGATTACTGGGATAACTAACCCAAAGGATTATAAATTGTTCTACTGTAAAGACACATGCACACATATATTTATTGCAGCACTCTTCACAATAGCAAAGACTTGGAACCAATCCAAATACCCATCAGTGATAGACTGGATAAGAAAATGTGGCACATATACACCATGAAGTACTATACAGCCATAAAAAAGGATGAGTTCATGTCCTTTGTAGGGACATGGGTGAAGCTGGAAACCATCATTCTCAGCAAACTGACACAAGAACCGAAAACTGAACACAGCATGTTCTCACTCATAAGTGGGTGTTGTACAATGAGAACACGTGGACACAGGAAGGGGAACATCATACCCAGGGGCCTGTTGGGGGTCGGTTGCTAGGGGAGGGATAGCATTAGGGGAAATACCTGATGTAGATGTAGATGATGGGTTGATGGTTGCAGCAAATGACCATGGCACATGTGTGCCATTAATACTAATTGAAGTCCACCTATGTAACAAACCTGCACATTCTGCACATGTACCTCAGAACTTAAAGTATAATAATTTTAAAAAAAACCATATGATTGGGTATTTTTTTTTTTTTGAGGCGGAGTTTCTCACTTGTTACCCAGGCTGGAGCGCAATGGCGTGATCTCGGCTCACCGCAACCTCCGCCTCCTGGGTTCAGGCAATTCTCCTGCCTCAGCCTCCTGAGTAGCTGGAATTACAGGCATGTGCCACCATGCCCAGCTAATTTTTCGTAGTTTTAGTAGAGACGGGGTTTCACCATGTTGACCAGGATGGTCTCGATCTCTTGACCTCGTGATCCACCCGTCTCGGCCTCCCAAAGTGCTGGGATTACAGGCGTAAGCCACCGCTCCTGGCATGATTGGATATTTTTAAAAATTCACTCTGATGGTCTCTGTCTTTTAGTTGGCGTATTTATACCAGTGACATATAAAGCGATTATTAATATTGTTGGAGTAACATCTACCATATTTGTTACTGTTTTGTATTTGTTGTCCTTTCATTTTAAATTTTTCCTATATGTATGTACGTATGTATGTATGTACGTATGTCTAGAGACAAGATCTTGTTCTGTTGCACAGGCTGGAGTGCAGTGGCAGATTATAGCTTACTGTAACCTTGAATTTCTGGGCTCAAGCAGTTCCCCTCACCTCAGCCTCCTAAGTAAGCTAGCACACCACCATGCCTGGCTTAAAAAAAAAAAAAAAGTTTTTTTTTTTTTTTTTTATTAACAGATGGGGTCTTGCTGTTTTGCCCAGGCTGGTCTTGAATGCATGCCCTCCAGCAGTCTCCTACCTCAAGCTCCCAAAGTGCTGGGATTGCAGGCATGAAACACTGCACCTAGCCCTTTCTCTTGTTTTAATCAGGTATTTTATGTGATTCCATTTCTCTTCTCTTGGCTTATCAATTGTACTTTTTTTTATTACATTTTTAGTGGTTGTTTTAGAATTTATGATATACATTAATACGAATTGAAGTCCACTTTTAAATAACAGTATGCTATTTGAAGAGTAGTGTAATTGCCTTATAACATAGTATTCTCAGACTGATCTCTCTTTCCCTTGTAAAACTGCTGTTATTTAACTTTTCCATGAGCTTTAATACTGAATACATTGTTGCTGTTATTATTTTTATCTAGCTATTATCCGTTAGGTAAATCAAGAATAAAGTAATATATTTTTAAAACTTTTATTTATTCCTTCTCTAATGCATTCCTTTGTTTACATAGCTATGTGTTTTAAATGTATATTTTCCTTATCTCTGAAGAACATCCTTTAACATTTCTTGCAAGTCAGGGCTACTGGTAACAGATTTTCCCGATGGCTGTTAATATGAGAAAGTCTTTTCTTTCTTTCAGTTTTTAGAGGATGACGTAAATGGATGCTGGACTCTAGGATGGTAGGTTTTTCCTCAACACTTTGAATATTTCACTTTTCTGCATACATGGTTTTTGAAGGGTAGTTTTACGTAATTCTAATCCATACACCTCTTTGGTAATGAGTCCATTCTAGTGTCTTGCAATATCTTTTCTCCATTTTTGATTTTCTGTAGTTTGAATAGGGGTGTGTGTGTGTTTGTGTGTGTGTGTGTGTGTGTGTGTGTGTGTGTGTGTGTTTTTGCATTTTTCTTGCTTGAGGTTCTCTGAGTTTCCTGGATCTTTACTTTGGTGTCTGTCATTAATCTTGGAAAATTCTCAGCAATTTTTGCTTCAAATATTTCTTCTGTTCCTTTCTTCTCCTTCTGGCATTACCATTTTGTATATTATACAGCTTATGTTATTGGGTTCCACAGTTCTTAGATACTCTTTTCTTGTTTTTTTTTTTTAATTCATTTTTTGAGAAATTTCTACTGATGTATTTTCAAGCCTCAACCTGTTTGATTCTTTCTACAGCCATGTCCAGCCCACTGATGGGTTCATCAAAGGCATTCTTCATTTTGGTTAAAGTGGTTTTGATATTTAACATTTCCTTGTGATTCTTAGAGTTTCTGTCTCTCTCATTACATTATCCATTCTCTTCTTGCATATTATCCCATTTTTTCCTTTAGAACTCTTAGCATATTATTCATAGTTATTTTAAATTTCTGTACCATAATTCCCAAATCTCTGCCATATCTGAGTTTTGTTTTGATGGTTGCTCTGTTGCTTAAAACTGTGTTTATTTGACTTTCAGTATGTTTTCCAATTTTTGTGTAGGTGTGTGGAAAACTGAACATGATGTACCAGGTAGTAAGAAATTAAATAGTTCTTTTAGTTTGATATTTCTGTTTATCTGGCTAGGATTTGGGCTTTGTTTACTGTTTATTGTAGTACTAGGTTTCAGAAGCTACATTTTTTTTTTATCTTCTTGTTTTTGTCTTTCCTGTGGTCTTTGGGTGATATAAACACTTTTTCTTGAATAAGACTTGAAATGCTTTCCACTGTAATACCATGGCATTATAAGTAACTCTGTAAATATATTGGTAATATATACATATATGAGGTTAAGCGTCCTATAAGTCTGTGATTTGCTGTCAGTTTTTTTAGAGAGCCTCTATTTTTTGTCTGAGACCTTCAGAAATGCTTCTCTTTCTCAGTTTACACTGAGAAGGCTAGAGGGTGTTTGAATTTGGTATTTCCCTTCCCCCGGGTCATTGAGGCTCTGGTAAAAATGAAACTTTATACTCTTGAGGCAGGGTTTAGTTCAAAATACGTTGTACTTCAGATGCTCTTGTACTTTGTTTTGGTTTACTTCTAAGTGGTGACTTTTCTCCTTCCCTTTGCCAGAAGCACCAGATTTTTCTCCAGTCTTAACCCTGAGAACCTATTAGGTTTCCTGAACGTAAAACTCATGAAAGTTTGGAAGCCCTACACCGCCACCTAAGAATTGGCCCCATTGGGGTTTTAACTGTGGAGCTTGCCCCACTGAACTTCTTAGGTCCCTCAGTTATAATTTAAGTTATCCTGGTAAAGGTTCCAGTAGCAGGCTTCCACTCCTGATAAGTTGTTATCCTCCATATGCACCTATCTTCCATTTTTGGAAGCTATAGTTTTCTCAGTGACCTCAACTTTCTGATGGTTCTAAGAAAAGTTGCAGATATTTTTGTTGTTGTTGATACAGGCATGACAACTGACAAGTTTCTTAGATGCCAAATAGAAACCAGAAGTTGTCTCATGTCTTTTTTGTTCCATTATCCCTGTTACTAACTTTTGTGTTTATAGAGTACCATTGAAATTTCCTTCTTATTTTATTTTATTAACTTTTTTGGTGATTATCTTGAGAACTACGATTAGAATTTCAAACTCATAACAAACTAGTTTGAATTAATTCCAGTTTAGTTATAATAGTATTCCAAAACTCTGCTCCTATGAAGGTTACTCCTCATATTCTTGTTCTTAATTACATTACTATATATTGTGTATCCAGTAACATAGATTTATAATTATCGTTTTATTCATTTTTCATTATTATAATATCAAAAAGATGAATGCAAAAATACTAACTTTTATATTCATCTACAGTTACCTTTTATATTTACCCATATGTACTCCTATGTGGTTACTTTTGCCAGTATTCTTTTTTTGTGTCTAGTATCAAGTTACTATTTATTCCGCATCAGCTGTTCATTTTTGGAAGACCTTAGATTCTCCTTCAGTTTTGAAAGCTTATTTTGCTAGATTCAGGATTCTTGATTGAAGTGTTTTTATTGCAGTTCTTTATATCATCCCCCTGCCTTCTATCTTGTGTGGTTTTTCATGAGAAATCAGTTGTTCATCTTATTGTGGACACCTAGTATGTGGCAAATTACTTCTTTCTTGCTGCTTTTAAGACTCTCTCTTTGTCTTTGATTTTTTAAAAAATGGTTGCCCGTTTATTATAAATGATATTAAAGAACATACAGCTATACAGCCAGAACGAAGAGATGCACAGGGCAAAACATGTGGCAAGAGGCCTGGAGCGGGCATGCTACCGCCCAGTACCTCTGCATGTTCAGCAACCTAGAAGCTCCTGTCTTTGATTTTTGAAAGTTTCATTATAATTTGTCTCAGTGTGGAATTCCTTGTATTTACCCTATGTAGATTTTATTTATCTTGTATATGTAGATTCATGTGTTTTATCAAATTTGGGAACTTTTGGCCATTATTTCTTCAAATACTCTTTTTGCCACTTTCTCACTTTTCTCTCCTTCTACAATACCCACCATGTATATGGTGGTACACTTGATGTTGTTACCCAGATGTCTTAGATTCTCTTCCCTTAATTTTTTTTTCTTCTTCTCTGACTGTATAATTTCAGTAAACTATCTTCAAGTTCACTGATTCTTTCTTTTGCTTGCTCAAATCTGTTGTTGAAAATCTTGATGAAGTCCTCATTACAGTTGCTACAATTTTCTGCTCCATAATTTTTATTAGATTTTGTCCTGTAACTTATTTTGCTTTATTGATATTCTCTATTTGTGAAGGTATCATTTGGTTCTTCATTCATGATTTTCTTTAGCTCTTTGAGCATATTTAAGAGAGCTGATTTAGAGTTTTTGTGTAGCAAGTCCAATGTCTGTTTCCTCAGGGACGATTTCTATTATTTTTTGTTCTCTGCGAATGGACCATACCTTCTTGTTTCTTTACAAACCTACTTTTTTTTGAAAACTTTACATTTTAAACTATTTTAATGGATACTTTTGAAATCAGATACTTCTCCCTCTTCAGTGTGTATGGTTGTTGCTTGTGTGGATTGTAGTTGTTTGTTTCATAATTTTCTACATCTTTTGTCATGTTCTCTAGAGTCAGTCTTCCATTTACTTCAACTTTTGTTCATTTTTAACCTTTGTATTCTCTTCAACCTTTGTAGTCAGATACTGACTTGACAGAGATTTTCTTAAATGCAATGTTGAAGTCGTCTTTGTTGATTTAGCATTCTCTTGGTTGTTGTAAAACATTTGATCATTTTCTGGAGTTCTGACAAAAGTTCATTCTGACTATTTTTGTTCATTGTTTTCAATGTTTCTATGGAAAGATGCGGCCAGGAATTTTCTTCTCTACTATTTTTGCTGGCATCATTCTTATCTTCTTTAATTTTTAATCTCATAGAAAACTTATCTTACAAAAAGCTAGGTGATTTTATACAGGATGAGGTTAGTCAGCTAGCCTAAATAAAGAGGGGATATGCTACAAGCTCAGGAGAAGATAGCTGATGCAGAGAACATGAGTGTCGTGTGGTTTGCTTGATGTAGTGGGGATGGATAGCCTGTTGCCTGGTAACACCATTAATATTGGATTTGGACTGAAAGAGTCTCTTAGATATTTGTTACTCTAGCAATCTTTTATGTATACTGATTCTGAAAAGATAGATAAGAAAAGACTTCATATATCTTTTGATTCTATGTTGTGGTTTCTGACAGTTTTGCATTAGTTTCATGAATGGTAACCTTAATCAACATTTTAAATTGCCTTAAATTTTTATAAGGGTTCAAAAATAAGAAAATTTTACATCATCATGATAATTCAGTCTCATAATCATGTTATGATGTATTGGTAGACTCTGATCTGCCACCTTCTGAATTACTTTATGGACAGTTCTTTTAAGAGCTGTATCTTAGGTGAATAATATTTAAAAGACCTGGCTACAGTTTGCTAGTGCTTTTCATAACTCTATGTATATTTCTGATTCATAAATTTAGAGATTTAACTTTTCTTTGGCCTCATTTTAAAAGGACCTAAGGTAAAAATAGAATATAAATAAAACTTTTTCTCCCCCAAGTCTGTGAACCTAATTGGAGCTCTGTCTCAAATTAAGCTGATCTGATTTTATAAAATCATAGGATGGATTGTGTTGTCTGTAATATTTTATAGTGCCTTGTAATATCATGCAGATGGCAAGAGTGAAGTTTCACATCGTGTATGGGTTTGGGAAGGTATGAAAGAAATATGTTGAAACAACAAAACAAAGATTATCTGGTATTCTGAGAATATACTCTGCATATTTTCATACTTTTATGATAAATTTTATGCTCTTCATATCAGCAGTTGTCCGTCAGACATATTTTACATAACATACTAGGTAAATGTTGGTAATGAAGAGTAAAGGTCCCTCTTCAAGATTATGTTATAGTAAAAAGAAAGTATTCATGTAATAATAGTACAACTTATATAAATACTGTAGAAGAGTTACCAAGTGTTTTATGGGTTCTAAGGAAGTGATGATGTTTTTAAGGAGAAGAATAATTAAGGATTCCTGTGAAAAATTATTGGTGTTTTGAAAGAATTCTATGGAAAATGAACAACTGAAAGTCATATACACAGACACCATAGAGCATATTTAGAATGAATAGAAAATAGCCTACAAATAGAGTTATGGGAAAAACAAAGTTGTCAAGATTGGTAGTAGATAAATTGTAGAGATTTTGGTTGCTTGGGCGAAGTATTTGTTTTTAAACATTTCCTCATAACTGGAAAGGTTGACAAAAATCACATTATTCAGATCCTTGTTTTACAAATGAGAGAGTAGAAGCCTCAAATGTTATTTTACATTCTACCTATGTTTATTAGTTGACTTCCTATACAACTCAGGCTATAAATCAGATTTCTTTCCATGCATTTTTTAAGTCTTGCAGTATAATAACGTTTCTCAGATGATCTTGCAGAGACAATACTCATTTCTACATTGCTAAATTCAATGGGATTTTGTTGATTTTGTTGACTTATGTATCCTAAGCACCTTGAGTAATTTCTGACACATAGTAGGCTCTTGGCAATTATTTATTAAATAAATTAATATATACTTGAATATAAATATTCATCATTTTAGTTACCATGGCTGCTACTGTAGTCCAACCTCGTTCCCTTTCCAGTATTGTGATCATAGTTTATCCTACCTCTGTCATTTTGCAGCTAGAGATTAAGAATTGAATTAAATGACACACAGTATATTATATAGAGTTAAATACAGTATTGAATGAATGAACATAAATGTATACATACGTATACCTAATTATGTTATTAAAATTGAAATAAATCTGTTGTTCAGATTTTACAAAATCAACAGCCAAACATTCTCAAGTAAGTTGATTAATTCTTAAGTTCACTGAATAAATAAGGTTTTCATGATTTATAGAAAGCAAATTTTTGGCTTAGGTTTTTTGCTAAAAAGAGTCATTTAGCACCAGGAGAATTGCTTACTGTTTTAATGGAAGAAAAATATTAAAGTATCATTTCATTTTTCAAAAGCCAGTTTAAATATTGTGACAGAATACATTAGACTCATGATAAAATATATTTCCTCAGTTTCATCTCTAGACACTGGAAAAGGACCCAAGCCATGTACAGACCATAACTGTGAATCTTCCAGACGACTAGCTAAGGTATGTTATGTGAGGCTGGTAAAAAAAAAAAAAAGTTATATGAACATGCTCCACGTGTAAGTAAGCAAATACATTGAATCCCCACAGTTAAGGATTTCAGCAATAAAAGTAAAACTTTACCCACTAATAAAATATATCAATAGAATTTATCTTTATAAAATGCTTTCAAATTTAGCCTTTTGTAATTGCTTATATGAAGAAAATGGTTTTTCTATTTGTTTGGCCTTATGCTATTGGTAACTAATTTATAATTATTATTCAGATAGAATACTGTCCATGTTACCATAGTCCATCATAAACAACAAGCAAATTTAGACTATAATCTCTAAAATCTATTTTCATATTGCTTTGCTCTATACCCAGCATCCTGTATCTATGCTTAGGATTAAAATTATGCTGTATCTTCTAGAAGCAATTTAAATTACTTGTTTTTACATTATACTTAACATATTGTTCATGTTCAGTAAATTTATGACAATATTTTCCTATGCCTAATTATAATTTACTAACCATAAATACTTTTTTTAAAGTAGTATTTTAAAATGTTTGGAATATATAATTATTTACAGTATAATGGTTATAAAGTTTTTCTACTAAAGGTATAAGTATTGCATACAGAGATCAATATTCATTATTTTTGCCTAGTGAAATTGACAAGGGGATTATTTCTTAATTTGTACTTAGTAAGCCTCCTGAAATATAGTTTAAGTCAGGCATCCCAACTCCTTGGCCACAGACTGGTACTAATCTGTGGCCTGCTAAGAACTAGGCCATGCAGCAGGGAGTGAGTGGCAGGCAAGCATGAAGCTTCATCTGGGTTCACAGTCCCCCATCCCCATCACTTGCATTACTGCCTGAGATCTGCCTCCTCCTGTCAGATCAGATCAAGGGCAGCATTAGATTCTTATAAGAGTGTGAATCCTATTGTGAATGGTGCATATGAGGGATCTAGATCGTGTACTCCTTATGAGAATCTAATGCCTGATGACCCGTCACTATCTCCTGTCAACCCCAGATGGGACCTTCTAGTTGCAGGAAAGCATGCTCAGAGCTTTCACTGATTCTACATTATGGTGAGTTGTATAATTATTTCATCATTTATTAAAATGTAATAATAATAGAAGTAAAGTACACAATAAATGTAATGTGCTTGAGTCATCCTGAAACTATCCCCCACTCCCTGGTCTGTGGAAAAATTGTCTTTTCACAAAACCGGTCCCTGCAGGTTGGGAACTGCTGGTCTGAGTCATCAATTCGCATATTATCTTATATTTCCATTTTAAAAATTTTCTTAAGCATTACCTGTCTTCCATGGGAAAGGTTTTCTTTTTTTTAACTCTTGAAATAAGACTTAGGATTTGAGGCACCATGAAGAGAGCAGTTTTTAATCTGTGAGTACTGTGTTAAACATTAGTCAGTTATTACCTAACACATCTTCTACCCTCTACCAATCTTAAGCAGTCACAGACCCTGAACTAAGATAATTTATTTGGAAATGGGGTTGGAATGTGTGTTCAAGCATAGGGATTAGGAGTAGGGGAAGGAATCTGACCCATTTTGTTCTTTTCCTTGAAGATGGGCTCAAGGTGGTATCTCTATGACCTTTCTTATATAATTTTTATTTATTCTTGTTTTTTCTTTTACATTCAGGAGGTACACGTACAGGTTTGTTACCTGGGTAAATTCCACATCTCTGGGGTTTGGTGTTCAAATGATTTTGCATCCAGATAGTGAGCATAGTACCTGATAGGTTGTTTTTCCACCTTCCACCCTCAAGTAAGCTCTGGTGTCTCCTGTTCCTCCCTTTGTGTCCATATGTGCTCAATGTTTAGCTCCCACTTGTAAGTGAAAACATGTGGTATTTGGTTTTCTGTTTCTGCATTAATTTGTAGAGGACAATGGCCTTCAGCTGCATTCATGTTGCTGCAAAGGACAAGATTTAATTCTTTTTTATGGTTACATAGTATTCCATGGCGTATAGGTACCACATTTTCTTTATGCTGTCTACCATTGGTGGGCATCTAGGTTGATTCAATGTCTTTGCTATTATAAATAGTGCTGCAGTGAACATACGCATGCATGTGTCTTTATGGTAGAATGATTTATATTCCTTTGGGTATATGCCCAGTATTGGGATTGTTGGGTCAAATGGTAATTCTGTTTTAATTTCTTCATAAAATTTCCCAACTGTTTTCCACAGTGGCTAAACTAATTTACATTCCCATGAGCAGTATATAAGCATTCCCTTTTCTCTACAACCTCACCAACATTGGTTATTTTCTTACTTTTTAATAATAGCCATTCTGACTGGTGTAAGATGCTATCTTATTGTGGTTTTGATTTTTTTTCCTCTGATGATTAGTGATGTCCAATATTTTTTCATATGCTTGCTGTCTGCCTGTATGTCTTCTTTTGAGAAGTGTCTGTTCATGTCTTTTGTCCTTTTGTTAGTAGGGTTGCTTGTATTTTGTTTGTTGATTTGTTTAAGTACCTTATAGATTCTGGATATTAGACCTTTGTTGGATACATAGTTTGCAAAATTTTTCTCCCATTCTGCAGGCTTTCTGTTTACTGTGTTGATAGTTTCTTTTGCTATATAGAAACTGCTTAGTTTAATTAGGTCCCACTTGTCTATTTTTGTTTTTGTTGCAATTGCTTTTGGAGACTTCATCACGAAATCTTTGCCAAGGCCTATGTTCAGAATGTCCTAAGCTTTCTGCTGGGATTTTTAATAGTTTAAATATTTAATCCATCATGAGTTGATTTTTATGTATGATGAAATGAAGGGATGCAGTTTCAGTCTTTCCTACTGAAAGGCCACTTTATCAATATACTTTATCTAGAAACACAAAATACGTTTTAAAGCTTCCAGATGATGACGCTTTGAGTTCAAGAGGCCTGTAGTTTCATTAAGTTCATTTGTTCCTTTGGACCAATATCTGATTATTTTAGGTTCCCCTCCAAATATCTGTTGTCTGACTTTTCTTGTCCCTTGGAAATTTTTTTTTAATGCAATATGTTTATCTTTCTTTCTCTTTCAGCATGGAAGTTTTTTATTTGGCTTGTAGCAGCAAAATAAAGAAAAGCTAGTGCTTTTCTGTCTTGATGGTAGTATAAGAGCTGTATATTGGCATATAGTAAAAAGAATTCAGAATTTGCAGGCAATGTTATTTTCACAAAAGCACCTTCGTATAAAAATCTGAAAAATTATTTGATGTATTTGTGTCATTGTTGGTCTCATTTGCCTTTCAACTTTAGGACCTTTTTATCTTGTATTGGCATCTTATGTATTATTAAATACAATCTTTTGATTTTAGGAAGATTTAAGTAACTGAAATTGTCCCCAAACTACAGTAAGGCCAAATTTACTTTGACGTATTTGTCCCAGTGATGTTACAGCTAGCTTCTAAAAGATTCTATCTAAATATGTTATGCTTCTTAAGTATACCATTTTCGTTCCACTCTTCTCCGTTTTGTCAGTCCTTCTGCCAGTGCCATACTTTCTTCATTACTTTATCTGTATAACGATTCTTTTGTCAGTGGTGTTTTTACCTTGATTTTTTGTTAGGATTGTTCTGGATAGTCTAGGTTCCTTTCCAGGAAAACTTAGGATCAGCTTTTATGTCATTTTCTCAAAAAGGCATGTTTGAGTTAGATTGGCGTTCCCTTGAAATTATCAATTTGGTGAGAAGTGCCATTTTAACAGTATTCAATATTCCAATACCTGAAAATTGTACATCTATTTAGGTTTAAAAAATTAACGTATATGATGATTTGGAGATGAATAACATATTGCCTCCTCCGTCAGAGAAGTTCATGGGAAAGTAGGAGAATCAACATATAGACAAGTTACTTTATGCAAAGTGGCAGTTACTGTAACAGAAATAGGTAAAAGATGATAGGATAATATATAATTGATTAATCTTTCTAGAAGTTGAAGAAGAAAAACAATGCTACTGCCAAATACAGCAGATGATATTTATTTACTCGTTCATCCATTTATTTTAGGCATGTTTTCAAGTCAAGATCATAGTGTCATTATACTCAAATAATTGTATAATTACTTGACTCAAATGTTCAGTTGAAAATCAGACCAAGTGGGTCTTGATAACAACCCAGAAAGTAATCCGAGTCTTTCATATTGGGGTCATCTCTGATATATTTATCACTTTTAAGAAAGATGACTAATGTTTCCTAACATTAAAAATAATGATTTTAATTGGATAAAGTTTATATTGGAAAATTCATAATCCATTATTTTTTTCATCTCTGCACAATATTATTAATAAAAAATTAGTCTTTGAAAGGAGAAATGAGATTGTCTGTTTTTCAAAATAGACTATTATTACCTAGAATTGGAAATAGTATAATAATAAATATAAGAAGATATTTGCTACTATGCTTTACACAGAATTTTTTGGAGATATATTTATATTTGTCTGTATAATGTTGAACTTCTGTACATTCCAAAAGAACTTCATTAAATGGTGTTCTCCTTCAAGAGCTATCCCATGGAAATTACTCCCTTCCGTAAGTCAGGAATATGATGCCTTTCTTCAAACATTGTTACATTAAGCGGGTTTTTATATTTGTCTTCTTCAACTTCACACATCAAGTGACATTATAACAACTATACTGTAAAATAATACAAATAACTATATTATAAAATAATAGGGCTTGGGTTGAAACAGTCTTCTATATAATAATTTTATATGTGCAGAATTAAATACTTTAATTTGAAAAAAAATGGCTTCTTTTTGCATTTTTCAGTGTAAAGGTCTTATATGTCATTTGGGTTAAATTTATTCCTAAGTGTTTTGTGGGGGTCTTGGTGCTATTTTAAATGGAATATTAAAAAATCCACTTTCTAGTTGTTTCAATTTCCAGTGGATATTTTCATATTTTCCTTGTTTCATGTCACCTTGCTAAATTCACTTGTTAATTATAGTAGTAGTTTTATAGATTACTGAGGATTTTCTATGTAATTTATCATGTTGTCTGCAAATACAGACAAAGTTACTTCTTTATTTTTGATCTTTGTGCATTTTATTTATGTATTCCATCTTCTCTGAATGGCTGCAATCTACAGTACAATATTGAATAGGTGTAGCAAGAATGGGCATCCTTTTCTTTCTCCTGATCCTAAAGGGGAAAGTACCATCTAGTACGATGGAACCTCTAGGTTTTCATAGATATTTATCAGAATGAGGAAGTCTAGTCCCAGTTTGCTGGGAGATTACATTATGAATGAGTGTTACATTTTTCAAATGCTTTTTTTCATCTTGTTGAAAATGACTTATATCTGTATTATATTTGTTAATGTTTTATTAAGGAGATATATATATATATATATATATATATATATGTTATATGTCAGGTTATTTTTTGTAATGTCTTGCTCAGGTTTTGATATTTGGATCATACTGGCCTTGTAAAATGACTTGGTAACTGTTTTCTTCTCTTACAGTTTTTGAAAATGTTTTTAGTTATTAGTTTCCTTAAGATGTTTGATAGAATGCACTAGTTGAAGCACTGGGCCCTGTAGTGTTCTTTGTGGGTAGGTTTTCAATAAGAAATTATATCTTAAGTACATGTAGGGATATTTGGATTTTCCTGTTCATTTTGTTCACTTTTAGTGAGTTGCAAGTCTCGAAAATCTCATATATTGCATCTCAATTGTTAAATTTTTCTGGCATGAAATTGCTTCTAATATTATCCTTCTGATATCTTTAAGATTTGTAGTAATTATCTCTCTTTTCTGATAAGCTGAGTGGTATGTGTTCTCTCTCATTTTCAATTTTCAATTCTACTTTACTTCTTTCTTTTTGATTCTTGAATTATTTAGTAGTTGGTTGCTTAATTTCCAGATTTGGGGGATTTTTCCTAATACCTTATTATTAATTTCTAGTTACTTTTTTGGTTAAAGACGTACTCTGAATATTTTAAGTCCTTCTGAATTTATTCAACATACTATCTAGACTTGTGAAATATGTACATATTGAAATACTCTGTAGATGTGGGTGTAATGTTTTATAATTAACTAAAAGTGTTAATGATAGTGTTGTTCAAATCATCTCTGTCATGGGTTGGCACATTGTCCTTGTAAAGGACCAAATAGTAAATATTTTAGACTTTGTGGGCAACATGGTTGTCTGTTCACTCTGCTGATTATTTCTTTTGTTGTGTAGGTTTTTTAATTTAATTAAGTCCCATCTATTTATCTTTGTTTTTGTTACATTTGCTTTTGCATTCTTCATCATGAAATCTTTGCCTAAGCCGTTGCCTGGAAGAATTTTCCAATGTTATCTTGAAATTTTTTTATGGTTTCAGGTCTTAGATGTAAGTTTTTGATCCATCTTGAATTGATTTTTATATAATGTGAGAGATGAGAATCCAATTATCCCAGTGCCATTTGTTGAATAGGGTGTCCTTTTCTCACTTTATGTTTTGTTTGCCTTGTTGATGATCAGTTGGCTGTACGTATTTGGCTTTATTTCTGAGTTCTGTATACTGTTCCATTGGTCTACATGCCTGTTTTTATACAGTACCATGCTGTTTTGGCAACTCTAGTTTATAGTATAGTTTGAAGTTGTGTAATGTGATGACTCCGTGTTTGTTTTTCTTTTTTTCCTTAGTCTTGCTTTGGCTACCTGGGTCCTTTTTTGGCTCCATATAAATTTTAGGATTATTTTTTCTAGTTCTCCGAAGAATGATGATGATATTTTGATGGGAATTGTGTTGAATTTATAGATTGCTCTTGGTAAGATGGTCTGACAATATCGATTCTACTCATCCATGAGCATGGGGTATGTTTCCATTTATTAATGTCATCTATGATTTCTTTCAGCAGTGTTTTATAGGTTTTCCTGAGAGATCTTTTACTTCCTTTGTTAGGTATATTCCTGAGTATTTTACTTTTTTGCAGCTGTTATGAAAGAAATTGAGTCCTTGATTTGATTCTCAGCTTCGTTGGTGGTGGTGTATAGCAGTGTACCTGATTTGTGTACATGGTTTTTATGTTTTACATTTCCCACCAAAGATGTGATCAGTTTTTACAAATTTTCTATAAGGTATGAGATTTAGCTAAAGATTATTTTACTGTTTTTTGTTTTTATTTGCCCATGTATGTACAATTGCTCCAAAATCATTTGTTCAAAATGCCATCTTTTCTCCCTTGAGTAGCTTTTGCACCTTTGTTAAAATACAGTGACTATATTTGTGTGGGGCTATTTTTGGGTCCTTTATTTTGTTTCATTGTTATGTATGCTTATGCATCTTTTAATATCACATGGTCTTGACTACTTTAGCTGTCTAGTAAGACTTACTAATTGGTAGTTTTATTCATTCCACTATATTCTTCTCAAGATCGTTTTGGCTATTTTAGGGTCATACCTTTCTATATACATTTTGAAGCTTGTATATGTCTACAAAAATCTTTTTGGGATTTTGATAGGATTATGTTAAACCTATATATAATTTTGGGGAAAACTTACATTTTTACTATATTGATTCTTCCAATCCATGAACATGATACATCTCTACCTCTTCTTAGTCCTCCTATTTCCTTTATCAGTAACTTAATTTATCAGTAACTTATTTTGTAACTTTCAGCATACAAATTTTGTATGTGTGTCAGTAAGTTTGTACATAATTATTTCATTTTCTTTATACTTATTTTGAAGAATGTTAGGTTTTACTTTTGGTTTTAAAATGTTCATTGTTAGTGTGTTCAAACTCCATTTATTTTTATGTGTTGGTATAGTTTCCAGTAAACTTGATGAATTCAGTTGTTCTAGACTTTTTCATTTTGTTTCGTTTTACATTCTTTTGGATTTCCTATCACAATTATGATAGCTGCAAACTGAGATAGTTTTATTGTTTCCTCTAAGTTTTATAAATAGGTGAGTAAGTGTCACTTGTGGGATGTTTACGGATGGTTCTAGCATGACTGCAGAAATTACATTCAGGGAGATACATGAAATTAAAGGATTTTTGATACTCACCAGCCCTAGAGATGAGAGCATGGCACAGCAGGTAGGAGGCCTTAAGGTAGGAGCTTTCAGAGACTAAGTACAACCAAGCAGATGGAGAGCCTCCTGGGGATATTGGGGAGCCTCCTGGGGATATTGGGGAGTGCAGAGTGAGAGACAGAACTACAGAACCACTGGGAAAGTATCTTAATCAGGGGACAGCAAGAAGGTGAACTTGGGGCAGGTTCACTGCTGGACCTGGCCACCTGGGTGGAGTGCTCACAGTCTCTTTGAGGAGATGGGAGATGTTGAAGTATCAGGAAACTGTTAAGTTTTAAGAATTTACAAAACAATACCCAATTGGTATGTGCCTTTTTTTTTTTTCTTTTTTTTTTTTGAGACAGAGTCTTGCTCTGTTGCCCAGGCTAGAGTGTAGCGGTGCAGTCTTGGCTCACTGCAACCCCCGCCTCCCAGGTTCAAGTGATTATGCCACCTCAGCCTCCCAAGTAGATGGGATTACAAATGCATTGCCACCACGCCTAGGTAATTTTTTTGTATTTTTAGTAGTGATGGGGTTTCACCATGTTGGCCAGGCTGGTCTTAAACTCCTGACCTCAGGTGATTCACCCGCCTTGGCCTCCCAAAGTACTGAGATTACAGGCATGAGTCACTAATGCCTGGGCCCAGTATATGTCTTTATTTACTCTTTTGCTTATTATAGTGGCTAAAACATCTAGTACTGTGTTTAATAAAAGTGGCGAGGGTGGACATCTTTTCTTTGTTCTGCAGCTTATGGGGAGGGCATTCAGCTTTTCACCATAGTGTTTGTAGATGCTTTTTAGAAATCATTTTGACCATGTGTATGAGGACTTATTTCTGGTTTCTGTATTCTGTTCCATCGGTCTGTGTGTCTTTCTTTATGCTGGGACCACACTCGTTTTCAATACTATAACTTTGTAATAAGTTTTGAAATCAGGAAGTGTGAATCTTTCAATTTTTCTGTTCTTTTTCAAGACTGTGGAGCTACTAAGGGTCTTATCAGATTTCATGTGAATTTGAGGATTTTTATTTCTGTAAAAAAATGGCATTGGGATTTTGATAGGGATTGTATTAAATCTATAAATAGCTTTGGGTTGTATTAACATCTTAAATGTCTTAATGCGTAAAAATGCGACGTCTTTTTATTTATTTGTATCATTTTAAATATTTTTCAGCAATATTTCCTAATTTTCAGCATAGAAGTTTTTCACATCCTTGGTTAAATTTTTTACCATTTTATTCTTTTTGATGCTATTGTTAGTGGAATTATTTTCTTAATTTCCTTTTGGTATAGTTTGTTTTTCATGTATAGAAAAACAACTGATACTTGCATGTTGATTTAGTGTCCTGCAAGTTTGCAGAATTCATTTATTGCAGTGTTGTGTTTTTTGGTGTGGAATCTTACAAGTTTTCCATATGTAATTCATGCCGTCTGTAAACAGAGATAATTTAATTTTTCCTATATAGTTTGGATTTATTTTATTTTGTTTTCTTGCCTAATTGCTGTGCTGTTCCTGGTGCTGTTTTGAAAATAAGAGGCAAAAGCAGGTATCTTCGTCTTATTTGTAATCTTAGAGGAAAAGCTTTTAGTCTTTTAATATTGAGTATGATGTTAGTGGTAGACGTTTGTTATATGACCTTTATTATGTTGAAGTAGTTTTTTTTTAAATTCTGAAGTTTATTTAGTGTTTTAATATGAAAGTGTGTTAACTTTTTTAAAATGCCTTTTCTACATCAGTTGAAAGTATCTTTTTTTTCCTTTATTCTGTTGTGATGTATTACATTGATTGATTTTTTATGTTGAAACATCTTAACATTTCAGCAATAATCATTCTTGGTCATGGCTTACAATAATTCTTTTAATATACTGTTGGATTCTACATCGTTGAGAATTTTCTATCTTGGTATTCCTCAGGGATATTCATTTGTGGTTTTCTTTTCATGTTGTCTTTGTCTTGTCTTGGATCAGGGCAGTATTGGCCTCATAGGATGAATCTAGAGGTTTCTGTCTTCTTCAGTTTTTGAAAGAGTTTAAGGCTGATTGGTTTTAATTCTTCTCTAAGTGATCAGTGACATTGCTACCAATAAAGCCATCTGGCTCTGGGCTTTTCTTTGTTGGGAAGTTCTTGGTTACTGATTCAATTTCCTTGCTAGTTACAGATCTACGAAGACTTTCTGTTTCTTCATGATACATCCTTTGTAGGTTGTATATTTCTCAGACTTTGTCCATTTCATCTAGGTTATCCAATTTGTTGACATACGTTTTCTCTCAGTCCATTCAGAATGTTATAAAAATACCTTAGATGGGATAATTTATCAATAATAGAAATTTATTTCTCACAGTTCTGGAGGCTAGAAATGCCAAGCTCAAGGCTTCAGCCGATTTGGTATATTGTGAACTCTCACTGTCTGTTTTATAGATGGTGCCTTCTCTTGGTGGGTTCTCACACAGCAGAAGGAACAACAGCTCCCTTCAGCCTATTTTATTAGGGCACTAATCCCATTCATGAGGGCCCTGGTCTCATGACTTAATCACCTTGCAAAGACCCTACCTTGGCATTTAAATTTCAAGATATGAATTTTTGGGGGGACATATTCAGACCATAGTGCAATTGTTTGTAATATTCTCTTATTTATTTACTTTCTATAAAATGAGTTGTACCTTCTTCACTTTCATTTCTGATTTTAGTTTTCTTCTCCCCTTTTATTAGGTAATCTAGCCAAATGCTTCTCAGTTTTGTTGACCTTTTTAAAGAAGCAATTCTTGTTTGGGTTAGTTTTCTGTATTTTTCTATCCTCTATTTTGTTTACCTCTGCTCTAATCTTTTAAATTATTTTCTTTTTGCTATATATAGGTGTAAATTGTTCTTTTTCTAATTCTTTAGGTTATAAAAGTGGCTTATTGATTTGAAATGTTTATTCTTTCTGAAGCATTTATAGCTATAAGTTTCCTTCTAAGCACTGCTTTAACTGTATTCCATAAATTTCTCTTGTGCTTTCTTCTTTGACCCTTTTGTGTTTAGAGATATCTTAATTAACATATGTGGATTTTCCAGCATTTAATTTAATTTAATTTAATGGAAAATTGATTGGAAAAGATAATTTGTATTATTTCAGTCTTTTATAGTTATAAATATTTGTTTTGTGGCTTTACATATAGTCTACCCTTGAGAATGTTCCATGTGCACTTTAGGAGAAAACAGTTTTCTGTCATATTGGGTGGAATGTTCTGTGTGCCTTTTAGGTCCAGTTGATCTATGGTGTTGTTCAGGTTCTCTATTTACATATTGATCTTCTTTCTGGTTGTTCTGTCCATTATTAAAAGTGGAGTATTTTGGTTGTGTGTTTCTCTCTTCAGTTCCATCCATGTTTGCTCCATACCTTTAAGAGTTCTCATGTTTGGTGTGTATATATTTATTATTATCATAGCTTGTTGTTGAATCGGCCCTTTCATCATTATGTAATGCTGTGTCTCCTGTAACCATTTTTGATATTAATATGCTCTTTTTTGAATGCTATTTTCCATGGAATATCTTTTTCCATCCTCTCACTTCAACCTATATTTTTAAATCTAAAGTGAATTTCTTGTAGCATATAGTTAGAACCTGATATTTATATTCATGTAGACAACACACACACACACACACACACACACACACACATCTTTTGTTGTGGAGTTTAACTCATTTATATTTCATGTAATTACTGTTAGGGAATAACTTACTATTGACATTTTGGGATTCTTTGTATGTCTTAGAGCTTTTTTGCCCCTCTTTTCCTTCCTTGCTCTCTTCCTTTTTGTGTAGTTGATCTCCTGTAGTGCCATGCTTTGTTTCCCTTCTCATTTCCTTTTTTGCATATTGTATAGATATTTTATATGTGATTACCTGGGGCATTAGATAGAACATCTTAAAGTTGTAACAATCCATTTTAAACTGATAACAACTTAATGTCAATCATGTGCAAAATCTGTGCTCCCTTACAGCTGTGTACCTCCCCATTATATTCTGATATCACAAATTACAATTTCATATTCTGTGTGCCAATTAATATAAACTTATGCTTTTGGTTTTTAAATCTTATAAGAGCTAAAAATTGACTTACAAACCAAAATTACAAAATACAGTGTTTTATATTTTTCTATATATTTTTGTTTATAGAATTACTTTATATTTTTATAAGATTTCGATTTATTGTCTAGAGACCTTTCATTTCAAGTGGACACACTCTGCTGGTGGTAATGAACTTCCTCAGTTGTTGTTTATCTGAGAATACTCTTAATTTCTCCTTCATTGTTTGAAGGACAGCTTTGCTTTATATATATAATTTACAGTTGATAGCATTTAAAACTTTTTTAGCACTTGAAATATATCATCCTGGCCTCCATGGTTTCACTAAGAAATCAGTCAGTGATCTTACAGAGTTTCCCTTGCATATAACAAGTCAAGTTTCTCTTGCCTTTTTTTTTTTTTAAGATTCATTTGTTTTCTTTGATAGTTTAATAACTTCTGCTTATATTGTATCTTTAAATTATTTCTACTTAGAGTTCATTGAGCTTTATGTACTTGTGTGCCCATTTCTATCTATATTAATTTGGAAAATTTTCAGCCATTATTTATTGAAACTCTCTGCCTTTTTCTCTCTCTTCACCTTCTTGGATTCCCATAATGCTTATGCTGCTCAAGTTGATATGGTATCTCACATATCTCTTAGGTTTATTCATATTTGTTCATTTTTTCTTCTTTTTCCTTCACAAATGATAATTTCAAATGATCTGTTTTCAGGTTGACCGATTGTTTCTTCTGCCTCATTGGTTCTGCTGTTGAATCTCTGTAGCAATTAATTTTTTACTTCAGTTATTGTACTTGTAACCTCAGAAATTATGTTTGGTTTTATTATTTCTATCTATTTGTAGATTGTATTAGGGTTTTCCATAGAGACAGAACCAATAGGATATATGTATATATAAAAGGGATTTTATTAGGGAAGATTGGCTCACAGAATTATAAGGCAAAATCCAATGGAAGGCTCTCTGCAAGCTAGAGAAAGAGAGAAACCAGTTGTGACTCAGTCCTCGTCCAAAAGCCTCAAAACTAGGAAGGCCAACAACACATCCCTTAGTCTGAGGCCAAAGGCCTGAGAGTTCCTCGAAGACTGCTGGTGCAAGTCCCAGTCTCTGAGTCCAAAGGCTGAGAAACCTGGAGTCTGGCATCCCAGGGCAGGAGGAAAGGAGGCACGCATCTGGCATGGGAAGAAAACAAAGAGGTAGAGGACTCAGCAAGTGAACATATCCCACCTTCTTCCACGTGCTTTGTTCTAGCTGTGGTGGCAGCTGATTGGGTGGTGCCCACCCACTTTGAGGATGGGTCTTCCTCTCCAGGTCCCCTGATTCACATGCCAATCTCTTCTGGCAACACCCTCACGGACACACCTAGAAAAATGCTTCATCAGCCATCTAGGCATCCCGCAATGCAAATATTCTGATGTTATTATTGTTATTCTAATTTTGTTCATAAACTACTTTCCTGATTTTGTTCATCTATCCGTGTTGTCTTTTATGTAATTAAGCATATTTAGGAAAATTTGTAAAAATTATTTGTCAGTTCAGTAAGAGATGTGTGTTGTTTAGGGTGGTTTCAGAAGAGTTATTATCTTTGGAATGTGCCATTTTTTCTTTATATACTTTGTAATCATTTGTTGAAATTTGAGTGTTTAAAAAATAGCTCCTTTTCTTTGTCTCTGTAGACTGGCTTGGTAAAGGAGAAGTACTTCCCCAGTCACTTCAGTATGTGAGTTGTGGGTCCCTTCAAACCTTTTCTGCAGTTCTAGCATATGACATTACCTGCCTTTGCTGTCAGTGGCCTCCAATCTGGTATCCAAACTATGCCACTGTTTCCATCAGTTCTCCAAGTCAGGTGAGACAGAAATTTGTCTCTCAGGTAGTTCCCCAGACTAGCTAGAATGCCGTAAGCACATTCCACACCTTTTCTTCTCTCCCAAGGTAGGAATGAAGATTTGGGCATCCTCACCTCAAGTACACCATGCTGTGACACTGGAGGTGAGGTGGGATAGTAAGGGCAAGGGTGAGCAAAATGTAACTTTTCTACCCTTCTATTTGCAGCTCTTTCTTGGTCAAGCATTTAAGTTAGGTTCTGCAGCTTCTTAGCTGGTTTCTAGTGTTCTTACAAAGCCATTATTGTTGTTTATTCAGGGTTTCCACGGGGGAAAGAGGACATGGAGCTTACTAGTCTGCCATCTTGCTGATGTTAATTCATGTAGGATTTTTATTTTATTTTCAAATCAGGGCATAGAATCCAGGAGAATCAACTCATGGTAATTCTATGTTCACAGTATATTTGTGTGTTTCCTATACCAATCTCACTACTGGTTTGTCTTTTAGGTTTTTTCCCCCCAAAAAGTGGGGAATTATTAGGAAATTGTGTCTGTAAAATAATTTATTCTTTAGCTTTGGAAGAACACATTACATTTTTGCATGGATGAAAACATATAGTAACTTTTACCCTTAGTTTCAGATTTTTTGGTAACATGTCAATCATTTTCTCAATAAATGTTTTATCCCAAATGTTGTGATTTTTACCTTGTGGGTGCTGGGAATTTTGATATTCTTATAAATGTTCCTGAATTCTGTTCTGGAATACAAGTTATTTGGAAAACAGTTTGATTCATTCAAGTATTGCTTTTATGACTTCTAAAGGAGGATCTGAGCAGTGTCTTCAGGCTAGATCTAATTATTCCTTACTTCTAAGATAAGACCTTTATGCTTTAGAAGTCCTGTGAATTTTCAGCTTTTCCATTCTGGGTGGTGTTAAGAAGTAACGTTTCTGACCTGGTATGATCTTCAGGAACTTTATCCTTCTGGGTATTTCTTTTTTACATCTTGGGAAGATGCTGTGCATATGCTGATGAATACTCAGCTAAATACAAGAGAATGAGCTGGGCTTGGTGGCTCATGACTATAATCTTGACACCTTGGGGAGGCTGAGGCAGGGGAGTTGCCTGAGACCAGGAGTTCAAAACTGGCCTGGGAAACATAATGAGACTGTCTGATACGATTTGGCTGTGTTCCCACCAGCAGCTCACCTTGAATTGTAATAATCCCTACATGTCAAGGGCAGGGCTAGGTGGAGATAATTGAATCATGGGGGCAGTTTTCCCCATACTATTCTCATGGTAGTGATTAAGTCTCAAGAGATCTAATGGTTTTATAAATGGTATTTCCCCTACACAAACTCTCTTGCCTGCTTCCATGTAAGACATGACTTTGCTCCTCATTCGCCTTCCACAATGATTGTGAGGCCTCCCCAGCCATGTGGAACTCTGAGTCAATTAAACATCTTTCCTTTATAAATTACCCAGCCTCATTTATGTGGCCAAGAAATGTGAAAAAAAAAGCTCATCATCACTGGTCATTAGAGAAATGCAAATCAAAACCACAATGAGATACCTACCGTCTTACTCCAGTTAGAATGGTATCATTAAAAAGTCAGGAAACAACAGATGCTGGAGAGGATGTGGAGAAATAGGAATGCTTTTACACTGCTGGTGGGAGTGTAAATTAATTCAACCATTGTGGAAGACAGTGTGGCTATTCCTTAAGGATCTGGACAGAAATACCATTTGATCCAGCAATCCCATTACTGGGTGTATACTCAAAGGATTATAAATCATTCTACCCTAAAGAAGCATGCACATGTATATTTATTGCATCACTATTCATAATAGCAAATACTTAAAACCAACCCAAATGCCCATCAATGATAGACTGGATAAAGAAAATGTGGTATATATACACCATGGAATACTATACAGCCATCAAAAAGATGAGTTTATGTCCTTTGTAGGGATATGGATGAAGCTGGAAAACATCATTCTCAGCAAACTGACAGAAGAACAGAAAACCAAATACTGCATGTTCTCACTTATAAATGGGTATTGAACAATGAGAACATGTGGACACAGGGAAGGGAACATCACACACCAAGGCTTCTCAGAGGGTTAGGGACTAGGGAAGGAATAACATCAGGAGAAATATCTAATTTCAATGATGGATTGATGGGTGCAGCAAGCCACCATGGCACATGTATACCTATGTAACAAATCTGCATGTTCTGCACACATATCCCAGAACTTAAAGTATAATAAAAAAATAAAAATAAATTACCAAGTCTTGGGCATATCTTTATTATCAGCGTGAGAACAGACTAATACACTCTCTACAAAAAATTAAAAATTAGCCAGGTATGGTAGTGTGTGTGCCTGTAGTCCCAGCTACTTAGGAGGCTGCCTCAGTCATGCTACTGCACTGCAACCTGGGTTACACAGCAAGACCTAACTAAAAAAAATACATACATGCATACAGTCATACAAAATAAATATTAATACTTGAGGATAACTCTCACAGTTCTGAGGGCTCACTTTATGCAGCGCTCCCTTCTCCTTTACATTGTACGATTAACAATAGTCATGTTGGCATTCCCACATTCTAATTTCCATCTTTTCAAGTCAGGAGTCCTTCTGGGTTTCTCGTTATTGCCACAGCCAAAGCTCGTTCAAGGTGTAAGGTAAAGTATTCAGACAGCTCACCTCATTTGTTTTGTGCTCTTTAGGAGTGGGTTACCTTCATTGCAAGGTGCCCATTGTCTGCCTTGCAAACTGTTGTTTCATGTATTTTGTCTGTTTTCATTTTTTTCAAGTGGCAGTCCCTGTTACTCATTTTTGGCCAGAGACAGAAGTTCTTAGTAATTTTATGTTCCTCACATTACCAGAAACAAAAAAGAAAATGGGTTTTCTTAAGTTTTTTGCTACCACCTATATGTGTAACAAATGAAAAACCGATGAGAGTGGAAAGAATAAGGAAAATGTGTTCAATTTTTTCTGCCTTGTATTGTTTAAAGTTTTTGTCTCCAAGTGTTAAAAAGTTCCTAGAAGGCCAGGGCCGATGGTTCACACCTGTAATCCCAGCCCTTTTGGAGGCCGAGGCAGGCAGATCACCTGAGTTCAAAATCGGCCTGGCCAACATGGTAAAACCCCATATATACTAAAAACATAAAAATTAGCTGGGCATGGTGGTAGGCACCTGAAATCCCAGCTACTCAGGAGGCTGAAGCAGGAGAATCGCTTGAACCCGGGAGGCAGAGGTTGCAGCAAGCCAAGATCATGCCATTGCACTGAAGCCTGGGCGACAGAGAGAGACTCCCTCTCAAAAAAAAAAAAAAAAAAAAAAAAAAGAAAAAGTTTCAGGAGAAAATTTTAGGTTTCTGTCATAGCAAATGCTGTACACCTCATAAGGTGAGGTTCTTTGAAGTCTCTGGTTTTGTCATGGTAATATTTTGTAGAACTTCCCCCAAAGTTGCATGTTCTTCACTTCTGCATAATAAGATAAGATGTATTAGTTTGCTAGGGTTGCTGTAGCCTGTAACATAGACCGACAACGGAAATTATAGTCTCACAGCCCTGGGTGCTAGAAGAGCAGGATGAGGGCGTTGGCAAGGTTGGTTTCTGCCAAGGGCCTGTCTCTTTGGCATGCAGATGGCCATGTCTTCACATGGTCTTTCCTCTTTGTATGTGTCTGCATCCTTAACTCCTCTTCTTCTGAGAACACCAGCCTTATAAATTAGGGCCTACCGTAATGGTCTCATTATACCTTAATTACCTCTTAAAAGGTCTTATCTTTAAGGGCCTATATCTTTTGCATATCTCCAAATACTGTTACATTCTGAGGTACTGGGGGTTAGGACTTCAACATATGAATCGGGATGGGTTCATGAATCAGCTCCTTGCAGCCTGGGTCATCGAAAGATAAAGAACAATTTATAGGATTTTTAATTTTTCTTTTATTTCATACAAAATACTATAATGCTGAACATTATGCAGAGATTACCTGTACTGCTTCCAGATGGTGAATGAAGCTGGGATTTGCTGGGTTAATGCAGTATGCTTCGTAGTGAGATGGGTATAAAGAAATTTTGCTTTCAGTCCAAAGTTGCTGGAGAGCAGGTAGCAAGGTAGGGAGACCTGCATTGGAGGTCATCAGATGCTTTACATTGCTTTTCCTTAATGTAGAAGTTATGGACCTTCTCTTATATAATTCGATACTTTTAATTACAGATCTTATTTAATAGGAATATAAATCAAGTTGGTGCAGTCATCAAAAAGTTCTTTAAACAATTACTTTATTCATCAAGTATTAAATTTTCCTTGCTCTCAGGGGTATTTTATTGAGCCTGGGAAAGGGACATACATGTCTAATAATTTCTTTAAGAAAAATGGTCAACATCTCTTTCCTTGGAAATGAGAAATTATCATAAAGCATATTTGATTCTTCCTTATTTATTGTCAACTTTGCAATTAATTAGTAAGGCTTGAAATTAGAATATTAAATTTCAAATATGTATTTTTGATATCCTCATTTTTGACTACTTTTATTTGTATAGTTTTCATGGTAGTTATATTATAAATTATAATATCCGTATATAACTTATCACAGTCTACTGGTATTGATATTTTACCACTTTAAATAAAGTGTAGAAGCCTTACATCTATTTACTTCTATCTACCGTCCCTATTAAAAAAAAATAACTAATTTCTTCTGCGTACATTGAGCACATCAGGTAGTGGTATAATTTTTGCTTCAAAATCTGGTGAGAAGAAAGATAGTTTATTATCTTGTGGTTTTTATGTGTCACCTTGACTGGGCTACCCAGTTGTAGCTGCTACATCATTATTTCTGCTATGTGTATAAGAGTGTTTCTGGAAGTGATTAGCATTTCAGTTGTTCGACTGAGTAAAGATTACCTTCACTAATGTGGGTGGGCACTATCCACTCCACTGAGGGCTTGAATAGTACAGAATGCCAGAGGAAGGGTGGATTTGCTTCTGTTTGAGCTGGGAAAACCACCTTCTCCTTCCTTCAAACATTAGTACTCCTGATTCTTAGGCCTTAGGACCTGAATTGGGACTTGCACCATCATCCATTGGTTCTCAGACCTTTGGACTTGGACTGGAATTTACACTACTGGCTTTCCTGGTTGCTAGCTTGCAGCTGGTAAAGTGTGGGGCTTCTTATCCTTCATAATTGCATGAACAAATTCCCATAGTAAATCTTGGAGATTTATTTCTCACATTATATATATGAAATAATGTCATACTGGCTACAACTGGACATCCTTTGGTCCAGTCAAGTTGACACATAAAAATCACAGGATAATAGACTACACACATCCCACACACACATACATATACATATATATAGACGCACACATACACATACGTATATATGGAGATTTATTATAGGAATTGGAGAGTTATTATATACATGTGTGTCTGTGTATGTATATACAGCAGGTTGAGTATTTATTATCCAAAATGCTTGGGACCAGAAGTGTTTTGGGTTTTGGATTTTTTCATATTTGGGAATATTTGTGTTAAAATTACCAGTTCAGCATTCCTAACTCAAAAATATGAAACTCAAAACTGCTATGATGAGCTTCATGTCAGGGCTCAAAAAGTTTTGGATTTTGAACCACTAAAGATTTCAAATTTTTAATTTAGAGATGCTCAACCTGTATGTGTGTGTCTGCATTTTTGTGTGGTGTGCATGTACATACACTATTGATTTGATTTCTCCGAAGATCCCCAACTAAGACAGTGTTTGGCACCAAGAGTAGTTCTAGGGGAGCAGAATTTTAAGGATCAAGTTTTCTGAAATGGTTCTGGAGTATCTGGAATAGACTCTCTAGTCTTACTAGATCTAAAGATACTAATGACTCTGATTTTCGTATTAAAGAGAGCACTGAGAGTCTGTGGTACTAAGTATTTATTGAGATATGAAAATTATGTACACTGGATACTTGTAGTCAACCACTTATAAGAAGCAAGGAACCTGGTGATTCTGTATGATACTTCTGAACATTTTTGAAAAACTGTGGACTGCAGTGATGTTTCTTGGTTGTTCCCAATGTCACTGGACAAAGTAGTAAAAGGAAAGGATGTGTGTATACATATATATATCACGTGGTGGTGTTATAATTTTTGATTCAAAAGCAATTTGAATTCTCAGCTCATGCATCACATAAGTGGTCTCAGAAGTTCCAGTTGTGCCCTGAAGAGGGGAGAGTCTTATCTCCTATAGCTGCAGGGCTGAAAATCAAATGCAGGATGCCATCCTGTGACTGGCTAATATAAAGCAAATTGAACTCTCAACTTCACAGGATACCTACTGATAAAATAAGGGCATTTAATGAGAAAGAATGGGATCCTTTAAGGTGAGATGGGGACATTTTGCAAGGCTCTGGTGAAAATACTTAGCCCCAAATTCTAATGAGGCTTCTTTGCCAGCACAAGTAGCTTCTCTAACCACAATGAAAGTGGCTTCTTCAGCCCTAATGACAGTGATGTCCCATCTACAGCGAGGCCTCTCTTCCAATGGTGGTATCTGCCTTCCCCTTCTGTCTGATGGGGTTAATCCTGCATTGCCTGAGGACATGGTAATGGCTTCCCCTGAGGCAGTTGCCATGCAAGAAAATGCTGATTTTCCTCAGGAAACACCACCAAAACCTCCATTTGCTTCTAGACCTATAATTGGATTCAAGTCCTAGAAGACCCTTATAGGTGAGGCACAAAGTGACCAATGAGGGAGGTGGCTATACTTCAAATTAACTAAGTTTTCTAATTTGTGCAAGTAGAAATCTAAGGAAAATGTATGTGGATGAATGTTAGAGCTATGGTTAAATTGATAAATGCCTCGAGCATTTATTAATTTAATGTGTGAGAATATTTCAATAAAATCTAATACCTATGGGGTATTAGATATTAAAGGTGGATCAGGCTAAATTTACTGATATGGGCTCACTGAGCAGACATTCAGCATTTAATATTGTAGCTCATGGAGTTAGAAGGGGCTCTAACAGTTTGGTTGATTGGCTGAAACATGGGTCAAAAGGTGGTCGGCTCACTATAAAGGAAATTAGAAATGCCTGATCTCTCTTGGTTTGTGTCGACAAAGGAATTCAAAGGTTTAGGGAGTCAATTTGTGATTTAAGACCCACTCACTCACATTGGTAGGGCTCAGAAGACGTATCTTTCACCAATGCTATGAAAAATAAATGTGGGAGCAGAGTCCAGCATCCTTGAAGAGCTCAATACTGTAGTTAATTGCTCTTCTCTGTAGGCCAGACTTTACAGTTTGAAACACAGCCAATCAATTGGAAGCCTAAATGCAGTGGAAGTAATTGGATTCCACAGTAGCAGAGACCAAGTAAAAACTCAATCAGCAAAGGCAAGGTGGTCATAGTAACCCTAATGGACAGCAGAGCCAAGGCAGCGATCAGCATAGTCCGACATATGCAGACCTGTGGCATTGGCTAGTTAATGATGGTGTTCCTAGAAGTGTAATACAGCTAGTGCTCGACTTACGACCACGATTGGTTCCGACAGACCGGTCGTAACATGAAAGCTCTCAGTGGAAAAAAAGGGATTCTGCCAACAGGCTCCCACCTCACAGATTGAATACCAGGCCACACATACAAGCTGAAAAGGCCAGGCCCCTTCTTGCTGCATAAGGCATGAATCCCCAGTGGCTCCACCCATTTCCCAGTGTGCAGGCAGGCCCCCAGTCTGTTGCGGGCATGCGCAGACAAGACTTCGCATCTGCACAAAAGCCTCTGATGTAAACACTTGTGGGGCGGGTCAGATATTTTCCAGGGATCCTCCCTTACTTGCCTCCTGCATCTATCACTAGGTTTTCTCAGGTCTAACTTCATTTAGGATTTTTTATTTTTATTTTTTGCTTGTTTGTTTTGGGCATGGGATATTAGGAAGCTGAATGATTAGGAATGTGTCTCCTGACACTTTTAATTATAGTTTCAAATTTAAATGCAATTAATTTCATAACATATTTATACATATTTTGAGTATCCTTTATCTGAAATGGTTAGAACCAGAAGTATTTTAGATTTCAGATATTTTCAGATTTTGAAATATGGAAAGTCCTCCCTTAATTTCATCAATAGGATTCTGCAAACTTCAACCTTAAGCAAAATGACATATAACAAAACAAATTTTATCACAGGCTAAATGATGTAAACAAGAGTCAAGTTCCTCTGGCATATTTCTGGTAATAAAAATATCACCATATATCTAAATAAAGACCCAAAACATTTCTAATATTATACATTGAAATAAATGTGAGAAATTTGTATATTTAAGAAAGAGTAACAAAAACAAGTATGATAATTATTTACTTGTTCCAGTTCAGCGTAACAAGTGGCTGGACCCTATTCAGGTAGCTCAGGGCTCAAGGTGGAAACCAGCGCTGTACAGGATTGTACATTGCGTCACAGGGTGCTCTCACACACATCCACGTTCACTCCTTGGGGGATAATTTAGCCATGCCAGTTAATGTAACTTGCATCTTTGGAATGTGGGTGGAAACCAGAGTACCTGGAGAAAACTCATGCAGACATGGGGAGAACATGCAGACTTTACATGAACAGTGGTCTAGCTAGGAAGCATTATTTTCTCTTCAACGTTATAACAAAATGACATTGAAAGAAAGGACATTATTTGAGGACCTGCTGCATTTGCCTATATGTATAATGAGATATCATGTGGATGGGACCCAAATGTAAATAGAAAATTTAGTTATGTTTTATATATACCTTATTCTATGGGTCCCCACTCCACAGGCCTCGGACCAGTACCAGTCCATGGCCTGTTAGGAAGCAGGCCACACAGCAGAAAGAGAGTGGCAGCAAGCAAATGTTACTGCCTGAGCTCCACTTCCTGTCAGATCAGTGACAGCATTAGATTCTCATTGAATCACAAACCCTATTGTGAACTGCACATGCAAGGGATCTAGGTTGCAAGATTCTTATGAGATTTTTTTTTTTAATTGTACTTTAAGTTCTGGGATACATGTGCAGATTTTGCAGGATTATTGCATAGGTACACACATGCCATTGTGGTTTGCTGTCTCCATCCCCTCATCAACTACATCAGACATTTCTACCAATGTTATCCTTCCCCAATGTCCCCACCCCTCGCTGTCCCTTTCCTAGCCTCCTACCCCCCAACAGACCCCAGTGTGTGATGCTCCCCTGTCTGTGCCCATGTGTTCTCATTGTTCAACACCCACCTATGAAGGAAAACATTTGGTGTTTGGTTTTCTGTTCTTGTGTCAGTTTGCTGAGAATTATGGTTTCTAGATTCATCCATGTCCCTACAAAGGACACGAATTCATCACTTTTTATGGCTGCATAGTATTCCATGGTGTACATGTGCCACATTTTCCTTGTCTAGTCTGTCATTGATGGGCATTTGGGTTGGTTCCAGGTCTTTTCTATGGTAAACAGTGCCACAATGAACATATATGTGAATGTGTCTTTATAAAAGAATGATTTATAATCCTTTGGGTATATACCCAGTAATGGGGTTGCTGTGTCAAATGGAATTTCTATTTCTAGATCCTTGAGGAATTGCCACACTGTCTTCCACAGTGGTTGAACTAATTTACACTCCCACCAACAGTATAAAGGTGTTCCTATTTCTCCACATCCTCTCCAGCTTCTGTTGTCACCAGATTTTTGATGATCGCAATTCTAACTGGCATGAGGTGGTATCTCAATGTGGTTTTGATTTCTCTAATGACCAGTGATGATAAACAGTTTTTTCATGTTTCTTTGAAAACGTGATAAAGGTCTTCATTTGAACACTGTCTGTTCATATCTTTCACCCACTTTTAAATGGATTTGTTTCTGTTATATCTGCTTTAGTTCTTTGTAGATTCTGTATATTAGCCCTTTGTCAGATGGGTAGATTGCAAAAATTTTTTACAATTCTGTTGGTTGCCTGTTCAATCTGATGATTGTTTCTTTTGCTGTGCAGAAACTCTTAAGTTTAATTAGATCCCATTTGTTGATTTTGACTTTTGTTGCCATTGCTTTTGGTGTTTTAGTCATAAAGTCCTTGCTTATGCCTATGTCCTGAATGGTTTTGCCTAGGTTTTCTTCTAGGGTTTTTATGGTGTTAGGTCTTATGCTTAAATCCTTAATCCATCTGGAGTTAATTTTAGTGTAAGGTGTCAGGAAGGGGTCCAGTTTCTGCTTTCTGCACACGGCCAGCCAGTCTTCCCAGCACCATTTATTAAACAGGGAATCCTTTCCCCATTGCTTGTTTTTGTCAGGTTTCTCAAAGATCAGATGGTTTTAGATGTGTGGTGTTGCCTTCAAGGCCTCTGTTCTGTTCCATTGGTCTCTATCTCTGTCTTGGTAACAGTACCATGCTGTTTTGATTACTGTAGCCTTGTAGTATAGTTCAAAGTCAGGTAGTGTAATACCTCCAGCTTTGTTCTTTTTGCCTAGAATTGTCTTGGCCATATGGGCTCTCTTTTGGTTCCAATATGAAGTTTAAGGTGTTTTTTTCCAGTTCTGTGAAGAAGGTCAGTGGTAGCTTGATGGGGCTAATGTTGAATCTATAAATTATTTCGGGCAGTATGGCCATTTTTATGATACTGATTCTTCCTAACCAGGAGCATAGAATGTTTTTCCATCTGTTTGTGTCCTCTCTTATTTCCTTGAGCAGTAGTTTGTAGTTCTCCTTGAAGAGGTCCTTCACATCCTTTGTTACTTGTATTTCTAGGTATTTTATTCTCTTTGTAGCTGTTGTGAACGGGAATACGCTCATGATTTGGCTCTCTGTTAGTCTGTTATTGGTGTATAGGAATGCTTGTGATTTATGTACATTGATTTTGTATCCTGAGACTTTGCTGCTTATCAACTTAAGTAGATTTTGGGCTGAGACAATAGGGTCTTCTAAATATACAATCATGTCATCTGCAAATAGAGACAATTTGACTTCCTCTTTTCCTAATTGGATACCCTTTATTTCTTTTTCTTGCCTGATTGCTCTGGCTAGAACTTCCAATACTATATTGAATAGGAGTGATGAGAGTAGGTATCCTTGTCTAGTGCGGGTTTTCGAAGGGAATGCTTCCAGTTTTTGCCCATTCAGTATGATATTGGCTGTGCGTTTGTCACAAATAGCTTTTATTATTTTGAGATACATTCCATTGATATCTAGTTTATTGAGAGTTTTTAGCATAAAGGGCTGTTGAATTTTGTTGAAGGCCTTCTCTGCATCCATTGAGATGATCATGTGGTTTTTGTCCTTGGTTCTGTTTATGTGATGGATTGTGTTTATAGATTTGTGTATGTTGAACCAGCCTTGTATCCCCAGGATGAATCTGACTTGATCGTTATGGATAAGCTTTTTGATATGCTGTTGCATTTGGTTTGCCAGTATTTTACTGAAGATTTTTGCATTGATGTTCATCATGCATATTGGCCTGAAGTTTTCTTTTTCAGTTGTGTCTCTGCCTGGTTTTTGTATCAGGATAATGTTGGTCTCATAAAACGAGTTAGGGAGGATTCCCTCTTTTTGTGTTGTTTGGAATAGTTTCATAAAAAATGGTCCCAGCTCCTCTTTGTATGTCTGGTAGAATTTGGCTGTAAACCCATCTGGACCTGGATTTTTTTTGTTTGGTAGGGTATTAATTGCTGCCTCAACTTCAGACCTTGTTATTGGTCTATTCAGGGATTGAACTTCTTCCTAGTCTAGGCTTGGGAGGGTGTAAGCATCCAGGAATTTATCAGTTTCTTCTAGGTGTACTGGTTTATGAGCATAGTGTTGTTGGTTGTGATCTCTGATGGTAGTTTGTATTTCTGTGGACTCGTTGGTGATATCCCCTTTATCATTTTTTATTCCATCTCTTTGATTCTTCTCTCTCTTCTTTTTTTATTAGCCTGGCTAGCAGTCTATCTATTTTGTTGATATTTTCAAAAAACCAGCTCCTGGATTTATTGATTTTTTTGAAGGGGTTTTTGTGTCTCTGTCTCCTTCAGTTCTGCTCCGATCTTAGTTATTTCTTGTCTTCTGCTAGCTTTTCAATTTTTTTGATCTTGCTTCTCTAGCTCTTTCAATTTTGACCATAGTGTGTCGATTTTAGATCTTTCCTCACTTCTCATGTGGGTATTTATTGCTATAAATTTCCCTCTAGACACTGCTTTAAATGTGTCCCAGAGATTCTGGTATGTTGTGTCTTCATTCTCATTGGTTTCAAGGAACATTTGTTTCTGCCTTCATTTCATTGTTTATCCAGTCATCATTCAGGAGCAAGTTGTTGAGTTTCCATATAGTTGTGTGGTTTGGGGTGAGTTTCTCAATACTGAGCTCTAAGTTGTGTGCACTCTGGTCTGAGAGACTGTTACGATTTCTATTCTTTTGCTGAGGAGTGATTTACTTCCAATTATGTGGTCAGTTTTAGAGTAAGTATGATGTGGTGCTAAGAAGAGTGTACATTCTGTGGATTTGGGGTGGAGAGTTGTGCAGATGTCTATTAGGTCTGCTTGGTCCAGATCTGCATTCAAGTCCTGGATGTCCTTGTTGATTTTCTGTCTCATTGTTCTGTCTGATATTGACAATGGAGTGTTAAAGTCTCCCACTATTATTGTGTGGGAGTCTAAGTCTCTTCGTAGGTCATTAAGAACTTGCTATATGTATCTGGGTGCTCCTGTATTGGGTAAATATAAATTTAGGATAGTTAACTCTTCTTGTTGCATTGATCCTTTTATCTTTATGGAATGCCCTTCCTTGTCTCTTTTGATCTTTATTGATTTAAAGTCTGTTTTATCAGAGAGTAGGATTGCAACCCCTGCTTTTTTTTTGCTCTCCATTTGCTTGGTCAATCTTCTTCCATCCCTTTATTTTGAGTCTATGTGTGTCTTTGCATGTGAGATGGGTCTCCTGAGTACAGCACACCAAGGAGTCTTGACTTTTATCTAGCTTGCCAGTCTGTGTCTTTGGATTGGGGCATTTAGGCCGTTTATATTTAACATTAACATTGTTATGTGTGAGTTTGATCCTGCCATTTTGTTACTGGCTGGTTGTTTTGTCCATCAGTTGATGCAGTTTCTTCATTGATTCATTGGTCTTTACAATTTGGTACATTTTTGCAGTGGCTGGTACTGGTTGTTGCTTTCCATGTTTAGTGTTTCTTTCAGAAGCTCTTGTAAGGCAGTTCTGGTCGTGATGAAATCTCTCAGCAATTGCTTGTCTGTAAAGGATTTTATTTCTCCTTCGCTTATGAAGCTTAGTTTGGCTAGATAGGAAATTCTGGGTTGAAAGTCATTTTCTCTAAGGATATTGAATATTGGCCCCCACTCTCTTCTAGCTTGTAGGGTTTCTGCCAAGAGAACCCCTGTGAGTCTGATGAGCTTCACTTTGTGAGTGTCCCGACCTTTCCCTCTGGCTGCCCTTAGCATTTTTTCCCTCATTTCAACCCTGGTGAATCTGACAATTATGTGCCTTAGGGTTGCTCTTCTTGAGGAATATCTTTGTGGTTTTCTCTGTATTTCCTGAATTTGAATGTTGGCCTGCCTTGCTAGGTTCGGGAAATTCTCCTGGATGAGAACCTGAAGAGTGTTTTTCAGCTTGGGTGCATTCTCTCCATCACATTGAGGTACACCTGTAAGTGTAGAATTAGGTCTTTTCACATAATCCCATATTTTTTGGAGGCTTTGTTCATTTCTTTTTACTCTCTTTTCTGTAATCTTGCCTTCCTGTTTTATTTCATTGAGTTGCTTTTTAGTCTCTGATATCCTTTCTTCTGCTTGATTGATTTGGCTATTGAAACTTATGTATGCTTCTTGATGTTCTCGTGCTGTGTTTTTCATCTCCATCAAGTCGTTTATGTTCATCTCTAAGCTGGTTATTCTAATTAGCATTTTGTCTAACTTTTTTTCAAGGTTTTTAGTTTCTTTGCATTGGGTTAGAACATGTTCCTTTAGCTCAGAGAAGTTTGTTATTATCCACCTTCTGAAGCCTGCTTCTGTCAATTCATCAAACTCATTCTCCATCCTGTTTTGTTCCCTTGCTGGTGAGGAGTTGTGATCCCTTGGTGAGCCCTTGGGGGAGGATAGGCATTCTAGTCTCTGTTGATTTCATCCTTTAGTGCTGGTTTCTTCCTATCATTATGGATTTATCTACCTTTCATCTTTGAAGTTGGGCATTTTGAATGGGGTCTCTGAGTGGACATTGTTTCTGTTGATGTTGAAACTATTTCTTTTTGTTTTTTAGTTTTCCTTCTAACAGTCAGGTCCCTTTGCTGTAGGACTGCTGCAGGTCCACTCCAGACCTTGCTTGCCTAGGAATCACCTGTGGGGTTTGCTGAGCAGCAAGGATTGCTTCCTGATCTTTCCTCTGGTAGCTTCATCCCAGAAGGGTGCCCCCCAGGTGTCATCCAGAGCTCTCCTGTATGAGGTGCCTTTTTGGGTATACAGGGGTCGAGGAGCCACTTGAGGAGGCAGTCTGTCCCTTGTCTGCCTGCAGAGGCACTGCTGGGCTGTCACAGCCTCATTCCAGCTGCTGTGTAGGCTTCCTCTGGCTTTTGTTTACACAGGTAGGTTTAGACCCACCTCAGCAATGACGGATGCCCTTCACCCCATCAGGCTCAATCATCGTAGGTCGGGCTCAAACTTATGTGTTGGCTGTGAAACTCTCAAGTGAGAAGGCTTCAGTTTGCTTGTTTATGTGGGGGTGGGACCCACCCAGCCTATCACCTGTCTCTCTGCTTTCAGCACCCCCTCTTTCTGGGGAGCAGGTAGCTCCGTCCCACAGGTGCTCTCAGTGCTAGTCAAAACGTCTGCCCAGATCTGTGCTGACAACCGGCGCTGGCTGGAGCTGCCACTCAGATCTGTGCTGTTTACTCACAGGTCTTTTCAGCCCGCTGGGGATCTCCTGGACTGTGGTTTGCAGAGGCCATGGGAGAAGCATGGTATCTGAACCAGAGTGCTGTCGGGGGGCAGGGGGGCAGTCCCCGATCCTCCAGTCAGTTGCACTTCCCAAGTGAGGCAGCACCCTGCCCTGTCTTGGTTTATCCTCCTTGGGCTACACCCACTGTCCAACCAGTCCTATTGAAATGAACCTGGTATCTAAGTTGGAAATGGGGATATCACTTGCCTTCTACTTCAATCTCACTGGGAAATACACTCTAGAGCTGTTCTTATAAGGCCATCTTGGGGGAATCCCCCTTATGAGAATCTTAATGCCTAATGATCTAGAATGGAACAGTTTCATCCTGAAACCATCCTGCCACCCTGGTCCTTGCAAAAATTGTGTTCCATAAAACCATTCCCTTGTGCTGAAAAGGTTGGGAACCACTCACTGCCTTATACACACAACCTGAAAATAATTTTATGCGATATTTTAAATTACTTTATGCGTGAAACAAAGTTATTTTATCATCCTTTGTGGGTGTTTTTGCATGGTCAAGTGTGGACATTATAGAAATTGTAATGGAAGGAGTGTAATTTACAAGATATTGGAAGAACTCAGTAGACATGAGGTGCACCATTAGTGGTTATAGATCAGCCTATGTTGTCCATTTGTTCCTGCTCCTAACCAGATTGGAGGTGCAAGTTAGTATGGCAGAATGGAGTAGAACTAACTAGCTGGTAGCAGTTTGAAGTTATGACCATACCTCATACTTTAATGTGTAGACTGTAGCAGTCATAGAGAATAAGCCTCTTGTTAATTTTAGGAGGCAAGTCAGTCTAATTATTATAAACTTAAAGATGAGTATAGATCAGATGATACTTTATTATTATTTAGACTTAATTTTTGAAACAGAGCTAAAAGTTGTAATATGTTATATTGTCTCATGTTTTTAAACTAAATTTTCCTTTGTGAAAAGAGTGAATGTTGTGCCTCAGGATATGCTTCTTACAGATGCTTAAAATACATTTTTAAAGTACTATACATTTCTTCCCATTCAATAAATTTCAAATAGCTTTCTTGATTTTACTCAGTTACTTATCCATATATTATTGAAAATACAAAGAGACCAAAAAGTTTGGTTATGTCTTCAAATGATTTTTTTGCATTGAAATTAGACGTACATTTAGAAATATTTGATGTGTATTAAAGACATCTTTTCAGTTTCTTGTGTTTTATTTATATTCTGTGAGTGCAAGAAAACGTAAAAACCTTGAGAGTTTGTTTTCCTCAAACTCTAACTCCACATGCATCCTTATTTGTTTTAAAATTATATTTTTATAGCTAATAATTTTTATCAAATTTTATTTATATTTCAGGCTAAAAATCTCATAGAGAGATTTTTTAATCAACAAGTAGAAGCTCTTGGCAGACGTGCAGAACCATTGCCTGAAATATACTACATTGAAGGTACTCTCCAAATGGTTTGGATTAATCGCTGCTTTCCAGGGTATGGAATGAATGACATGCAACATCCAAAATGTCCTGAGTGCTGTGGTATGTAATGAACTATGATTTCATGTTTTATATTAGCCTAAGTGAATGCCTATCACTTATTTTTACTATCATTTTGGTATTTTTTCATAATTTATTTAAGGTAGTCTATTTGAAAAGACTATGTCAATCTAAAGATGTGAAATTAAAAACAGTCTGCTTGATTTTGGCCTTAGAATTAATATTACAGCAAGAGAGTTGAGGAGCATTAGGCAGTTTTCTGGGAGGAAACACAAAAATAGTTATGAGTCACTTAGAATTCCTTACCTTAAAAAGAGCCAAATAATATGTCTTTTGGAATCAATTATTGATGAGTTTAGGTTTGCATAGTCTATAGTAGATATCTTTGTGGCTTTTTCCTTCCTTTTGAAATAAGTATATGAATTGCTTTATTACCAATTTTTTTTTTTCTATCTTTTGGTCCTAGCACTACAGGATCTGAGCTGCTCTCTGACATTTATTCTTTCTTTTTCTTCTTTACCATAGAAGAGACTTCTGTAGAGGCTATTGACTTAGGTTGAGCACATGAATTCAAAGTCTTTGCATTTTTATTATTGAGAGATTAATGGGCCAATTAATTTTCAGCCTTAAAAGACTTTAAAAATTTTATACTAATATCACTAAATTTATACCTGACTTTATATGTTTCATATTGCCACAAGAGAATACTTAAGCCTGGAGAGTTTATGAAGGAAAAAAGTTTGTCTCATGATTATCATTGCTGAAAAGTTTGAAATCGGGCATTCAGTGGGGGCCTCAGTCTGCTTCCACCTATGGCAGAAGGTGAAGGGGAGCCTCAGTGTGCAGAAATCACATGGTGAGAGAGGAAGCCAGAGAGAGGGGGAGGTGCCAGGATCTTTTGTACAACCAGCTCTCACAAGAAACTAATGGAATTAGAACCTGGTCACCCATGAGGGAGGATATTAATCTATTCATGAGAGACCTGCTCCCCTGACGCAAACCGTTCCCACCATGCCTCACCTCCCAACACTGCCACATTGGGAATTCTCAACATGAGATTTTATGGGAACAGACAAATCATATCCAAGTCATGGCAATATCATTCTCATTTAGGCATTTCTGACTGTTCTTTACTCCTTTCTTTCTGCAGTTTACATTAGATTAAAACCCTTTTCATAAAATAGACCACTAAATATTCCTTTTAATTTGTTTTCTTTGATTTGGCTAGATTTATCTTTTAAATTTTGTGTGTGTGTTTTGTTATTGCTTAAACATATGAACATTTACAAAAATATACTACAAAGGTATATTAGGAAATATAATACAAATTAAATAAATAACTTCTAACTATTAACTTTGCAACTTTCAAGAATCAGTGATTATATATGTGTATATGTGTGTGTGTGTGTGTATACATATAATATATATATAATATATATATATTATATATATATATTGCTCCAGAGCAAAGATAAGGATAAAGAAAATCATAGAAATAGCCAAAAAATAAACTGGAACATAGTAGTTTAGCTGTCTGTTGCATGCATTTTTAGCATTATTCAAAAAAGACTTAAACTAAAATTGTTAAAATATTTGCATCTCATTAATTATAAGTATTTTGTAATTGCCAAACATAGCTTTTTCAAGTGAAGTAGTAGGTTTGAATGTCAGAATTACAAATAATTTTACCATTAAAATTTTTTTTCTGTGTTTTAAACATTTGGGTAACAGCACAATTGTGATATTTTCTAATTTCACCATGTAATGAGTGTTAACTTATGTGCTGCACTATTTGATCAAGCTAATTAATTGTGTTATTCCCAAAATAAGAAGTATATGAGAAAATTTAACATGAATCTCAAAAATATTTTCTGTCTCTGAAATAGTATTTTGTTCTCCTGAATATTTGATCTCTGCCCACAGAGCTTAGATATTTAAGAGATGTATCCATGAAACAATTAGGGAACGAGAGACTGCTAAACTGAAGGGGAAAAAAATACAAGAAGATTATATAATGAAAACTGAGTTAGTAGTGGGTTAGATCACGAAGGTTCAATGTAATTATGATACGGCCTTCTTGGTGAGACTTGTCTTTCAGTCTTGAGGTAGTTACTTGAGGTAGGATACCAGGATAGCAAGCACCATCCAAGCAACAACATGAATGAGCATCAGGTTTATGGCGGGTGGTGGGATTTTGCTTAAATAAAATAAAATTTATTTTTTGGATTTTATGGGCTCATCATCATTAACTAGTGAGTTGCCAAATTTTATTTTGTGCCATCTTATGGTTAATAAACATTTTAATTTACAATTATCTTTGTTTAATCATTTTGTAAGTTATGAAGCAAGATTCAGTTACATTTAGGACTCCATAGGATGGTAATAATTTTTGTCAATTTTACAGAAGGCCATCACCCTAAAATTTTAGAAAAGCGTATAACAACTCAAAAAGATATTTAAATCATTATCTGAATAGAAAATGATTTAATAAATTACCTTGTGTTTTAAATTAGGATAACACTAGTTAAAAGACAAAATTAACATACTAAATGAACTTAAAATCTGTTCAAGTATGCAACTGAATACTAGATAAAATAATGATGAGCTCATAAAATATATAAGGTATCTTGTAAAATGACTTCTGTGTAGAATAAAAAGATATACCATGTTTATATTTAACAAACAAGATTGAGGACAAAGCTTGTGTATGACATAAGGGAAGTTCGTTTACTTTCTCAGTAAAGTAAATCTCAGTAGTAGATTAAGCACCAGATTTGTTCTTTTCCTTTGGATATCTTTTGTGTGTGTGTGTGTGTGTGTGTGTGTGTGTGTGCGCGCACGTGACAGTCTCGCTCTGTTGCCAGGCTGGAGTGCAGTGGTTCAATCTCAGCTTACTGCAACCTTCGCCCCCTGGGTTCAAGTGATTCTCCTGCCTCACCCTCCTGAATAGCTGGGACTACAGACATGTACCACCATGCCCAGCTAATTTTTTTATTTTTAGTAGAGGCAGGGTTTCACCATGTTGGCTAGGATGCTCTCAATCTCTTGACCTCATGATCTGCCCGCCTTGGCCTCCCAAAGTTCTGGGATTACAGACGTGAGCCAGCACACCCAACCTTATCATTCTTTAGCCATTTAAGTTTTATTTCTAGGTGGCAGACAAAGCCTGTTTCCTTATCAACTATTGAAGACTTACCATTTCTACCTATATTATTTTTCTTCTTTCTAACTTATTTAGTATTTTTAAATTAATTTATACTGAAAAGCTTCTCTGTGACTTCACATTTAGCATTGCTTATTATATACTTTGTTTTATTAATCAGTTTTGGCACTTTAAAGAGAGTTTTAATTAAATTTGTGAATTATCAATGTCTTATAATTTTATAAATTATATAATATACTACAACCAAAGATCAGGCAAATATTACATTGTTTTTAAAAGAATTTTGTTAAAACACAGATTCTGAAATGTTTTACTTTGAAATTTCTTTCTTTCTTTCTTTCTTTTTTTTTTTTTGAGATGGAGTCTTATTCTGTCGCCAGGCTGGAGTACAGTGGCACGATATCAGCTCACTGCAACCTCTGCCTCCTGAGCCCAAGCGATTCCCCTGTGTCAGCCTCCCGAGTAGCTGGGATTACATGCATGTACCACCACACCAGGCTAATTTTTTGTGTTTTTAATGGAGATGGGGTTTCACCATGTTGGGCAGGATGTTCTCTATCTCCTGACCGCATGATCCTCCATCTTGGCCTCCCAAAGTGCTGGGATTACAGGTGTGAGCCACCACGCCTGGCCTACTTTGCAATTTCTATTATTTCTGTTTTTGTATAGCTTGTATATTCAACTTTCCCCCATTTTATTTCTGCGAATTTCTTTCAAAAAAATCAAAACATAAAACTTGTAGGTTAAATGACATTCTTTGACATAATACCCCAGTTGCCCTTCCTATTTTTTTCTCTTTAAACTATGGCCATGGTTTTAAAACTCTTATGTGTATCAGAATTTACTGAAGATTTTCTCAAAATATATCCAATGTGTATGAATCAGACATCTGCATTTATAAGCTTCCTAGGTGATTCTTATATATGCTGAAGTTTGAGATATCTTAGTGTTGATAAGGCAACACCTAGATAGAATGTAGGAATATTAGTTTTGATAAGGCAATAACTTGGTAGGGTGCCCATGCTTCTACTGATGTAGCAGACTATTTGCCATTGATTATTATGGATTAAATGGGTAGCTCAATAATAGTTTAGACAAGATTATTTATCCTATTGCTTTCCTTTTTTAAAAAAAGAATAGCCATTGCTCATTCAAGCCTTTTGGTAATCACATGGAAATTCCAACAGGGAGTTCTTTCATTGTGACACAGTATCTGTGTCGTCAGAGATGATTGGGTTGCAAGTTAAAGTATTTAATCATCTTGAGATGGTTTTATTAATAAATTATACTTGTCTATTTTAAATTAATTATGCAGGAAAAGTGAATTGTTTAGTACCTACAATTTTTTTTAATAAAGCATTTTAGAGTCAATAAATTTATCCCACTCAAATTGCATTCCTGAACCCTTGTTTTTTGGTTTTATATCAAAGGATCAGAGACCAAAAAAAAAAATGTTTCTTTTGCATCTTTTTTGCTACGTGTATTTAAATAGTTCTATTATCAGTAGTAAATAAAACTCATCCACCTTTTAGAACCACAAAGACATTGCTTTTATTTTGAGTCATTATATTTCTGAAGAAACTAAATAATTGAAAAATCATGGCTAATGGATAGGTTATTCTATGGATTACAGTGTGGGATGCCCAGATTTTCCTTAAATAGATACATTTATTTTCAGTAAAAGCAGTCCATGTAATTTGAAAAAACTTATCTGAGTGAAACTGTCTTAGATATGTTGAAGAATTAACAATATCATGAAGAAATACTGGGTTAAAATCTAAAAACAAAAATTAATGCTTCTCCTGGCTATGATGGAGTAGCTTATCGTAGACACAGTCTCTTTCTGGAAAAATTAGAAAGTCTAATAAAATTTTAAAATTACTCATTCTATTAAAGATATTGGTAAAATGTCAGGGTGTAAGGATTCAAGAGGCAGCATAGCTTCCTTCCCTTCTATCCATGATAGAATGGGTGTGTGGAAATGCATGATAGATGCCGAAAGGCAATAGGATGACATGCTTATGCTCTGAAATTAAACATTTGTCAACTTATAATGCTATACCTGCTGGAAATATCACCATACATGATGGAAAATCAAGACACCATTAGACATAATAATATATGAGAGAATTGACATAGGCAGTCTACACTCAAAGAAGGACTAAAGGGGAATTTTCAGTTAGTCCAAAGTGATCCCACTAAGAAACGTGTCGATGCAGGATGGCATAAGTGGCAATGGAAAGGAAAAGCATAGAGACAAATATAAATAAATATTGACTATACAAAAATGTATAATGCTTTATGTGCTTAAAATATGTAGAACTAAATATATATGATCATGGTAACACCAAAAGCAGGAAGGAGTAAGTAAAATTAAAATGTTTAAAATTTCAACCATTGTTTAGAACTGGTATAAGTAATGATTTGTATTAGATTGTAATCATAGATTAAGATGCATGATGTATTTTTTAGGACAGCTACTAAAGGTAGTAAAATGATATGTATATAACAATTAGTAGATAGAAAAAAATAAGTTATCCCCAAACTCCACATTATTTCTCAAAAGAAGCCAAGGTAGAAAGGGGACAAAAAGGTAGAATTGGTAACAAAAATATTTCACTAAAATGATCAATTTAAATTCAGTGCGTATGGCTCAGAGTCCTATGTCTATTGCTCCTTCTCCTGAGATTCTGGAGACCCCAGGTGACTCTTACGAAGCATTTGTCACCTGTGGCTTGAAGGAATCAGATTACTAGGCAGGATGCCAGGACATCCTGGAAGCCAAAAAATGATGGCAGAATGCAGACTTTGCCAACACACCTCACCCACTTGGAAAATAGAAAAATAGTATATAGAGATTCACACTGAAAATTTTTATCCAAGGAAGAACACAGGAGTTCAACATAAAAGTGAAATAAAACTTTGTATACTGGGAAAAGAAGATGGACAGTATCCCACATGGTGAGGCCCAGTGGAGAATCATGAATGAAAGCCCAGTGAATGAGAAGGAGAGTGTCTCTGTGATATACATTCCCACTGGGAAGCCAGGCAATCCAGGCCACAGGAGAGCTCCTTGACCCTGCCAAGCCCTGTATCTGACTTGGGGAGCAGTCAGGAGACTATGAAAAGGAACAGCACTGGGGAATGTACTAAACATGCTCCTAGACCTGAGCACCAAGAGACCATTCCTTTTCCTAGATTCTAGCGAATTACCTGGGTACATGCCAGCTAGCACCAGTGACAATCGCTGGTTTGAGAATCTCAGACTGGGGATTGGCACTCTGGTCTTGAGCAGGGTAGGACCCCCCATAACAAGATCTTACAGATGAGTGTGACACCCCTGACCCCCACCACCTTCCTGGAACTGTAGCAGGAAGCTATTTGCCTGAGAGGCAGGGTTTTGGACCAGGCAGTGAGTTTAACAGGTGCAGTTTCGCAGACTGAAAGAAACTGCTTGTGACTTAACTTATTGTCCCCACTTGCTGCCAGCGTCAGTGCATGGGAGGGAACCCCACTGGGTCCAGAGGATAAAAGCAAAGTGGGTCCCACAGCTCGCTAGGCCGTGGAGCCAGTCACTCCATTTCCCTGTGCTAGGTCTTTGGCATGGCAGCAATTCTTTCACTCCTCACTGGGACATTTCTCCAGGGTCCTGAGAACGACTCTCTGACCCCCATCAGATTTGGTCCTTGCTCTCCTGCATGGTGGGACTTCAGTGCAGGTTTGTCTAGCTTGGCCTTCCACCTGAGAGGCAGAGCATAGGCCCAGACAACTGACCAGTACGTGGCCCAACCCATTGCCTGGAATGCCCTGATACCTACTGCCATTACAATAGCTGTCTTTAACTGCAAGTATCACCTATTGGCCTGGAATTTAACCTGTACAGCCCATTATAACATGTGCTAACCCAAGTATACAGTGATTGGGAGTGAGAAAACATCACATGACCTCTGGTACACTGCTGCTACAACTGGCATTTGAGAAAGCTATTACATTGACTATTTATAAACAAGGAAATCATACAGAGTGTATGCCACTGAATACACCCAGAAGCAAAGTCAAATTACCCTACTCAATATACATCATTGTCACATCCTCAAGAAGAAAAAAATAAGTCCCACCCTAATGAAAGTAAGTTCAAAACTAAGAAGCAACTGTTCTCTAGATGCAAATAAATCAGCATAATTGAACAGAGGTCTCATAAAAACACGTACACAAAGGAGGAAGAGAAAGAAATCAAATGACAACATGACAAAACTCCACCAAACCACAAAGACAGAAAAAAACAAAGAATCTACAAACAACTAGATAACAATTGACATTATAACATGAACAAAATCTCACTTATCAATATTAACCTTGAACATAAATGGATTAAATGTTTCAATGAAAATATATAGGATTGTCAAACTAGAATGTTAACGTTAATATAATACTATCGACTAATTTATAAAACTTACTCAAATTTTGCTAATATTACCAGTAATGTCCTTTTGGGGGGCCATGATCCAGTATGAGATATTACATTCGTTTTTACATTGCCTTTATCGCCTCCAATCTGATAGTTTCTCTGTGTCTTTTATGACCTTGACACTTTAGAAGAGACCTATTTTGTAGGGTGTTTCCCAATTTGAATTGTTTCTAATGATTTCTCTTGAATTTATGCATTTTTGGCAAGAATGCCTCAGAAGTGATGATGTGCTCTTCTAGGTGAATCATATCAGGAGGTACATAGTATCTAAATGTCCTGTTATTTACAGTGTTAACTGTGATTTCTTAGTTAAGGTTTATCTGCCAAATTTCTCCATGGTAAGACTACTATTTTATCCCTTTGTCTTAAACTCTTGTTAGAAAATATTTTGAGATTACAGAAACATGTGTATTCATCGTACATTTGTCCAATGTATGGACAAAGTTTAACATCAAATGATGAATTTTAGCATCTAGTGATGATTCCTGCATGTGACAATTGTTTCTGTATTGTTTGCCTAATGGCAGTTTTTTATATTCATCATTCTGCATTTAATGATTATAATTCTACTCTAAGGGAGAGTTAAATTATCTCCCAATTTATTGTTACGTATTTGCCATTATGGTTTGGTAAATATTTATTGTATTCTTTTGGTTATTTTTCATTGCCATCATTATTGATTATGTCGTTCAAATTATCCAAAATTTCACCATTGTGGTTTCTCTAAAGTAAAATTTGTACTCATTCAGTATGCCCTCATTATTTTTAAAGCAATTTCTCACTTTCTGGCATCATTACATCTTCCAAGCCTGCCCAAACCTTCTCATTATCCTTCTTAATTATCCTGTCCAAACCTTCTCATTACCCATGTCTCCCAGAAGCTCTGCTGTTTTTTAATTGGTAAATTATACATGGCAGAAAATATACAATTTTAACCATTTTTAAGTGTAAAATTCAGTAGTGGTAAGTACATTTATAATATTGTGTAATCATAACTACTATCCATTTAGGATCTTTTTGAAATGGCTATCAAAAAGTATATCAATTAAGCAATAACTCCATTAACCCTTCCCTTCATCTCCCAGTAATCTCTATTCTGTTTTCTGTCTCTATGAATTTGTCTACTTTTGGTACCCCATACAAGTATAATCATACAGTATCTGTCTTTTTGTGTCTGGCTTATTTTAAAGTATTTTTAAAGTTTTTTCATGTGGTAACCTATATGAGAACTAAATTCTTTTTTAAGATAGAATAATATTTTAATACATTTACCTATTCATTTATTAATGGGTATTTGGGTTGTTTCCATCTTTTGGCAATTGTGAAGAATGCTTTTATTAGTCTTAGTATACAATTATTTGAATCCCAACTTTCAAATCTTTGCATATATACCTAGGAGTGGAATTACTGAATCATATGGTAATGCTATGAGAGGTCAAACTGTTTTCCACAGCAGTTGTACCATTTTATATTATCACTAGCAATATGCAAAGCATTCCAGTTTTCTCATTTCCACACAAACACTTATTTGTTTGATTTCTGCACTAGCTGTCTTAGTGAATGTGAAGTCGTTCCTCATTGTGGGTTTCATTGTCTGTCATTTCTCTAATGAATAATTGATACCGAGCATCTTTTCATGTGTTTATTGGCCATTTGTATATCTTTGGAGAAATGTCTGTTCAAGTCTTTTGCCCAGTTTTAAATTAAGTTGCTTTTTTTTTTTGTTGTATTTTAGGACTTCTTTATGTATTCTAGATATTAATAACGTATCTGATATGTGACTTTTCAAATATTTCTCCCCATTCTGTGGGTTGTATTTTTACTCTCTTAATAGCGTCCTAAGTGTACAAAGTTATAATTTTTGTTAAGTCCATTTTTTTCTTTTGTTGCCTATTTTTTTTTTTTTTTTTTAACCATATCCAAGAAGTAACTGCCAAATTCAGTGTCATCAGACTTTCCCCCAGAGCTTTCTAACAGTTTTAAAGTGTTAGCTTAGGTGTGTTACTTACTTTAAATTACTGTGTGCTGTGTAAGTTAAAGGTCCAACTTCATTCATTTGCATGTGGATGTCCAGTTTTTACAGTATTACAGAGGCTGGATAAGCCTCTGAGCCCTTTGCTCTTCCATCAGAGTCATGATTTTCTTTTCTTGAAGAAGATCACAAGCTTGCAGCCAAGTAGCTCTTTTAGCCTATTTTGGAAATCCATCTGTCCTCTTTCATTTTATCCTTCTCTGTCCCCTTTAGTCTAAGTAGACATTGATACAGCAGTCTCAAAAATCTTGTGGGTCTCCTGTGTATGCCATGGAAAATTATACCATTAGATAGGGGATCCGCCACAGAACTTTCCTGCATAACCCCATTTCTATTGTGGGGTTCCTGGATGTTTGAGTAGATCTGTGAGTCACAAAACTAATCTCTGCAGCAAAAGTTGTTTATTTCTTCTTAGAAAAGTTTTGATCATTTGTGTCCTTCAGGTAAAAATTTCTGTCTAACATTGCCTTAGTTTCACCTCACAAATTTCAACATGTTGTATTTTCATTTTCATTCAATTCAAAATGCTTAACAATCTCACTTAATTTTTTCTTTGAGTATTTGGTTGTTTAGAAGAGTGGTATTTAATTTCCAGACATTTGGGGGATTTCCAGAGATTTCTGTTTTATGGAACCTTAATTTAATTCCATTATTAGAGTGTGTACTTTGCATGATCTGAAGAATACTTTTAATTTATTGAAAAATGTTTTATGACCTGGTATTTGGTATATATGTTTTGAAAAATATTTCATTTGTACTTCAAAATAATGTATGTTTTTCCCTTATATGTCATATGTCCATATAGAGAGACTTATATATTTATATTGAGAAAGTGTGAGAGACAGAATGGGAGGAAAGTTCAGTAAATATAGATTAGGACCATTTTATTGTTAATTTTAATTAAATCTTTTATATCCTTTACTGATTTTATTGATATTGTCTACTTATTTTGCCAATTATTTAAAGAGGGGTATTTATCTTTCTGACTAAAATTGTGGAACTATTTCTCTTTGCAGTTTTATCAGTGTCTTGTTTCAAGTATTTTTAAGTTCTATTATTAGGTATATAAATGGTTAAGATTGTTATATACTTCTGGTTAAATCTATTCCTTTATCATTATGAAATGTCCTTCTTTATTTTTTGTAATAGGTTTTCCTCTGAAATGTGCTTTGTCTAATCTTAATATTGCCACTGCGGCTCTGTCAGGGTTGTTTATAACTCCGTTTATCTGAGTTGACCTATTAGGTACAATCTGTGTTTTTATTTTGGTAGTTGCTTTAGTTTTCTAGTATATATTACTAATTTATCTCAGTCTACCTTCAAGTAATATTATACCTCTTTACATATAATGTAAGCATCTTAAAATAGCATGCTTTATTTCTCCACTCCTGACCTTTGTTCTATTGTAGACATCCATTTTGGTTTTACCTATGTAACAAATCCGGCACTACACTATTGTACTCATTAAACAGTCAGTTATCTTTTATGTGTTTAGAAATAATGCCAGAAAGGCTCATATATTTACTCATGTAACTACCGTTTTCAGTAATCTTCATTCTTTTGTGTAGACCCATTTCCATCTGCAGTAATTTTTCTATGGCCTGAATGACTTTATTTAATATTTCTTCTGGTTTAGCACTGCTACTGAGGAATATAAGGTAATATTAATATTACCTTATAAGATTTATGTATATATTTTGTCAACAGGTCTCTATGTGCTCTGTGTTCATTTTCTTAGTGGTATCTTTCAAGTATCAGACATTTTAATTTTGATAAAACCAACTTTCTCAAATTTTTTCTTAATGTTCCAAGGATAGCGTGTCCGTCCAAGAGATAAAATTCTGAGACCAAATTCATGAAGCCTTTTTTTCTGTTTTCTTCTAGAAATGTTGAGTTTGTATCCTGTGGCCTTGCTAAACTCAGTTATAGTTCTCATAGTTTATTTTTGATTAAAAAAAATTTTTTTACACCTAATCATATTCCACAAGAATAAAGACAGTTTACTTTTTTCTTAAGATCTGTGTGCTCAGTGTTTCTTTTTATTGCCTCAGGAAACTATTATATTCAGAGATCTTTAAACAGAAGTGTTAAGAGTGGGCATGCTAACCTTGTTCCCAATATCAGAGGCCTCAGACTTTCACAATTAGGTATGACACTAGGTATGGGCTGTTCATAAATGCCATAGATCAGGTTGACAAAGGAAATTCTATTTCCTATTTATTTTGATTTTTAATTATAAATCAGGTTGAATTTTTTCTAATGTCTTTTACATTCCAATTGAAATGATCACATGGTTTGTATCTTTATTATGTTTTTTATGATGCATTATTGATTGGCATATGTTACAGCAGTCTTACATAAACTCCCCTAAAATATATGTGATAATTTAAAAAATATATTTTTAACGTTCATATGCTATAATAACGTTTTGTTAAGGATTTTTGTATCTATATTCATGAGGTACTTTGGTCTATAATTTCCTTCTGTTGTAAATTTCTGTAAAATTTTAATACTACATTAGGGCACTGCTGTTTCAGAAATGAGTTGCAATTCTTCCCTCTTCTTGCTTTTTCTTAAATGGTTTATGTAAAATTTAAATAATTATTGTTTCAAGTATTTAATTCTTCATTGAAGCTGTTGGTAGAGGTTTATTTCTGTTTTGGTTTTCATGGGAAAGTTTGTATGTGTTCATATATGTATGTTTGATTTATTATAGCTCTTTGGAAATGAAATCTTTCTTTATAATAATATTATATTTCAAACATGTAAAATACAGAAATGATATTTGGGGCAAATGTATCATCCATTGAAAGCAAATGTCCTATTCTGTTATATGCTTTACATTCCTTCTAAGATTTATAGCAATTTTAACAGGATACAGGTGACACCTCCTGTGAAGTCCTCAGCAATCTTACTGTCTTCCCTCTCTCCTCAGATATATCCTTTATCATAGATTGGTATTTTTTTAATCCTAATTCAAAGCGTTTTGCTTTTAACATTTACTGGAATCATGAATAATGACAAATAGTATTATTTAGCATGATAACCACGAAATAAATGGTATTTTGTCTTAAGTAACTTTTGCAACTTGTTTTATTTTGGCTCAACAATTCTGTACAATTAACTATACATTTTGAAATTATGCAGATTAGTGACTTGACATGTATACACCCTTGCAGCCATCACAATGGTCAAGAAAAGTCCCATGCCCTGCATTTTGCTTATGCCCTTTTGTAATTTACCTTAACTCAACATCTACTCCTAGGCTTTGATATACTTTCTGTCATTATAGATTTGGATACATTTTTGTAATTTTATACGAATAGCCATGTAGTATATATATATTCCTTGTCTAAATTCTTTTAGTCAGCATAAAGATTTTGAGATTCACCCATTTTGTTGAATGTATTGTTTGTCCCTCTTTATTGCTAAATAGTACTTCATTGTACGGGTATACCACATTTTGTTTATCCATTCATTCACCCGATGATGGACATTTGGGTTGTTTCCAGTTTTAGCCATTACAAATAAAGCTGCTATGAACGTTTCTGTACAAGTATTTGTGTGGATATGTATTTTCGTTTCTCCTGGAAAAATACCTATGACCGATTGCTGGGTCATATGGTAAGTGTATGTTTAAGTTAATTTTTAAGAAAAGCCAAATTGTTGGCTTTTGTAAGTTAATTCTGTCTATATTTAGGAGCCAGCAATTGGCTTTATAAAATGGCTGTATAATTTTGTGTTCTATCAGCAATATGTGAGGTGGCAGTTGCTCCAAACCCTTTCCAAAGCATGGTGTGGTCAGTGTTTTTCATCTTAGCCGTTCCAGTATGTGTATGTCATGGAGTCTTATATGGTTTTAATTTTCATTTTCTTGATTAAAAGATATCTTGAGCATCTTTTCAAGTTCCAAATGGCTATTGGCGCATGTGTTATAATTTGTTCAACTGTCTTTCACATTTTTAAGTGGGTTATTTGTCTTATAATTATTGACTTGTAAGAGTCCTTACGATATCATGGACGAAAGTCCTTTGCTGATATATGTGCTGTGAATATTTTCTCTAAGATTGTGGCCTGCATTTTTGTTTTTAAATAAAAAACGTTGGAGAAGTATATTTTATTTTTTTATTCTATAGTTTGTGTGTTTATGTTCTAATACAGCTATCTTACTCTAAATTCACAAAGATTTTCTGCTGCGTTTTTGGCCAGTATTTTGGATTCCACATTCTGTTTGGTGTAAGGAAAAGGTTGATGATCATTTTTTACTATAAACATGTCATATCTTAATGATCCAGCACCAATTGTTGAAGATAACTTTTCTTCCTCTCTTAAAATGCCATGTTGCCTCTGTCAAAAATTCAACCAACTGTATTTGTGTGCATTTATGCTCCATTCATCTGTATCTGTTATTTGAACAATACTGAAGGATCTTGATTACTGTACTTTATAGTAACTATTGAAATCTCATAGGATAATCCTCCAGCTTTGTTTTTATTTTAAAATTTTCTTTTTTTCCTCTTCTTTGAATTACTATATGCATTTTAGAATTAGCATATCAACTTCTGCAAAACATCAGCTGTAATTAGAATTGATTTAATTGACTCTAGAGACAAATTAATGAAATGTCATCTCAAACATATTTAGTCTAAACAGTGAGCATGTTGATTCTTCATGTGTGCAAATTTTTTTAAAATTAGTTTTTGGGATGATTATAGTTTTGTAGTTTTCATTTCAGATTTCTAGCAAATCTCTTAGATTTATTCATAAGAATGTTATGCTTTATTTGCTCTCTTTTAAAGTGAGTTATTTTAATGATTTAATTTTCCAGTTAGCATTTAAGAATATAATTGATTTTTAAAATATTAACCTGGATCCTGTGAGTATGCTTAATTCACTGATTAGATGTCATAATTATTTTGTAGACCCTTTTAATATAAATATATGTTCTGCGACAGGTTAAATTCTTTATTTCTGATATTTATGCCTATTTCTTTTTTTGCTTGCTTTATTGCAATGACTGGGTCCTCCAGTACAGTGTTAAACAAAAATGTCAAAAAAAGGCATTCATTCTTGCCCTTTTCCAAATATTAGAGGAAAAGCAATAACCCTTTCACTTTTAAATATGGTATTAGCTATAGGGTTATCTTTGATGTTCTTTGCCAATTTGAAAAAAAAAGACATCTGAGAACATTTATTGTATTAGTATAGTAATTTGCTTTGATTGACTTTCTAATGCTGAACCAACCTTGCATTTCTGGGATAAAGCCTATGTGGTCATGGTCCTTTTATTTATTGTTTGATTTGTTAATATTTACACCTTTTCAAGAGCATTTTTTCTGTATTTTTAAATAATATCTTTTTTGTGATTTCGGATTATGGTTATGCTGCCATTATAAAATGAGCTGGACATTGCTTTTTCCTACTATTCTGAAAGTGCTTCTATAGTATTGATATTATTTTGTCCTCCAATATTTAATGGAATTCACTGGGTTACCAGCTTGTTCCATTGATCTATGTGGTGTATACCTCTACTAAGAAAGCGCTGTCTTAGTCTGTTTTGTACTGCTATCATACATAAAACAGAATACCACAGACTCCATAATTTGTCATGAAAAGAAATTAATTGGCTCACAGTTCTGGAGACTGGGAAGTTTAAGATCAAGGGGCTGGCATCTGATGAGGGCCTTTTTCCTGTATCATCACATGACGGCCAAAGAAAGTGAAATGGAGCAAGAGACTGATCTTTCATCCTCAAGACATTCTATAATTGGCATTAATCCGTTCATGAAGGTCGAGCCATCATGAACTAGACATGTCCCATTAGGCCCCACCTCCTAACACTGTTGGATTGGGGATTAAGTTTCCAACACATCTTTTTGAAGATATATACAAATCATACCATTCTGACCTTGATCCCCAAAATTCATGTTTTTCTCACATATAAAATGCAGTCATTTTTCTCCAATAGTCCCAAAAGTCTTAACTTGTTTCAACATTAACTCAAAAGTTCAAAGTCCAGAGTCTCATCTAAATCAGATATATATGGGTGAAACTCAAGGCACAAGGCATCTTGAGGCAAATTTCCCTCTAGTTGTGACACTGTGAAATCAAATTATCTACTTCAAAATATTATGGTGGAACAGGCATAGGATAGATTTCCAAAAGGGAAAAATAGGCAAAAAGAAGGGGATCAATGGTCCAAAGGAAGTCCAAAACCCAACAAAGGAAACAACATTAAATCTTAAGCCTCCAGAGTAATTTTTCTTGACTCCTTGTCCTGCCTCTGGGCACACGGGGGTGGGGGTTGTGCCCTCAAGGGCTCCAGAAGCCCCACTCCTGTGGCTTTGTTGGGTATAGCTCAAGCAGCAGCTCTTGCAGGTTGTACTCAGATGCCTGCTGCTCTCCCCGGCTGGTATTGGACTCTGGTGGCTCTACAGAGTTACCAGAGCTGGCCCTTCCCTCATAACACTAGACATTGCCCTAGTAGGGACTCTTGTATTATGGCCTTGCTTCCTGGCTCTACTATGCATTACTCTAGTGGAGACTCTGAAAACTCTGATCCCACAATTCTGCTGGGCATTGCCACAGTAGAGGCTGTCTGCAGTGGCTCTGCCTCTATGGTAAGTCTTTGCCTTGGCCCCCCAGGTTGTTTACAATGAGGTTTTCAACTTGTTATATCAGTTTGTGAGAGTAGAATGTTTGAAAACCTCAGCTGTCATTGTGAATTTGTTTATTTCTCCTTTTAGTTTTGCCACATGTTTGAAACTCAGTAACTAGTTAAATAGACATGTAGGATTGCTATTTTTTTCTTGATCACTTCCTCCTCTATCATTATGTAATACATTTCTATGTTCCTGATAATACTCCTTACAGTGAAGTCTGTTTTTATAGATATTAATATAACCATTCCAGCTTTCTCGTGTTTAGTGTTTATATATTGTACCAGTTTTAGACCCTATAAACATTTCTGCTTTGCCAATTTGCAAAGTTCTTTGAGAGTATACTTTGATGGACAAAATCTTAATTTTGATGAGGTCAGAGTTATTTGTGCTTTCTTTTGTTACCAGTATTTTTGGTGTCAGATCTAAGGATTTATTGCTATATCAAAGGCATGAAGATTCAGCTTTGTTTTGTTCTAGGAATTTAATAGTTTTAGCTCTAATTTTTAAATCATGAATCCATTTTGAGTTAATTAGCATATTTGGTATGAAGTAGGGGTTCAACTTCATTCTTTTGCTGTTGGAAATCCACATGTCCCTTTACCATTTGTTGAAGAGACTATTATTTCCATAATTAATGGACTTAGCACCCTTATGAATAATCAGCTGGTCATGGATATATGTGCTTATTTCTGTTCCACTGGGCTATGTGTCTGTCTTTATGCCTGTACCACACTATTTTGATTACTATCACTTTGTAGTAATTTTTGAAATTGGGAATTATACATCTTCCAACTTTGTTCCTCTTTTTCAAAAATTTTTTTTACTATTCAGTGCCCTTTGAGTTCCATATAAATTTGAGGGTTGGCGTTTCCATTTCTTCAATAAAAGCTTTTGGAATGTTGACAGGGATTGCATTGAATCTAGATCTCTTTGGGTAATATTAACATCTTAACAATATTAGGTATTTATTATCATGAACACAGAACGTCCAGTTAGACCATCTTTAGTTTATTTCAGCAATATTTTGTAGTTTTCAGTGTATTTTATCTCCTTAGTTCTGGTTTGGTTTTGATTGTTTGATTATTCCCCTGATTATGGGTTTTTTTCTCCCTTTTTTTTATGCACAGTAATCTTTGTTTAGATTCCAAACATTGTGAATTCTTCCTTATTTGGTGCTGGATATTTTGATATCAAGTTTCTAAAAATTTGTTTCTTCTGAGTCTTTGTTTTTGGATGCAATTAATGCGTTTTTTGGAAGCCGTTTGATTATTTTATGTCTTGCTTTGTAATTTGATGGGTGGTTCTGGTTCAGCATTCAGTTCAGAGGTAATTATTTTCTAATGCCTTCCCAAGTGCTTTACCCAGTGCCCTTTGATTTATGAGTTTCTCTTACTTGGTGTTGGGAACAGACACTTCATTATCCTGAGTGACTGCCAGGCACTATTCCCTCTAATGCTATCAAAATAGATATTCCTCTTCCCAGCTTAACATAGCTTCCTCACACATACCTGCTGATTGCTGTTGTGTGATATATTCAGGAGAACTATTCTACTCATTTCTAGGGTTCTCTATGTATGGCTATCTCCTCTCTGGAACATAGTCTTAACTCCAGCAGCACTGGTCTTCTCTGACTCTTAGGTTGGTCTACTCAATTGAGGGACTTTGCTGGGCTCCACCTTAGTTCCCTGTAACATAATTTGAAAAATATGTATTATTTTGTATCTGGCTTCCTTCACATAGCATAATGTTTTGAGATGTCTATGTAATGTTTTTTAAATGTTCTTTCACATAGAATAATGTTTTATACATGTCTAAGATGTAGCATGTATCAGTGCCATATTCTTTCTTATGGCTAAATAATATCCCATTTTATGTATATATACAATTTGTTTATCCATAGACATTTGGGTTGTTTCCATATTTTGACTATTGTGAATACTGTTGCTGTGAACATTCATGAAAAGTATATACTTAAGTGCCCATTTTTAGTTATTTTGGGTACATACCAAGAGTGGAATTACAGGGTCATTCCACTTTATTCTATTTTTCGCTTATTCTGTGTTTAACTTTTTGAGTATAAGCCAAATCATTTTTCACAATAGATGTACCATTTTACATTCCCGTTAGTAATGTATGAAAGTACCTGTTTCTTCATGTCCTGGCCAACACTTGCTATTTTCCTTTCTTTTTTTTTTTTTTTTTTTTTTAAAGTTTCTTCTAACCATTCTAGCATATGTGAAATGGTGCCTCCTTCAGTTTTAATTTGTATTTCCTGAATGATGAATGATGTTGAGCATTTTTTCTGTGTTTGCTTGGTGGCCATTTGTGTATCCTTTTGGAGAATTATCTACATAAATCCTCTGCCAGTTTTTTTTACTTGGGATTTTGTTTTTTTGTTTGTTTGTTTTTGAGTTGTAAGGGCTCTTTAGATATTCTAAATCTTAGATTTTTAGCTTTGCAAACATTTTTACTTGTTCTCTGGTTTTCTTTTCACATCCATAATATTGTCCATTTGATCATGGTTTTAAATTTTTATGAAGTCTGGTTTATATTTACTTATTTTTTAATTGCTTATACTTTTGGTGTCATATCTAAGAAACCATTTCAAAATCCCAAATTATGAAGATTTACCTTACCTTTATATTTTTTTCAAAGTGGTCATCAATACATTTTGAGCTAATTTTTGTAAATGACGTGTTATAGAAGTCCAACTGCATTATTTGACATGTGGCTAACTAGCTGTCACAAAATAATTGGCTGAAGAAACTGTTCTTTCCACATTTCATTGTCTTGGTATCCATGTTGAAAATCAGTTGTCTTAGATTTATGAGGTTATTTCTGAACTCTATTCTGTTTCTTTGGTGATAGGCCTTTTCTTATGCTAGTATCACACTGTTTTGATTATTGTAGCTTGTAATAAGTTTTGAAATTTGGAAGTGTAACTGGAAGCTTTGTTCATTTTTTAAAATATGTTTTGAGTATTTGGGACCCCTTGCAATTATATTTGCTTTTTCTTAGGAAAGTTTTACTTGTCTCATAAACATAAAAAAATCTCTAATATTTTATTTCAATAATTTTCTATTTTTATTTCTTTACCCTCAGGTCTATGAAGTAAGGGTATATATCATATTACTTTATTTATATGTGTATATATAGACATATACATATATTAACACATATAAAATACAAATATACACACATGTCTTTTAAAGGATTATGATTTATCTTTTACTAATCTGTGATTATTACTAAAGCTTTTAAAAATGTCTTATTTATAGAGATCATTGTTTTTATTTTTTTTAAAGCTGCCAGTTTTAAATTGGTTTGTCCAGCTACATAAATGAAATTGTTTTGGTTGAGATTTTATTTTTGATTGCTTTGCATATGTATATATTAATTTGGCTTAAGCTTACATTTTTATGTTAACAGCATACAGCTGGATTTTTAAATATCAAGACTGAGAATCTATCTGATCAAGACTGAGAATTTAATTATAAATCTATCCAATTATTTTAACCTATTCACATTACTGTAGACCATATGTGTGAAATTTGTTTGTACTTTTGCCATTATAACACAATTTAAGCTTTTTAAATTTTCGTATAATTTTCCATTATATGAATATATCAGGGTACATATGTCTGTTTTATTGTTGGTTGAAATTGATTGTTCTTAATTTTTTTGCTATGACACAGTGCTGTAATAAACATTTTTGTTTATATATTCTGTCCAAGATTCTTGAAGGTCTTTAATACTGAGTCACAAGATACACAGTTAATTAAAATATATCAGACTATTTTTCACAGTTATTTTTATTAATACATTTCCAACAGCAGTGAGGGAGAAATTCTTGTTATTTCATATATATGTCAATTCATGCCATAACCAAATTTTAGATATTTGCTGATTTAAATATATGAATGTGTATATATCACATTTTTATTATGGTAAAATGTACATAACATAAAATCTAACATTTTAAGTGTATTTAAATATACAATTTAAATACGCAGTGCCATTGACTGCCATCCTCCTGTTGTGAAATCATCATCACCATCCATCTCTAGAATTTTTTTCAACCTTTGGACTGAAATCTTATACCCATTAAATAACAACTCCCCATTCCCTCCTTCATGCAACACCTGAAAACCACCATTTTACATTTTTTCTCTATAAATGTGACTACTCTAGATACTTCATGTAAGCAGAATCACATAGTATTTGTCTTTTTATGACTGGCGTATTTCACTTAGCACAGTATTTTTAAGATTCATCTATGTTATAGCATGTGTCAAAAATCTTTTTAAGGCTGAATAACATTCTATTGTATGTATACACCACATTTTTTTCCCCATTTATTCACTTATGAGCATTGGCTGCATCTACCTGGTTGGCTATTGTGAATAATGCTTCATTAAACACAGGTAAGCAAGTATCTGCAAGATACTGCTTTCAGTTCTTTTATATATATACTGTATTAGGCTGCCAAAATAAAATATCATAGAATGGGTGGCTTAAACAACAGAAATCTATTTTCTTACAATTCTGAATGCTAGAATTCAAAGATCAGTTTCTGGAGAGGGCACTCTTCTTGATTGCAGACAGCCACCTTCTGGTGTTGTCCTCACAGGGCCTTTCTTGGTGCATATTCATGGAGAAAGAGAGCAGTGTTTCTGGTGTGTTTTCTTATAAGAACATTAATCTTACCAGATAAGGGCTCTGCCTTTCTTTCCTCATTTAAATTTACCTCCTTAGGGACTTTATCACCACTATTGCCTCCTTGGGGGTTAGGGCTTCAATATATCGATTTGGAAGGACACAAACATTAAGTCCATAATGTGTACAAATATCTCTTTGAGATCCTGCTTTCAATTCTTTTGAGTATATACCCAGAAATGGAATTGCTGATTCATGTGGCAATTCTGTTCTAATTTACTGAGGAGCCACCATACTGAATTTCCATAGCTACTACACTATTTTACATTCCCATTAGCAATGCACAGGGCTTAAAATTTCTCCACATGCTCACCAGCACTAGTTCTTTTTTATTTTCTTGTTACTTGCTGTCTTATGTGTTTGAATTGGTATCTCATTATGGTTTTAATTTGCATTTCCCTGGTGGTTAGTAGTGTTGAGCATCGGTTTATATATTCATTGGCCATTTGTATATCTTCTTTGGAGAAATACCTATTCAAGTCTTCTTCCTATTTTTTAATTGGGTTGTTTGGTTGTTGAATTATAGGAGTTTAAATTTTTTAAAAAAACATTAACCACCTATCAGACATATGATTTACAAATATTTTCTCCTATTTTGTGGGTTGCCTTTTCACTACATTTGGTAGTGTCCTTTGATACACAAAAGGTTTTATTTTTATAGAACCCAATTTTTCTTGTATTTTTTGTCCTTTTGGTATCACATAAAAGAAATCAAAACAGAGAGAAGAAGGTAGGTACAGTGGCCGAATAGAACCCTCCAGTGATTATCCCCCCCTGCTGGACCACCAAGTTGAACAACTGTCCACACAAAAAAGCACCTTCATAAGAATCAAACATTAGCTCGGATACCAGCTCTATGGAGTAGAGCAACAAGCAGTCTTCTGGATTCTCCTGTTCCAGGCTTTAGCTCCTGGATAGCATTTCTGGACCTTCTCTGGGCCAGAGGGGAGCCCACTGCCTTGAAAGGAGAGACTCAGGACTGGCAGCATTCACCACAGTCTGACTGAAGAACCGTGGGCCTTGAGTGAATATTGGTGGTAATCAGGCAATACTTGCCGCAGGCCTGGGGTGATGATGGTCACAGAGAGAGACTCCTCTCCTTGAGGATAGGGGAGGGAAGAATGGGAAAGACTTTGTCTTGCAGATTTAGTGTGAATCCTGCTGCTGTAGAATATAGAGGACCAGGTAGATTCTAGTCCCTGGCTCCCAGATGGCATCTCTGGACCCAGTCAGGGCTAGAGGAAACTTGCCAACATGAAGTGATGGAAATGAGCCTGGTTGAACTCACCACCTGCTTATTGTTTCGTTTGTTTCAAGACATTTTAAAATTTCCTTCTTAATTTCTTCATTGACCCACTGGTCATTCAGGAGCATATTGTGTAATTTCCATGTGTTCCTATAGTTTCAAAATTCCTCCTGTTATTGATTTCTAGTTTTATTCCATTGTGATCAGAGAAGATACCTGGTACAGTTTCTTTTTTTTGTTGTTTTTTAAATATTTGTGTTGTAGCCTACCATATGGCCTGTCTTTGAGAATGATCCATGTGCTGAGGAGAAGAATGTGTATTCTGCAACTGTTGGATAAAATGTTCCGTAAATATATCTATTAGGTTCATTTGTTCCATAGTACAGATTAAGGCTGATATTTCTTTGTTGATTTTCTGTCAGATTAATGTGTCCAATGCTGAAAGTAGGGTGTTAAAGTCTCCAGCTATTATTGTATAGGGGCCTCTCTCTTTAGCTCTAATAATACTTGCTTTATATGTCTGGGTGTGCCTGTGTTAGATTCATATATATTAAGAATTGTTATGTCCTCTTGCTTAATTGACTCTTTCATAATCATACAATGACCTTATCTCTTGTTATATTTTTTGTCTTGAAATTTTTTTTTTCTGATATAAGTATAGCTACTCCTGCTCTTTTCTGGGTTTGCATGGAATGTCTTTTTATCCCTTTATTTTCAGCCTAGGTATGTCTGTCTTGGCATACTGTGTTTCATGTAGGCAACAGATTGTTGGGTCTTGTGTTTTTATCCATTCAGCTCTGTATGTCTCTTTATTGGAGAGTTTCGTCCATTTATATTTCATATTATTACTCATGAGGACTGACTTTTACCATTTTGTCACTTGTTTCTGGTTGTTTTATGGTCCCCCCCTTCTTTCCTTCCTTCCTGTATTCTTTTTAGTGAAGGTGATTTTCTCTGGTGGTATATCTGTTGTATTTTTTGACTTGTGGTTACCATAAGCTTTGTAAATAATGTCATGTAACCTCTTATTTTAAACTGTTAATAACTTAATGCTGATTGCATAAACAAACAAGCAAAGAGAAAACTAGTAAAAACTCTACAGTTTAACTTTTCCCCTACCTACTTTTTAGCTTTTTGTTGTTTCTGTTTATATCTTATTATACAATGTATGTTGTGAAAAGTTGTAGTTATTATTTTTATAGGTTCATCTTTAGTCTTTCTACTCGATACTAGTGTTTATATTCTACTATTACAGAATTATAATAGTCTGTGTTTTTGTGTGTTTTTTACTTCAGATGATTTCTTATGTTCATTAACATACTTTTCCTTCAGATTGAAGAAATCTCTTCAGCATTTCTTATAGGCAAGGTCCAGTGGTGATGAAGTCCCTCAGCTTTTGTTTTTCTGGGAAAGTCTTTGTTTCTCCTTCATTTTTGAAGAAGATTTTTGACAGATATGCTATTCTAGGATATAAGATGTACTGCCTTGGTGATGTTGGGTAAGATTCGGAAGAATTCCCTGAATAACTCAGGCACTCTGTGGCCACCACCACTGGGACTGCACTGGGTCAGACCTGAAGCTAACATAATATTGGGTTTCACTCAAGGCTCATGGTGACCACTGCCTAACTACCACCTGTGTTCACTGAAGACCCAAGGGCTCTACAGTAAGCACTTTTTAAATATGTCATACCAGTCTCTCCTGGCCTATAAGGTTTCCACTGAGAAGTCTGCTGACAGACATACTGGAGCTCCAGTGTATGTTGTTTCTTTTCTTTTGCCGCTTTTATGGTCCATACCTTATCTTTGACTTTTGGGAGTTTGACTATTAAATGTCTTGAGGTAGTCTTACTTGGGTTAAAGTGGCTTGGTGTTTTATACCTTTCTTGTACTTGATATCTTTTCCTAGGTTTAGAAAGTTCTCCGTTATCATCCCTTTGAATAACCTTTCTACCCCAACCTCTCACTGTACCTCCTCCTTAAGGCCAATAACTCTTAGATTTGCCCTTTAGAGGCCATTTTCTAGATCTTCTAGACATGCTTTATTCTTTTTTTTCTTTTGTCTTTTCTGAATGTGTATTTCCAAATAGCTTATCTTGAAGCTCACTAATTCTTTCTTCTGCTTGATCAATTCTGTTGTTTAGAGTCTCTGATGCATTCTTTGGTGTATCAATTGCATTTTTCAGTTCCAGAACTTCTGCTTAATGCTTTTTAATTCTTTCAATTTCTTTGTTAAATTTATCTGATAAGATTCTGAATTCTTTCTCTGTGTTATCTTGAATTTTGTTAAGCTTCCTCAAAACAGCTATTATGATCTCTCCATCTGAAAGCTTATACATCTGTTTCTCAAGATTGATCACTGGTTCCCTATTTAGTTCATCTGGTGAGGTCATGTTTTCCTGGATGAACTTGATGCCTGTGGATGTTTGTCAATCTCTTGGCATTGAAGAGTCAGGTATTTATTGTGGTCTTCACAGTTTGGGCTTTTGTGTACCCATCCTCCTCAGAAGGCCTTCTAGGTATTCAAAGAGACTTGAGTGTTGTGATTGAAGTCTTTGGTCACTGCAGCTGTATCTGCATTAGGGGGCTCTCCAAGCCAGACTTAGCACTTGAGTTCCCATATCATCACCAAGATGGTAAAGACCAAGTACAAAAGGACAGTGCCCCATCAACCCCTTTAGGACAGCACCAACCCAGACTGAGGGCAGGGATCAGGGGGTCAAAACATGAGGGACCGGGCCACAGTGTCAGGTCTGAATATGTACAGGTGAAAGAAATACAAGAACAGTTGTGGTAAGATTATTAAGCCCCTGCAATATCAGTCAAAGATGGCTTCTGGCACATTGGCAAGAGTACACCCAAATATTTAATGGCTTGGAAATACACATGTGGTTAAGCAGTCATCATTACCAAAACTTCAAGAGGAAGTGGATACAGTTATGAAGGATTCATACACAGTTGTCATGAAACAAAGCAAGCTGCCAATGTCTCTTCTCTAAGATTGAATCCAACCTCAGAACTCAAAGTGCACATTCTTGATACTGAAAGTTTTAAAACTACATTTGGCCCTATGTATGGTCACAAAAGAAGCAACCAAATTTATTTGCAAGTGATATGCAGTCTTTTATAGAAAATGCTGAAATGTCCATTGAGAGCTATGACCAGGGCAGAGATCATGATAGGGTAACCGAAGACACTGGTGTGATAAATGAAGCACAAGAAAAGATGTATAAAGAGGGACAGTTCAAAGAAATATAGGGTGAGCTCTACAGAGTTACAGATACACCAGATGTTGTAGTTCAGGTTCCTGATGCTAGAGATCCAATGGGTACCCATTTCCCTCACATTGGGCATTACTTGAAAAAGTGTAAACCCTGGGAACACCTTATGTTTGTACATAGCAAGTGTGAACTTGTTCCAGCCTGGGCAACAAATGATGGGTTGCTGTCCTCTCCTAGGATTAGTCAACATTTGCTTTTCATGCAAGTCTTACTGACCTCTTTCACAAAGGAGCACTTATTCAGCTTCTGTGGCAGTTTGGAAAATTGCACACTGACAAGAAACAGAAAAGTGTTGGGTTCATTTGCTACCTAAATGTTGGGAAGAGCTCTGTGATATAAACATAGTGTTCCAAGAAAGTTCACAATGTGGCCCCATTGTAGATGAAATAATTGGAAATACATTACTTTGATATGTTGGTATTTTAAATTGGAACTATTTTCCTAATTTCTTTTTTGGATTGTTCATTGTTAATGTACAGAAACAGAACTGATTTTTGTGCATCAATTTTGTAGCCTACTACTTTGCTGAATTTATGAGTTCTAACAGTTTTACCATCTCTCAGTGAAAATTTGAGATGCTTCCACCTCTTGGCCATTGTGAATAATGCTACAATGGACATGGGTGCATGGGTATGCAATACTTTAACTTAGAGATCTTACTTTCAATATTTTTGGATATATACCCAAAAGCAAGATTAACTGATCACATGGTAACTCTATTTTTAATTTTTTGAGGAAGCTCTGTATTGTTTTTCATAGCAGCGTCGCCATTTACATTTCCACCAAGCATGATTTCAGTTTTTCCACATAGTGACCAATACATTTTTTTTGAGTGTCTGTGCTAATGCTTGTGAGATAATATCTCATTGTGGCTTTGATTTGTTTTCTCTTATGCTTAGTGATATGGAACATCTTTTCTTATGCTTGGTCCTGAGCATGTCTTTATTTGGTCCTTTCAGATGTCTTTATTTCTCTGAGAGGCTCGCTCCTGCTGCTTCTCTGGGCCTTACATGTTGTGTTATATTTTTCAGGAATCCCTTGCCTCACCTTTGTTGTCCCCTTGTGGTTTTCAGGAACTGTTACATCACGAACCAATCCCACAGGCACAGGACGCTCATGCAGGTCAGAAGGTTATAAATTTAGTTTGCTCTGTTCTCTCAGTTGTATAGAGTAAAACCTGCCAGAGCTGCACTGGGAAGCGGGTGGGACAGCGGTGAGTAAAAATGCCACAATTTTAAAAAATCATTTAAAACATGGCTTTTTTGGATTCAGAACTTACTTAATTGCTATAGATCTATGGCTGGCTTCCATACGTCTTGTAAAGTTATTTTAGCCAGTCTCTATTTGTTTATTTAGTGTTTTCATGGGAGAATGAGGGCCTGGAGCTTCCTAGCTCACCATATGCATCTCACTCTAAATGTATTACATTCTGGTGTCTATTTGGATTTCCTGGATCTAATTTGAGTACTCCTTTGTTGACTCAACAAAAAAAAGCCATTAGTTGACCATTTGCCTCTTTGGTGCCTATTTTTAAATTAATTTTTCTGTCTTTCTAATTGATTTATATGACTTAATTGTATATTCTGAATAATAGTCTTCTGTTGATTATATAGCGGCAATTTTTTTCCTGAATTTTATTCCTTCACTATTGTTAACAAAAGACCATGAGATCTGTGAAGGCCAAAAGGAGAGCTTATATTTTCTGAGAAGCAATGGATAGAATTGGGAAAAACAGACTTTGGTGTAAAAGAAGGTGCACTGCAGAGAACAAAGAGAGGGTTTGGCTTTCATAAAGTTCCTGCCCATGTTTCCAATCAGGTCTGTTTATGAAAAGGTGGAATTCAAACTTGTTTAGTTCCAGTTGGTTGATGTAGCCAAGCCCTGATTGGTTGAGGCAGCAGAGTGATTGGTTTGCCTTCAAGTCTGAGACCACAAATCCCTTTTCATTGAAGATTTTCAGATGGTCATTGGAATGTTCAGTCTTTGGTTATAGGAGCTACTCCAGCTTGGAGTTGTACAGGCAGAAGGTTTGTTGCCACAGGCTGTATTTTCTTCAGAGAACACAAAGTGCATGACCACTCCCCACTCTCTCACCTCACTATGGATGCCTGATTCTGTTTTTAAATTTGAAGTGTCTGCTAGCCACAGGGAGTCCCTCTGGCTTGGAGAGTTGGGTTCTTTCCACACTTATTTTACAATATTGTTACTTTTATGATTTTTAAAATTAATTTCTTAATTTTAATATTAAATGTTTCATATCATGGTTACTGCATTTTCCTTTTAAAGAAATCATTTCCTATTCAAAGTTCATGACTTTTTTGGTACATTATCATGTTTTTTATGTCAATACTGATTAGTCACAAATCTTTTTTTTCTTATTATTTAAATAGTTGGTGAATTTTGTACTTTGAATTTAAATAACATTTTAACATTTTTCCTCAGGTCTACTTAATGGAGAAAAGATATTTTACTATGTATAATTGGAAAGAGTGCTACTAATAGGAACTATATGATGTTACCCATATGATATTATGAGGGTTTATTAATTCTAAGAATAGTAAATAGAAAGTCATATTTATTTAAGCTTATATTTAGATGATTTTATGCTAGTATCAGTTCTATTTTTGACAGTCAATATAAAGGATATGTGTAAAGACTGCATGCAGATTTCTCTTCTGCATATGTAATGATTTAACACTTTTAGTAACTTTGCTCAGCATTTCCATATTTGTGCTCCAAGAAATATTAATGTCTGTTTTGAGAGAAAATGTGCCATACTTTTGAGAAACATATCATTGGAAGCTTACTGTGTACGTTACCAATTAAAATACTCTTATTATCGCTGAAGCAAATAAATCTACTTTGTTTAACCAAACTTTTTTCCATCTGAAACATTATTCTCCCAAATAAAATGTCTATTAAAACTTGAGGAACTCTTTGGAACATAGAATGGAAAATATTTCCTCTAAAAAACTGGTAAAATATTTTCCAATTTGGAAAAATACATTTTTAAAGTAAATAATATGAAATTAAGTTATATAGTATGAACCAGATCCAAATATTAGCTTATATCATTGAATCATGCCAGAAAAAGAATTTTCTTTGATGGACCGTAATAAACATGTGCTAGATGTGCTATTAACATATTCTGGGATCCTTGGGCAACCACATTTGCAATAGGAAAAAGAGGAATAGGATAATCAAAGACCCCAGCCCAATTATGAGGCTTGATGACACCACCTGTTATCCATGCCCTTACCCACAATGAAAGAGTCTGGTAAAGAAGTGCATAAAGTTAAGCATTTATTGAGTGCCTATGATACACTGCGTGATTTTTCATATGTCCTCTGATTTTAATACATTAATGTTACAAAATTCGTTATTATTGTACCTGTTTTACAAAGTAAGGACAGTGGAACTAAGAGAGTTGACTGTTTTGCCTAAGATCCCAAAGATAATCTGTGACAGAGATAGTATCTAATCTTGGTTTCTTTCTATTCTGTCATGTAGTGGTAGATGTGGTAATCATGATTTCATTTTCCTTGTATTAGGGATGATCAAACTGAATTAAATTAGACTAATATTTTCAAAATTGCATATTTAGCAAGTGGTAGAAATAGGGCTTGAAATCAGGAGATTATTAGAAAAAAAATGCAGTCTTTTTCCACCTAAAATACAGTTATTATGGCTATGTGTGAAGCATATTTGGTTCCTCCTGTAATGTTGACCTCTTGTGGCTTCTGCTATATTAACTTAAAGCAGGGTCCCTGACCCCAGGCCAGGGAGCAGTACTGGTCCATGGCCTGTTAGGAAGCAGGCTGCACAACAGGAGGTGACTGGCAGGCAAGTCAGCATTATGGCCTGAGCTATACTTCTTGTCAGATCAGCAATGGCAGTAGATTCTCATAGGAGTGCAGACCCTATTGTCAACTGCATATGCATGTGAGGGATCCAGGTTGCACGCTCCTTACAGGAATCTCAGAGTAAACAGTTAAAACTTTCTGTATATGATTCCACTTACATGAAGTATGTAGACTAGTGAAATTCATAGAAACTGAAGGTAGAATGGTGGCTGCCAACAGTTAGAGAAACGGGGAAATTGGTGCAGAGTTGCAGTTTTGCCAGATGAAAAAGTTCTAGAGATTTGTTACACAGTAATGTGAATATACTTAATATTACTGAACTGCATGCTTAAAAGAAGTAAGATTGCAACTTTTATATTATGTGTAGTAGGAAAATATTACTTACTAACTTATTCTTTTTTCACAGTGATCTGCAGCCCTGGATCATTTAACCCCCGTGATGGAATTCATTGCCTTCAATGCAATAACAGTCTGGTGTATGGAGCAAAAGCATGCTCTTAAGTCATTATCTTGAGTTATTCAGTGGTTTATTAAATGCAAAGTATATATCTGAAATATTAACATATAATAAATCATTATTATGCCAAAATTAAATATATCATATTTTACAGAAAATGGTGTCATCATTTTAATCAAATACTGTATGTCCAAATGCTTTCTGAAGGTAAAAATCCTCTAGTCTTTATCCATTAATGCCAAACCTACATATGATTATAAAATGTTTCTTGTGTCACTGCATTTTTAAAATAGTTTCAAATATACTGTATCAGGTTAGCCCAAAAGATTTTTCAGGACATTTCAGAAATATTCTGTTTTATCTTTACTATATGTTCACTAGATCCAGGCCACCATATTCTTCTATAATAACTATAACTTCAGTTTGTTTCATTCTTTTGATTTAAATTTATGAGATTTTATTCATTCTAGTTTCACCTTTCACAGTTTAAAGCCATATTTAAAGCCTGGGGTCTTACTGTAATTTTTGGCCTCTTTAATGTAAAGCCTAGTTCCAACTACACTGTGGATTTTTAATATAGTTCAATGTGACTATCTTAAACTTTTCAGTTTTAAGTCTCTTAAATTACCTTTTTGGCATTTTAGAATGGAGTAATTATTTTATGTGCCTAAATTAATAGTTGAACTTTCTCAATGGAAAGAGAGAAAGAAAGAAAGAAAGAGAGAGAGAGAGAGAGAGAGGGAAGGAAGGAAGGAAGGAAGGAGGGAGGGAGGGAGGGAGGGAGGGAGGAAGGAAGGAAGGAAGGAAGGAAGGAAGGAAGGAAGGAAGGAAGGAAGGAAGGGAAAAGAAGGAAAAGAAAGAAAGAAATTTCTTTTCCTGACAACCCCTCTAGGAAAAATAATCAACAGTCATCACAACCTTCATTTCTTCCGCTATGAAAATGAATATTATGTGACAGATATTACTTGTACAATCACTAATACTTATCCTGTCTCACATCGGGATGCTATATTTGAATATGAAATATAAAAAATTTAAATATTTAAATTCTAGGAAACATGAGTAATTTAGAAAATGAGTAGTTTCTCAATTTTTCTAATTATTATTTTATTTATATTTGTGTCAGCTTTCAAGCATTCAGTGTTTTGCTCTTCATAATTTCTCTCTTAAGACATAAACATTTATAAATGGCACACATACCCCATGTTGGATCTGGGCACAAATGTGCAATACATTGACAGGAAGACAGTTCACCTATACCTAGGATATATTAGACTTTTAAAAATGAACTAGTTGGTTGATAAATTAGCCTCTCATTTTTCCATCCTATATATAGTTATGACTGTAGAATTCTCACACAGACACAAAGGGAAGATAACTGACATGTGACTGGACTGTGTTATTAGCCCTGGTAATGTTTTTCTTGGAAAATTCCTTGGGTTTTCATCATCATGTTGTAATTGTTTTTATGTGGTTTAGAGACGTGTTCAAGTGCCTTCTTTCTTCTAGTAAATGACATATATACATTACACTGTTTGGGTGAGTTACTGTTCTTCCCAAAGTTACTAACACATATATTTTGTAAATAGTAAAAGACCTACTACACCCCCACCTCTAAAAGCAGTGTAATCTACTAAAGTTTCAAAGTTTCTTAATTGTATAATATATTAGAATACATATTCTTTCCTTTTTGTTCTTTATGTTTATTTACTTTTTACCTATATTTAAAATCTCTTAATAATTTAACTTACAATGCATTTTTCTGAGGCATAAACAGCATCCCATCAACAGCCTGGGAAAGCCGAGGCGCAGAGTTGTTATACTGGTGATAAGTACTGGGGATCAGAATGCAATCATGCAAAGATAGGTGACCCCAGGTAAGAGGAGATGAACAACAGGAGTGGGATGAGAGCAAATTCATGCATTTTTAGCTATTGGCAGACCAGAATGAGACCACACAAACATCTGAAGGCAGAAGAAGGTAAGACTTTTAAAGTCCAGGCAAAGAAAACAAACTGTAGAAATTGAAGTAAAGGATAAAATAGCAGAAGGAAGGGAAGCATTAATTACTTCCTTTTCTTGGGTTCCATAGTAAAATGTTCTTTGCTGTATTGTATTGCTTATCACATTTATTTTAGTTGATTACGTTTGTCTTCCACATTCAGTTATACTAGGATACTCCTAGCTTCATGGCCTTCTTTGTAGCACATAGTTATATGCTTAAAATTTTTTTAAATTAATGAATAGATCATTAAAGTTCTTCGAGTATAAATAGTGATTAAGACAAAAGTTGCTTCTATGTCGAAAGTTATTTAAAGTGATGACAGTGTGTACAACAAAAATTATCAACTAATCCCTGAGAGATTATTATAAAGCAGTTTCAAGTGTTTTTTGTTTGCATCAAAATAATATCTTACATTTATATCATGCTTCAATTTTCACAAAACATTTTTAGTTATTATACAATCTGATAATTATACCAGCCTGTGAAGTTAGTAGGGCAAATATAATTCCCAATTTATATTTTTTATTAATTTGTTTTTTTTTAATTATAAATATGTAAGATGTGTTTATTTGGCAATATGGTAGAAGAGCCTTAACAATTTTGGTCCAGTAATCTCAATGGAAATTTTACTACAGTAGTAAATCAAAAACAAAGTGAAATATTACATCCAATGGTATTAATTTCTGTATTATATATAATAATGAAAAGGAAAATAATATAAATGACTTACAAAATAATTGTTTGAATAAATTATGCTGTTTCCATTTGATAGAATATTATCGTGCCATTAAAATCACATTTACAAATTAATTAAGATTATATACACATGTGTACAATTTTTATCTGTATTGTGTACATTTTTAAACCAAATACACCAAAATGTTAACAAAGGTTGTTTCATGTAATGGGATCATGTGTGAGGTTTTTTTTTTTTTTTTAATGCCCTATGTTTTCCAAATTTTCTGCAGTGAAATGAATTATATTCACAATCTTGGAAGCAATAAATGTACTTTGAAAAGTTAAAATAGGAGCCAAGTAGAGAAGACATTTCTTATCTCTCCAATATCAATTCACTTCTCCCCTTCTTCCTAACAGAGCACCAAGTTTGTTTACTCCAGAGAATGATTCTTTTAGCCAGTCAACACATAGCTTTTCTGGCCATTGCCTTGTGACCATGAGTTGAACCAGCTTGAGGGTGAAGGCCACAGTGAAGACACACAGGGAAGATATAAAAAGAACTGGAGCATTCATGATGGTGTTGAATTACTAGTCCTTATTATACCTGAACCCCAACCTGTCCTAGACTTCTTAGTTCTGTCAAATAGGAAAGTTTCTTTTGTTTAAGCAAGTTGGGTTTTCTGTTACTTGCAGCTAAAAATATTCTAAATGATACAGTATTAATTACAGGAAATTTGTAGAGGATTAGAAGTAAGGGGAAAATACCACTTATAGTTTCATAACCTGAATGTCAGCAATGTTAACATTTTGGTAAATTTCCTACTTTTGTGTGAACTTTTTATTCATGCTATAAGTACCATATGTAGCAATTAATTAATATTGTGATGGATATATTTCCATACTATTTTATTCACCCCTTTAACATAATTCTGATGACTATAATATTCATACATTTCAGCAGAAAAACTAGAATATGGTTTGTGTGTGCTCACTCTGCTCATAAAGACATGCCCAAGACTGGGTAATTTCTAAAGGAAAGAGTTTTCATTGACTCATAGTTCCACATGACTGTGGAAGTCTCACCCAATCATGGCGGAAGGTGAGTGAGGAGAAGAGTCATGTCTTATATGGTGGCAGACAAAAGGGTATGTGCAGGGGAACTCCCATTTATATAACCATCATATCTTGTGAGGCTTACTACCAGGAGAATGGTAGGGGAGAAACTGCCTCCATGATTCAATTATCTCCACCTGGCCCTGCCTTTGATATGTGGGGATTATTATAATTCAAGGTGAGATTTGGATGGGGACACGGCCAAACCATGTCATTGTATCTCTCACCCCTCCCAAATCTCATGTCCTCACATTTCAAAATCAATCATGCCTTCCCAGCAGTCCCCCAAAGTCTTAATTCATTTCAGCATTAACTCAAAAGTCCACAGTCCAAAGTCTCGTCTGAGACAAGGTGATTCCCTTCTGCCTATGAACCTGTAAAATCAAAAGCAAGTTAATTGCTTCCTAGATACAATGTGGCTACAATCATAGGGTAAATACACCCATTCCTAATGGGAGAAATTGGCCAAAATGAAGGGGCTACAGGCCCCATGCAAGTCCAAAATCCAGCAGTGCAGCCAAATCTTAAAGCTCTGAAATGATCTCCTTTGACTCCAGGTCCTACATCAAGGTCATGCTGATTCAAGAGATGGGTTCCTACAGCCTTGGGCAGCTCCACTCTTGTGGGTTTGCAGGGTACAGCTCCCCTCCTGACTGCTTTCACAGGCTGGCATTCTGCGGCTTTTCCAGGCAAACAGTGCAAGCTGTTACTGGATCTCCCATTTTTGGGTTGTGAGGATGATGGCCCTCTTCTCACAGCTCCACTAGGCAGTGCCCCAGTGGAGACTCTGTCTAGAGGCTCCCAGCCCACATTTCCCTTTCACACTGCTTTAGCAGAGATTTTCCATGAGAGATCCACCCCTGCTGCACACCTCTGCCTGGACATCCAGGTATTCCCATACATTCTCTAAAATCTAGCAGAGGTTCCCAAACCTCAATTCTTGACCTCTGTGTACCTGCAAGCCCAACACTGCATGTAAACTGTCAAGGCTTGGGGCTTCTTCCGTCTGAAGCAATGGCCTGAGCTGTACATTGGCCCCTTTTAGCCACAGCTGGTGCCAAAGCAGCTGGGATATGTAGGGCACCGTGGCCTTAGGCCTCACAGAGCAGGGGGGCTCTAGGCCTTGCCCACAAAACCATTTTTTTCCTTCTAGGCCTCCAAGCCTGTGATAGGAGGGGCTGCTGACATGCCCTGGAGACATTTCCCCATTTTCTTGGTGAGTAACATTTGGCTCCTCATTACTTAACGCAAATTTCTGCAGCTAGCTTGAACTTCTCCCCAGAAAAGGGGTTTTTCTTTTCTATCCCATTGTCACTGCAAATTTTCTGAACTTTTATGCTCTGCTTCCTCCTGAACACTTTTCCACTTAGAAGTTTCTTCTAATGGGTACCCTAAATCATCTCTCTCAAGTTCAGAGTTCCATAGATTTCTAGGGTGGGCAAAATGCCACCAGTCTCTTTGCATAGCAACAGTGACTTTTACTCACATTTTCAACAAGCTCCCCATCTCCATCTGAGACCACCTCAACCTGGGCTTCATTCTCCGTATTGCTATCAAAATTTTGTGCAAAACTATTCAATAAGTCTCTAGAAAGTTCCAAACTTACCCACATTTTCCTATCTTATGAGCCCTCCAAACTGTTGTAACCTCTGCCTGTTACCCAGTTTCAAAGTTGCTTCCACATTTTCAGGTATCTTTTCAGCAATGCCCTACTCACAATACCAATTGACTGTATTAGTCAGTTCTCACACTGCTAATAAACACATACCCTAGACTGTTACAAAGGAAACAGGTTTAATTGACTCTCAGTTCCACGTGGTGGGGAAGCCCTCAAAATCATGGCAGAAGGCAAATGAAGAGCAGAGTCACGTCTTACATGGTGGCAGGCAAGAGAGCATGCACAGCAGAACTCCCCTTTATAAACCATCAAATCTTGTGAGACTTATTCATTATCAAGAGAACAGCATAGAAAAATCTTGTCCCCATGATTCAGTTACCTCCCACAGGGTCCCACCCATGACATTTGGGGATTATTAAAATTCAAGGTGAGATTTGGGTAAGACACAGAGCCAAACCGAATCATATGGTTTAAGCCTTTCTAGTTGTTGGACATTTTTGTTGCTTCCAAATTTTCACTATTATACGTTGCATTACACTTGACATCTTCTTAAATTAAAATTTTGTGATATTTTAAAGTTTTTTTTTATGCTAAATACCCAGAAGTAGAATTGCTAGATTTAGGTATTTCTAATCTTCTGGACCATTTGCCAAGTGTATTTTCTATAGATTATACCAATTTCTAGTACAACCAATGATATATCAGAATATGTATTTTATTGCATGTTTTCCAGTATCGTTTTTAAGTCACTCATGTAATGTGATATATGGAAATAGTTTCTTCCTCTATTTTCATTTTTCTGAGCACTAGTGAGGTTTAACTTCTCTCATGTAATAATGTTGCTGTTGCTGATGGTAGTTATTTATTGAGTGTTTATTATATGAAAGATATTGTTTGAAACCCATTACATAGATTTTCATATAAGTTTGTGAGTTATTGTTACTCTAATTAGTACATGAGGAAAACGAATCACAATAATTAAATACCTTCCCAGGTTTACATAGCTGGTAAGTGGTGAAGATGTGTCAGTTACAATTTGGTTCTGTGGCAAGATCCTGAGGGCCCTGATTCAGTGGTTCCCTTTAGCTGGTTCAGTGGCTCTACTGCATCCTCCTGACCTCTGACCACTTGTACTCTTGCCTGCCCCCCCCCCACAATCCTCAGTGCAGCTTTTGTCCTCATGGTTGCAGGTGCTTTTATGCCTCCAGGCTCTTAATTGGCCTTCCATTCAGAAAAAAAATATAAAAATGAAAAACCCTCTACAGGACTTTTACATTATATTGAATGGAATAGTGTCACAGGGTCACCTGATACTATAAGGGAGACGAGAAATTGATAGCTTCATTTTTTAATTCCCATTAATAGAGAAAAGTATTTAAAAGGAGACAAGGACTTTGAATGAGTGTTGAACAGGCCAGTGTCTTTTTCTTACACAAATCATCCCTTTAACTTGTGTGCATTGATACACACCCTTCACATTGCTAACATATACATGTAATGTCCCCATTCTTTTCCCACGTAATACAACTTCAAACTCTCACCCAGTTACTGCATCTCAACTGATGCGTGTTGAGTCATGGATGATATGGAGAAGTTTGCATCAGGTCCAGGGCCCATATGGTCTAGACAGTTTATCTGCCTCTACCTCATAAAATGTGTGAGAAAGTAGAAAGTAACTGATTTAAAACTCCCATGCAGAAAATGAAGGAAAGTAAAATACATCTCAGTACTTATCCAGGTGGACAAGATACAGTGAGACCTTCCTGCTATCAGCTTGGTTTAAGTTTTTTGCCTGGTCCCTGGTTCTATCCTGTGTAGTTGTCTTCTTTATTCCTTGCATTCCCCCTTCTGAGGGCTAAACCGTGTTTCAGTTTACTCTCTTTGAGAAGTCAGAGGCCCAAGACACAGGCTGTCATCAGCCACATTTGGATTTTTCTTGGGCCGTACAGTTCTCTTTTGGTGGATTGTGTTGTGTTGTGTTGTATCATCCTGGTCAAGCGTGGTGACAAAGGATGCAGAGATGCCTCAAGGCCCCAGCTTGTGCTTGCTCTCCTTTGTTCTGCATCCAGTTCATCTTCCTGCAATCCAGGGCATGTTCATATCCTTCCATGGTTATGGACACATTTATGTGGCTTCTTTAGTCAACAGAGAGGCTCAATGCCTAGAGTGTGGAGGACCCTCCGGATTTGGAAGTCAACATTTATTTCCACTGAGCATGGTCCTCCTGCTCATTTCTTAAGTCACTGGAAAGCCTGCCAATTTTGAATGAGGCTCAGAGCATAAACTGGCTCTGCAACCATTCCAGGCCACTGTGAAAGATGCTCTGCACTTGGAAAATGCAACACAGCAGTACAAGCCTGCTCAGAGTATCATGGCAGATAAAGGTTTTGTGTGAACTCTTGGACAGGATACTAGAGGTGAGGATCATAGTGTGAACCTCTGGGATGTTAGAGAAGGCCATGCTATTCTCTGTAGATAACTATTCTCCTTTTGAGAAACAGTTTTTGGATTGGTGCTGGTTCCAGTTTGGGCCAAGTTACTATGTAATCTGAGCTACATCATGAGGTAGGTGTTGTTTAAACCACTGAGGCATGGAGTTGGGTAAGCATAGCAGCACTCTTTTATCCACTGGGAATGGTGTAACAGTGTGTACAAGATTTGGCTCAAGCAGGTCCCGAGGGAGTGGTAAGTTGAACAAACAAGTGGCTCAAACCTTCATGGTTTCTGTTCTTGCCACCCCCATTTCAGCCTACCCCTATGACCTCATGGGGAGTTCTTTATGATATCTGAGCCTCATTTATAGATTGGTTTACACAGTTTGTTGGCAGCAGCCACAAGTAGACAGCCCTACCCACAAGGCTGGTCCTGAACGAGAGTGGGGAAGAGAAATATCAATAGATGAGGCTTGGAGCAGTACACCACTCTGTCCACCTTGTTGAGAATGAGAGATGACTAGAGGTATGGACCTGCACGGATTCTTAAGCAGTAAGTCAACAATTTGGCCCAGAGGCATAGAAGGGATAAGATTGGAAATTTGGTGACAGTGTTGTGAGAAAAGTGTATGTAATTAGATATCTCCAAACAAGCACACAGCATGTAGGAATGCACACTAATGAGAAGCTCAGCAAATAACCTTAGTAACCCAGTGGACAACATGACTCTGTAGACATTGGTCAACCTCTTTCTTCTTTGCCAAAATGTCATGAACAAAGTGGCCATGAAAATAAAGATGGAAGGTCTGCCTGGTTGCCAAGGCATAATCTAGCTACAGCTCTTCTGCGTGCCCAGTTTTCCAACAGCAGAGTCCACCAAGGAGCCCCCAGTATGGCAACGCTGACCAGAGAGACAGCCAGCCAACTGGTACCAGCTTGATCACATTGGATCAAGTTCACCCTGAGAGGGCCAATGCTGTGTTCATATTGAAATTTGATATAGATTTGCTTTCCCTGACTACAGTATTTCTGCTAAAACCACCGTCTGTAGACTGACTAAATAAATTTATTACTGTCATATTCCCCACAGCAGTGCTACTGACCAGGGAATTCATAGTCAATGATGTGTGGCAGTGGGCTCATATTCATGTAATTCATTGGTTGTTCCATGTTCTCTATTACCTTGTAGCATCTGGAGTAATAGAATGGTGTAATGGGCTGCTGAGGATGCTTATGATGCCAGCTGGGTGACATCATTTAGTTGAGCTACTGTAATCTCTCCTGGGTGTGACTTTTGCTCTGAATCAGCAACGAATAGCAATTTGCCAAATCACCCTCATTGGTTCTATGGCCAATGGTGTTTTTCTAAATATTGTAAGGAGGGCATAGTGGAAGCCCCTAGAACTGTCCCTTCTGATACGACTGTAATATATGGTTCTATTGCTTCCATGATTAAGATTCATGTGTCTCAGAATTGCGCATGGGTTGGAGGGGTGGTGATGGGAATAAATTCTCACTACTACCCTGGATATCTACTAGCAAAACATTTGCTTCCTGTGTCTGTCATTTTGGACTCTGCTAGTTTGGAATTCATACTTCTCAAGGGAGGAATGCTTCCAATAAACTGTAAGCCAGGACTGCCACGTCATGTTGTTGAACCAGCTGGCACCAAAGAGGTTGCTATACTGGCTGGAGTGATTGATCCTAACCATCAAGGGGAAATTGGGTTCCCATTACACAACAGAGATAGGGAGATGCTTTGTGGCACATCTGAGTACTCCTTTGTCCTGTGGTAAAAATTAATTGAAGATTACAACACCCAGTATAGGTGGGGCTGGTAATGGCCCGGAATGAAGGTATGGCACCTATCAAAATGTGCTCTCTGACCTTCTGCTATAAGGAGTCACCGACCGATGGCTGCACTGCTGCACTCTGATTCCACCCTGTTTGCGCTGCATCCATGCCTCTAGACTGAGCATAGCAGAGGCCTTCTGTCAGCCTTTCCTGGCTATGCGAGAATTTCCTGTGGCAGCCATGACCGGAGGGCCGCTCCTTCTCAGCCAGTTGCTGCTCAAAGCTAACTGCACTCTTAAGGCCTTCCCTCTTCCTGCTCTCCTCACGGATTCAGACCTGCATTGTTATCCAGGGGATATCCCAGCCTCTCCTCTCTTCCTTCCCTTTTCCTTTCACAGACATTTTAAACTATCATATATCTCTTACACATCTATTCCTATTTTTTTGACAGTTTCTCAGAGGATTCAAACTAACTCAAGTGATGCCAGGAGCTTCTGGCCTTAGAATATACGCAGTGGGATGGGGCTCTGGGACTCATTCACTGCCCACTCCCTGGGCAAAGAGGGTACCCCTCTGAGTGGCCTGTGTATGTAGGTGTGATGGGTTAGGTCTAAGAAGGGGATAAGGGTACCAGCAAGGACAGCAGAGTTGGCTGACTACTGTTAAATGAAACTGATGCTTTGAAAAGGAATGAGAAACTTAGGGATTTAACAAGATTGAAGACTTTAGGCAAACTTACTGCTAGAAAAAGTGATGGGCAACACAATTAATTAGAAATGTCTAAGCTGTAGGTGGTAGAAGAAAGAATAGAGAAGCTGACAGAATTGGGAATGCTGGAGCTGATAAATTATATGAGGTTAAAAAAAAAAAAACAGAGCATTATGCCCCACAGAAGACTCAAGGACACCATTCATGGCACCATCAGGGGCACACTTGTCTAAGCAGCACCAGCGTCACTAAACACCTAATTGGTGGGTTTTCTCTATTGGCCAGGGTTGATGGAAGAAGAGGTAGACATAGTAATGCAAGAACTAGAGGCAGATGGAATGCTTAACTATGGGGCACCAAGTGACTACACACCCAGAACTGCCCATTATGCGGAGTCCACTGACCCAACAGCAGTTCATTCAGCACTGAGTCCAAGCAGGTCCAGAGGGCCCAAGAAAGCTACATTCGCTGACAGATCAAACTCCCAAATCACCCACAATAATCATACCATTTCCCTTCCCCAATCTTACATGGGGAAAAATTCCAAGCTTGATTGTTGGGTTCCGTCAGTAGGTGAAGCCAAAATTTGACAGTGACTGCCCTGTTTTAGGGGAGATCTAAAAGACAAAGGAGGGGAGAATATGTATAATTCTTAGAGAGCAGCCAATGATGTGGCTGCAGCCAGGGACCTGGGAGGAAAGATGGAAAGACTGGAGACTAGGAGGTCTGAGGCAGAGGCCTGTGGATGGACACAAGTACAAAGTGTGAAGACTTTTCAATCGCATTAGTTAACACTCAGCAGAAAACACATACCTTAAAAGAGACACTGAACAACCAAGTAGGTAATTTTTCCAGGCGATTGGCATTGATCATCTTTCATCATCAGTTCCACCAGAACCCCACCAGACACATGAAGGGAGTGGCCAGGTTAGAGCAACGGGGTGATAGATGCACCCAGTAGCATGCTTTCCCAGGCTTGTCTAGCCACCACCACCTCTGAATGTCTAACATTTGTGGAAAAGAGGCCCAGACTGGGTCCCAATACGGCACTGTTCCCCAGGGACACCAGTCATCCACTCAGAAGCAAATTAGTGCCATCTGGCCAGCCTAATGATTCATCTTTACAGGGATGCATATGTACTCATTGAGTGTGTACATACTATATCTGTATATGTGTTTATGTATATATATACATATATACACACACATACATATATATACACATCACTACCACCCAGGGGCTAAAAGAAGGGCTGATGCCCACACATGGAATTCTGCACAAAAGAACATATGACCAGCACTTAGACCACTTCTCAGCGCAGGAGGTGCAGAAACGGACTAGACATCACCAAACAGGAAGACAGGAGCGCTGCCTGCTTTTATGCCTGGAGGGTGGGTGAGAGACCAGCTCCTGGTGGGCCCATTCAAATCAGAGGTACGTAGTTGTTTACCTGGAGTAGGGTGCACCTAGCCAGAAGGGTTTTTTGCTGTCAGGTCATGCTTTTCCTGTGCTTTGGCTTCTCTTGGAGCGTTTATGGTCTGTTCCTGCTGGTGGGTCTGGAATTTATGGGAGGCAGTAAGGAAACCATGGAACAGACTCGGGTGTCGTTCCTCAAATCTTGAGGTCCTTGGGCAACCATCTCCTCCTTTCCAACTTCCAGAGATTTTTATGCTTGTTTTTTGCATTATGTCCAGAGTTTTTAGTAGTAAGATGGAGAACCTGGGAGAAATGGGGCTAATCTATCTTGACAGAACCAGAAGTCTCCCATAATATAATTTTATTATCTTAACACTTTAAAATATCTAGTGATAGTCCCTCTTCCATTCTGTTGTGACTTATTCTTTGACCTTGGCCTCCTCAGTAGCTGGGACCACAGGTGTGTACCACCTCGCCCATCTTGGAATTTTGTTTCTTATGTGGAGACATTTTATTTATTAATAGTTTTTCTTGTTGAGTTATAGTTTAATTGAATTATCAGGATTTATAATTCACGTAATGTCAATGCTTTATAATGAAACTTTATACCTCAGAGTAAAGTCATTGTTTATAAATTTTCCACATGCTCGTATTTTGTAGCATTTTAATGAAGAATTATGCACCCGTTTACTAGATCAGCTTTGTTAGTTCTATTGTTCAGGTATTTATATCTTTTATGATCATTTTGTCTTCTGTTTATTCCACTACTACATATAACAAATTACCATATGAATTATGGTATGTCTCCTTGCCTTATTAAGATCTAGTGCTTTTACCATTTTATAACCTTATTCTTTTTTTTTTTTTTTGAGACAAAGTCTCACTCTGTTGCCCAGGCTGGAGTGCAATGGCAGGATCTTGGCTTACTGCAACCTCTGCTTCCCAGATTCAAGCGATTCTTCCACCTCAGCCTCCCATATAGCTGGGATTACAGGCACCCACCCTCATGCCCAGCTAATTTTTGTATTTTTTTAGAGACAGGGTTTCACCACATTGACCAGGCTGGTCTTTAACTCCTGACATCAGCTGGTCTGCTTGCCTCAAACTCCCAAAGTGCTGGAATTACAGGTGTGAACCACCGTGCCCAGCCTATAATCTTATTCTTTAAAAATGCAGTTGAAATAAAGATATTTTAATGAAATGAAAGCAGAAAAAATTAACACCAGTAGAAATTCACAAAAAGAAATATCAAAGCGTATTCTTCAGGCAGAAGAAAAAGGATTTGCAATGAAAGGTGAAGAAAGCAATAAAAACTAAGAAAATGGCAAATGTGGGGATATGGCTAAATGAATAATGATTATTAGAAGAGGAAGTTTTCAAATTTAAAACACACAGAATTAAGATATATCGAAACAGTAAATATGGTGAGGGAATAGTTAATGCATTGTCTGTAAACATGATAAAACATCAGTAAGTATTAGATCTTAATAAGTCACAGCTGCATACTATATAGGGCACTAATTATATGTATGGAATTCTAAGTTGGCAATTCTTTTCATTCAGCATATTAAAGATGTTTAACTGCCTTCAGAATTCCTTTTCTTATCCAAAGATAAGAATATTAAACATGCATCAAACATTCGCAGTTGTCAGAATTCTTTTTTACATGGAATCTGTTTCCTCTGGCTGCCTTTATGATTGTCATTTTTAATTCCTTTCACTTCACTGTAATGCTGGTACTTGGGAATCCTTTGTTTTATTGTCTGTCATCAACTTTAGAAGGCCATCAGCCATTTTGTTTCTAATTATTGTTTTCCTGCTACATCCTATATTTTTTCACCTTTTGGAACTTCAACTTAATATTTGCTGCATTGTTTACTCTTATGCATCTTCTATCTGTACTTCTTTTCATTTGATCTGTCTTTAGATTCACTCTTCTCTCTCAAGTTGTTTCTAATCTGTTAAATCCAGTCAACTAAGTTTTTAATTTCAGTTATTACATTTTGCAGTTCGAAATTTTTTTGTTGTCGTTGTTGCTAGGTCAGTTTAGGTTTCTAATCCTCTGCTGAAATTTCCAATTTTGTTCTATGGTCTTTGAATATAGATTTATTTTATATCTGGGTCTGATTATTCTATCATTAGGAGACTGTGATTCTGAACCTATTGTTTCTGTTCTATTTATTTATGTAGCCTCAGATCAGCTGTGCACCTTGAATGCAGCCCTCTGGGGCCACAAACACATATGGAGACGTTACCTGCTTTTGTATACTCAGACTCTAAATTTTGCTCAATTTTTTCCATAAATGTCAAAAAGTGCTATTCAGCTTCACAGCATGCTATTCCAATAGGAAATGTACTCAGGGAAAAATGCTCAGAATGCCAGACTAAACTAATTTGGGCTTTTTCAGCTGTTGGTCTGGTAGGTTTTCCTAAGTATTTAGTTCTCCAGTGGCTACAGGAAGAACTGTCTATTCTGTCCAGCTTTTCCATTTGCCCTTTGTAGGAGGACAGTTCTAAGTTGCCTAATCTTCCAGTTCAGGAATGGGAAGTTCTTCGCCTTAAGAAAAAATAATTTTTTGGTTTTAATTTATTTTTTAAAAAGTCTTTCTCCAAGCCAGCGCAGAGGAGCCTCTAGAGTGTTTTCATTTAAAAAAAAATCTGAATCTAAGATATTTACTTACTGTTAGTCCATATTTCTAGATATGTGGTTTCGTAGTCATTACATTTACTTTTAGAAATGATGAAGTAGAAATGTATTATCACAGTCAATACCATGGGATATTATATTATAGATGCTACTTCAGTGTACAGCAATGTTCACCTTTCATTTAAATAAGAGAAATCAAAGCTATATATTTGAGTGAGCCTCAAGGATTATGTTTTAAATAACTCAAAGTATTAAAAGCATTTTGAATATTTTTTAATGATGTACATACATTTTATTTATCTTGCTTAATCTACTTTCAAAAGTTGAAATATTTCAAAGGATCATCTTAAATGTGACTCTAACTGGAAGTGCAAAACTCAGTTTAATAAATACTTTATTTTATAAATCAGTTCAATACACATACCCATCCAACAATACATACAAATTAGGCCTAATTATTTAAATTCAGCTCCACATAAAATTAAGGTATTACAAAACATTTTTCTGGTAAATATATATATAAATGGGATAAAAAGTAATATATAAATTATATATGTTAAATTTAAACATGAGGATAGAATATTTTTCAAATGAGCACTGAATTAAATTATTTATTTATTAGAATCTTCCAAATGTTTTAATTTCAATAGTCTCATATTTTCAATGTATTATGTTATAAACACTTTTAATAGACCTGTGCTTTATAAATATTTATCTATTCTAGGCTACGTGTTTTACAAATATTCACTTATTTCATCCTCCTAGTGGTTGATACCACTCTCCCCATGTTACCGATGAGCAATCTAAGTTACAGAGAGGTAGGTAACGTGTACCTGATAGATAACCAGTAAGTGGTAGAACTGGGATTAGCATCAGACCTCCAAAGGCCAAAGTCTTTACTGGCAAGTTACATTAAAGCAAATAAATTGCAAACATTTATTGAGAATATTTATGATATAAAAGTTAAAGGATACTCTGGCCTTTGTTTCTAGAGACTGTGTTTCTATACCTATGGAGTAAGGCTCAGGCCAGGGATGGGAACAACTCACCTATGCCATTTAACTCCTATCATCTCTGCTGGAAACCAGACCCATCCTCCAGCCAGCATGTTCTCACCCTTGATTCCTGAAAGCATCATGGGCATTCCCTTTTGATCAGTTTGCTCTCCTCTTTTCCCCTCACTTGAGTTCCCTTTGGTATCTTCAACACTAAGCACAGTGTTCTCCATCTGTCAGATATGCAGGAAAAGTGGTAACTGACGATTTATTAATGGTTACAGTTGTTATGTAAAATTGATGTTTAATAAATTTGTATAGGACATGAACACTTACTGGAAAACTTTCACCTAATAATTTATAAAAACATAACATTGTTCTCAGTCTATAGAAACTGTTTGAAATTTGTAAGTGTAGTAAGTACAGCACTTAAGTACATTGTTCCTACAACAGCCTATTAAAATGAAGACAAAAAGCTATAATTTTACATTCACCGGATACCTTGTAAAGCATCACACAGACTTGATAAATGATATCATTTAAGATGACTTTTTTTTAAGTTTTCAAATACTGAGTTTATGGAAGAAGTATTTGAAATTATTTTAAAAATTAATTCAAATTATAAATAGTAAACAATTAAATACATATGTGAATATGTATGTGTATTATTCATGCTACATTTATAGCTATATGCAAATAGTTGTGGACTTCATGTAGCTGTACTGACATAGACAAATGAGGATAGCAAACTCGGCCAAGCAGAGTCTCTCCCCGTTCCCCTACACTCTTCACTGCTTAGCTCCAACTATCTGTGATTATCTGACTTAAAAGGAATTTCTGGCCAACAATGCATTGCTTCCCTTGTCTTTTGTCTGCTTTGTTTTCTTTTAATCAGACCCTTGCTTATATTTATATCTAGCTTTCCGATCGCAGCGAATTGAAAGAGAAACTGTTTAACCGTTTGTACAGATGCATGCATGTACAGAAATATGAGCTGCCAGCTGGAGAATTTACATAATTCTGAGAAAAAAATTTAAAGGAAAATTATCTCATCCAAATCCCATTTTCATTATTTTTCTTAAGAAAGAGATTTATCATGTATTAAAATTTTTGAGTTTTTAAGTCATAGTTCTTAATATGTTAAATGTTTCACACAAACCTCAGTTTTGCTCTACCCTAAATTTCAACATTTCCATTTTGCTTCTATATCCAAATATCTCTTTTTACTTTCCCTCCTGGTCACTATATAACATGATTTGTCCTCTGAAGTGTAGGTATGCTGTTTATTCTACTAAAAAAAAGTCCATTATGTTTATTTTAAAGACATTTACTTTCTTAGCTTCAATAGAGGGCACATTTTGAATCTCACTTCCGTGTTGCTATTTGTAACAGACATTTTTTAAGGTATCAATTGGCCATAATTAATCTACACCCTACAAAAAGATATATAGAACACAACGATTTTGTATCAATCTCCTTTATTGCACTCATGCCTATCTTAAAATGAAAATCTTTCTCTTGAGAGAAAATAGGGTGGGGGTGGGAGCAGTGGATAGACCCGGCCACTGGTGGCTGAGCCCCCTGGGGTCAGGTGGGACAACCTCTGTCCACCCATGACCTTCACCATTGCTGTTATTGTTTGGAGTGGGGACAATCTTTGTTTTTAAGAAATAGCATACACTTTGAAACTACAGGTTTAACATTATATAACATGGGTAGATCACTTTTATAATTAATCTATATTAAATTAAACTGAGGTTTGTGAGGATTAAATAAAAAATACATGTACAGGGTATATTGGAGAACATAACTAGCTGGAGCAGGCACTTAGTTTTTTATGTCATTAGAACATACAATAGTAACTTCATAATTTTATCACTAGCTACTATGAATCAGGAAACAGCAAAACTTTACTTAAAAGCATATACTGATGTAAGTTAATGACTTTAATGTAAAAGTTCAAAATGGCATGTGATGCCATCACTTTTTTTTTATTGGTTTAATGATATCTGCTGGTATACTTGACTCAGAGCTTCGTGGGCCCAAAGACCATATATGGCTTTATCACCCAGGCCTAAACTGCATTTGACATGTAGAACGCAATCAATAAATAGATTGAGTAACACTCATAGCTGCTGTCCAGGGAAGAATATTTGGAAGCAGGCAGAGGTATCCATTCCAGTCCTGACTCTGCCCCATGCAGGACAGCTTTGGAATCAGACAGATTTGGGCTCAGTTCCATCACTGATTTTTTTTTTTTTTTTTTTGAGACATTGTCACACTCTGTCAATCAGGCTGGAGTGCAGTGGTGCAATCTCCACTCATGCAACCTCTACCTCCTGGGTTTAAGGGATTCTTCTGCCTCAGCCTCCCAAGTAATCAAGATTACAGGCATGCGCCACCATGCCCAGATAATTTTTTTTGTATTTTTAATAGAGATGGGGTTTCACTATGTTGATCAGGCTGGCCTCAAACTCCTGACCTCAAATGATCTGCCTGCCTTGGCCTCCCACAGGGCTGGGATTACAGGATTGAGCCACTGCACCCGGCCCATCACTGAAATTTGGATAAGTTACCCACCATATCTTGACTTCTTCATCAATACAGCAGAGTTGATAAAATGAAGAAATCAGATAAAATAATTCAAAATTTGAAATTGTAGTGTTTGTCATGTAATCATCACCTAAAAAACAGCAATTTACTTCTCTTGGCTCCAGAAAAATTGGGTCACAATATTTGGTTATATTTTGTAAATTTCAATGTAACAATCATATCTAAACAACCTGATGCTTGACTACTATTTTCAAAAAGAGTAGATTTAGGAATCAAAATATAGAATAAGCATTTAAACTAGGGAGGTCACAACATTTTTGTGAGGAGCTGCTATTTACTTTGACAAGTATCACGATTAGCATTCTAGAATTAGGGATCTGTGTTGCTATTCATTATCTTACTTATGGGTGGTGGGATGAAAGACCATTTTGGAAATTTCTGTCTAATTTCTAGAAGTCCCTGGCCTAAACACAAATGGTAAGACTTCAAATCATGATCTCTGGTATAAAGCAGATTTGGATTCTTAACTCAACCCCTCACACACTAGACTGAATCTTAAGGCAGTTTTTAAATTTCCCTGAGCCTATATTTACTTTTCTGCAGCTAAGGTGATAGCATTGCCCACTATTTGGGAGAATTATGAGGTTAAATGTGATAATAAGTGAAGGAAACATAGCATAACTTTTGGCCAATGACATACATTCATTGATTGCTTTAGAATGGCTTTTTAAAACTATGAAACTACTTGGTAATGTAAAGAACGTTAATAGTTTCATAGGTTTTTATTACTGGATGCTTGTCACTTTTTTTCCATTATAATTATAAGAGTTATATGCTTAGGAAAATAATAAACCCTGAACTTTAATAGAAATAAAAATAGAATTGTATTTATTTGACAATGCATATATAAAAGTAAAGGGAATGGAAAAATGAAATCTTTCCATAAAATGTGTTTGGAAACAGTTCTTTTTAAAACATAAATTGCAGAAATTCAAATAATGGAAAATATTAATCATTAAGTAAAATAATGATCATTAAATGTTAATCATATAAATGTACTTTAATGTATGCATTGATCTTAATACAATTAGATACTAAATAAAATTGAGAAATATTTCTACTTACTGAAAATTGAATTAAAAACTAAAGTAGCAATATTTGCAATTGTTTTTAGTCATCAGGCTGTATTCATAATATACTAAATTGACTTTAGGTATATATTTTGATTGCTTTTGATAATTCTGTGCCTATATAATAAGTCAGTCAGAAGCTTTATGTACTTTTCTGAACTTTAAAGGAAGGAGTTAAACAGCATGCATGTCTTAAATCATAAACTACTCATAGGCCAAGCACTGAGAGCACATTTTCATTTACATTTCCTAATTCTGTTGAAACTTTGGCTGAATACTTTTCAGGGTGATTGTCAGTGTCACTTAATAGTCAATGAAATTTATTCATTTAAAAATTAGGCATTGGAATTAGTTTCTAAATTTGTGTGTTAGGCTAGGATAGCAGGTGCTTTGCAAAATTTAGAGTGAAATTTGACACTGTTGTAAAATATAGACAACCATCACTTTTAAATAGTTATCATTCAGGTTATGGAAGCTACTACATTTCTGTACAAATGACTGGGCTCATTATTTTGTCAGTTCACTAGATACCTATTGAGGTGTTTAATAATATTATTTAGAAAGATTAAAACATGCAGAAATACTCAATACCACAAATAAAAGGCTAAGAAAATTGTTTTTCAGAAATTAGAAATAAGTAAATAAATATTGAAGCTGTAAACTTGACTTCTTTATCATAAAGGGCCAATGTGTCTTCAATACAAGAAAGTTTCTTCAGCATCAGAAATTTCACACCAAAGGTAATTTTTTTTCTGACTTGCATCAGAAATGGCCAACAGCTGTCAGACTTCATCCTAAAACCACCATGGGGTATTTGGTGTATTTGGTGTGTCTCAGGGTCTGTGACTTAGATATTTGATACTTGCAAGTTAACAGAGAAATCCAAAGACAACTGGGATGGCAAACAGTAATGGGAGCTTTTAGTTGCTCTTTAATATATACATTGTCCTTAAACAAGAATAGTAAATAACTCTGAACTAATAGATTGACTATAACTCAACAAGCCTTTAACATAAAGATATTGGGTGGTTTTCAGGATTGAATGTCTCACAGTCTGAATTAAAGGGATTTGTAAATAATAGAAGCAGCAAGCATAACATTATTATTCAAAATATGGTACGATTTCTAAATTGTATGTTAAAATAAGAAACAAAATTAACACTATTACTGGGACATAGAGTGACAATTCATCCAACGAGAACTACAGAAGCCTTCTTACCAGCAGTGGCACTTGAATTAGACCATTGAAAATGGCTATTATCTCAACGTGCTGCAGAGGACACTCAGAGCAGGATCTGGGATAGTAGAGACCATGTTTAGAGTATAGTTTCCAGTACCCAGGGCCCAGAGGTTTCACCAGCCACAGGGGCCTGGGTCATAGTGTGGTCCATGATCTAATTGTGAAGACACCAGTCTTCCATGCTGAGGAGTTTGGATGTTATTTTGTGTGTGATTGCAATCCTCAAAATAAAGAATTCAGTTGAAAACTAGATCTACATTTAGAAAACTAAAATAGTAGACTGAAGAGGTTAGTCTGGAGTGAGGATATGGTATAAATAGGCTGTTTAATCTGTGCTGTGGAGCAATGAGAACCTGAGCTTTGGAAGTGGCAGCTGGAATGTGAAAAATATGTACTGTAAAAATGCCCTTATTCCTGAATAAGTAAATTGCTCTCTGTCTATCTAATTCTTCAGAATAGTTACTGATTTTATCAACCATCCACAGACACTACTAGTGAGGAAAAGAAATTGAGTAGGTAAGTAGGTTCAGTAAGAAAGTTACAAATTATGTTGGCCAAAGAAGCATGTATGTTTTTATCAATGGTGCTTATTTGCACATCTGATACTCTTCTTTTCTTATTACATTGTGTTGGGGAAAAATATGATATTAAAAAGAATAATGAAAAGTAGGATTGATCTCTTGCCCATTGAAGCAAATTTAGCGAATCGTTAGTATTTTTAAAATAATAGTTTTGTGTCAATAGTTTTGTTTATTATATGTTTAAATAGTCCACACTTAATGGATGTAGTTTCCAACAATGCTTGTTTGAAATAGTATATCTTTTGTAAGTTTCAGATAATGTGTACATTTATAAACCCATTTCACTGCTTAAAATAAAAACAGATATTAAAGAAAGATTTGAATTTTCTGATTTGTTAGGACTTTTTAGCCTTGTATAAATGTAACATTTATGTTGGAGAAGTAGAGAAGAGAGTTTATTAGACATACTAATGATGTTACAAACGTAAAACTGTATGAGAATTCTTCTCAGCATGTTTTACTGCACAAAGCAGATGATGAAATTTTAAGTATCAAAAGATTAAAAGTAATACAATCAAATGTAAATTTATTTCAAGGCTTACAGACCCCTTGATGTCAAGGATACTGTGCCTCTCCATCTGCACTAGCTGCAATATTATAGCAAGGCTTGACCAGGCTCAAGTGCATCTAATGCTTGTTGCATGCAGGGATGAAATACAAGTTTTTGAGCTGACTTTACTCAAGACTTCTGGGAAATGTCAATAAAAAGTATTGTTAATCCACCCAACAAGTAAGTATCCTGTGACTGAAAGAATGAATTTAACTTGAAAACCTCTAAGACATCAGATAACTTCCAGAACCATTGTATTGCTTACATGAGTAGCTTTATACTTTTAGATCTAAATATAGTTGAAAAATTTGAAATAAATTCATTAATACATTTGTAAGCACGCTTCAGTTTATTAACTTGAATATATCGTTTAACAATTATTAGGTACTTATAGAGCAGACCTATTTGAATTTTAATGATTATGGCTTTTCCAGAACTTCCATACTTGAATTCTGAGGCCCCCTTTTCTGTGCTTCTCCAAACCATATTATTTTGAAATCGAGTAACTTATACTTTCCTCTTTTTATTGGGCAGTTATTGAAGTTAGCATATTTATTCACTAGAACAGGTTTGTTGTTGATAATCTCAGCAAAGAGTTCTTTGACAACAGAGGAGAGGAAAATAGAATGTCTGAGATAGCTGTACAGTTGTGAAAGTCTAACTGCAAGAAGAAATTGGTCTTGGACAAAAATGAAAATAATGCCATTATTATTAATGAGTATGTGCAGTGTCATCAATCCAAGTTCTTCCATGGGTTTGGTTTATGTAGTATTTCTATGAGGGAAAAGAAATGAGGGGTTGAAATCAGAGATGGAGAGGGAACTCTGGTGTAGTAACAGCCACTGAGCTTCAGCTCTTAGGAGTATGTGCCTATGACCGTGCAGGTCACACTAAGTTTAGAGCAAGTGAATTAGTTAATTTCCCAAGATGATATTATGTTTGTTCTCTCTATATGCAACAAAATACTAGGTTTTCTGAAATTCTCACAGCATTGAAAATACCATTGCAATGATTTCAGAGTTCATCATCCATTCTGGTAGGAATTATTATCAAGGGAAACAGGAAGTCTTTGAGCCACATGGACTTAGGAGTCTTTAATTGCATCATGCAAATCAAAGAATAAAGAGGTTACTAAGGGCCACCTACCCATGGGGCTAGGGTCATTTATTAGCAAAATGACAATTTTAAATAGCTGTCTCTAACAATCCATCCTTGAATAAAGGAGGGATGGCCAATGTCTAGCAGTCTTTAATAATAAAGGTTTTTTTTGAAAGCTGATTACAGCTGAGAGCAGTTAGCTAATAATTTCCCTGAGTAGTTTCATGAAGCCTATGTACCTGTAGTCCCTTTGGCTCAAGATGTTCTTTATGAACAAGATAAAAAGTAAATGATTATATGTAAATGTTTTGATGACTCAGTCAGAGGAATCTTTATATTTACTAAGTTTCACAACAGTTTAATTTTTCAATTATGATAGATGTATCTGTTTTTCTCAAATATTTTTCAGTCTTTAATGATTGAATTTTTTATATAATAATTTTTTTCATGCTCTCTATATTCTCTTTAGGATGTCTCTCTAATCTCCATTTTCTGATCTCTTAGTTTGGCTCTTAACACAATACATTATAATTACCTATACTTCTTATGCCAGAGGCCAAAAGTCCAAGAAGGCAAGAAATCAAGCCTTATTCCCTTGTTGCCATCACAAGTGCTTTGTACTTAATAGGTTCTTAATGCAAAATTTTAGAATAAACAAAAATATGGAAAATCCCTTTAAAGGCTTCAAATAATGATTATGTATATTTTAATCCTTTAGAGACATGAATAATGATGATAGTGTTGCTTTTTTTTATCCTACACCTATTAAGACTCCAATTACCTCTTTCACAACGCATCCTATGTTGATATGATTGATAAAGATACAACTATTTTCTAATATGCCTTGATTAGATTAGAAGGATTTGGCAGTGGCTTTTTATGTCTCTTCACTCTGTCCAAGTGAAGAGAAAAGAAGTTGGCTTGGAATTATATCAACTACAGGAAAGTTGTGTAGAACAATTGGCCTTCAGACTTGTTTTAACAGAAGAACTTTCTCACTCTGCATGTGAAGGGTGGCTAATTCAACATTATCAGTCAGGATTTAACTGTGTACTTTATGGAGGATAGATGACTCATTCTGATGACAAATATGATTCCAATGAACTGAGAGCTGAGATATCTGTAGCACATTTAGGTTTCAAGTATATAAATTTGTTCAGGAGTTCGATTTTTGTTGATTCTCCTGGTAGAATCAAAGGACTCCTCCCCTATTTTGTTGCCTGCTTCAGCTTGATGGAACAGTAATGCAAATTTTCCAGCCTATATTCCTCAATATAGGGAATGAATTAAAATTATATTTAGAAGAGAAAGTAATATAAATAAGAATGAAATACATATGTGTTTACCTATGGTCTACAATACAGGAGCTTAGGGGAAAGAACTGAGAAAGTGTGAGTTCGTGATCTTTACACCTGCATTTCACAAATGACTAAGAACGAAGCAGATAAAAGCAGTATATTATTGTAAGAAGGAAGGAAATATATTTATGTGAAATAGACTAAATTTTCTAAGGATCAACATTAGATATACGTCTGTAATTAAATAGAATTTAAACAGGGTTTCAGTGGAAATTGGTCTAAGATCTTATGATCCATTCATGGGTGACTCTGCCCTGTGAAAATGTGCAGGGGGAACATACATTCCCGGGTGATAGAATCAGAACTGAAAAAGATATGCAGGTACACAGTGAGGACGGTTGACAACACAGCATTTTTAATCTGTATCTATAGAAAACACTTATATAAGCTCTCTAATGGAGGGATTATAGAAATACATTTAATATATAATAGTGTACTTTTGTGTACTTACTGTGAAAATAGCACATTTATTTAGAGAGGGATTTTATGCCCAAAGTTCTCGTTGATGTTTTGAAATATATCCATTTCCTTCTGTTGTAGTAACTGTTATCAAGAAAAGCAAAAGGACCAACAATTTTCCATTATTCCTCATTAAAAGTCTTCTCTCCTTTGCTTGATATTTCCCAGAGTCATCTAGAATGTTCTCGTCAGTAAAATGTTCTAGAAAAAGTCAGAGTCTGTGTTCTGGAAAGGGTCTACATTTGCCTGCATTCATGTCTTGTGCACATGGCCTGCCGCTCGATTCTCCATGTGCCTTCCTCGTAAGTACAGTGGCATATGGTGCACTCGTCAGTCTTCACTTCTCTGCCAGCAGGGATGACAGCAGTTTCTGCAAAGCAGTTTGGACCTGAAATGCAGAAAAACGCTTTATACTGTATGTGCACATAAATATCTAATGTTTATAATTAGGTATTAAGCATTACAATAAATACATATAAATATATATGTGTATATATATTTTTGTTTGTTTGCTTGCTTCTGAGATGGAATCTCGCTCTATTACCCAGGCTGGAGTGCAGTGGCACCATCTTGGCTCACTGCAACCTCTGCCTCCCGTGTTCAGGCAATTCTCTTGCCTCAGCCTCTCAAGCAGCTAGGATTACAGGCACGTGCCACCACGCTCAGCTAATTTTTGTATTTTTAGTAAAGACGGTTTCACAGTGTTGGCCAGGCTGGGCCTCAACTTCTGACCTCAAGTGATCCACCCTCCAAAGTGCTGGGATTATAGGAATGAGCCACTGCACCCAACCAACAGTACATATTTTATTCAGTTTCCTTTATGAAGGACAGTGGCAAAATTATAATTTCAGTAATATGAAATACTTTTTTTCTAAAATGAAACAAATGTCATGTAAAATTTTTATAAGAGACAACACTGTGACCCATTAACTATTCCATTTTGGAGCTAAAATCTGCAACCATTTGATTTAATTAATTCTAAATAATCACAGAAAAAAGTATAACTAACTGGGACCTTCAAAGAACCAGTCTTCTTCAGGACACTTTTGGCAGAGATACCCTAAAACAAGCAAACTCCTTGAAGTGACATAAATACAGTATATCTTCCTGGCCTCCTGGAGCAGGTTTTCAGACATTCCCATACATTACAATGGCCTGGAGGGCTGCTGAAAACAGTGGTTGCAGGTCCCACCCCCAGTGTTTGTGACTCACTAGGTTTGGGATGGGGCCTGAGAATTTGCCTTGATAAATTCTCAGGTGATGCGGATGCTGCTTGTTTGGGGACACACTTTGAGAAGCATCGTCTTAGTGTGTTGCAGGAGTATATCTTTCACAATCTTCCATGAGAACTGAGGATCTCTGTAATTCTCAGTCACTACTACATCGGCTATAACATATCAGCCAACAGAGGCGTCATATCTGTACTTTAAGATCAAGGACATGGAGAGATGAGTATCAGAAAGAATTCCAATGTTAGTTAAAACACATTTTTTTAAAAAAAAAAGATTAATGGCTTTCTGTTACGGCTCATGCCTGTACACCTCATTCAGCTATGAGCAACTACTCTGCCTCTACACCTCCCTCTAAAATTCAAACACCATTAATTACTGCATCCTAAATAAAGGCCCTCAACTTTTATCTTCAACAGTTTGCAAAATTCTTATTCTCCCCCTTCTTTGCTTCTAATGTCTTTGATAATGTGCTCACAACCAAAATGTGTTTAATTATAATGTGTGAAGTCATCAAAGAGATGAAAAAGGTCCATCTGCAAAATTTTAAAAAATAAATTAATGCAGCAAACTGCAGGATAACAGCCGGCCTTTGAATAATTCTAAGCACAATAACTCATGCTCTGTGTTGGTGGTTTTCCAGTTTGCCGAGGAGGTGGAGAGCCCCCATTTCTGGAGGCCAAGCTCTGCACATGGCTCCCTGCTTGCATGTGCCCCCTTCTCCCTCCCTGAACTCTGTTTCCTTTTCTGTATTGTGTTTGAGACAGAGTCTTGCTCTGTCACCCAGGCTGGAGTGCGTTGGCATGATTGTGACTCACTGCAGCCGCTTTAACCTCCTGGGCTCAAGGGACCCTCCCACCTTAGGCTCCCAAGCAGCTCTGGTCACAGGAGCACAGCACCACATCTGGATAACTTAAAAAAATTTTTTTTTTGTACAGATGAGGTGTTTCTGTTTCCCAGGCTGGTCTCAAACTCCTGGGCTCAAGCAATCCTCCCTCCTTGGCCTCCCAAAGTGCTGGGACTACAGGAATGAGTTGCCACGCCCAGCCCTGAACTTTCTGTTCTTTTTGTCACCTGTTCAGACACTGCCCTAAGATTCTGCCCTTGAACTCTTCTCTTCTCTTTCAGAGGACCCAAAGTTTTAACAATCATTCGTTTGGCGATGACTCCCAAATTATAGTTCCAATTGTACTTTCTCACTTGAGCTCCAGTCCTGTGTTTCCAGGGGGCCAGTACCTGCATTTCTTGAAGACACCCAATTTATGATGTCTGGGCCCAGTGTCTCTCCTGTCTGCCACCCAAGGAGCAGTATTTATGTTTAAGACACACATGAATTAGCTTTGGTGAATTTTAAAGACTTTAAATTCAAGAGCCCTCCCCACTCAGTGGCCCCAAAATGATATTCTAGTCCTCCCTGCACTCCACCCCACCCCACACAACTGGCTACCACACTTGGCTGCTGTCTCCCTTGCTCTGCAATGCATTTTCCTTAGTCCATAAGGCCAGCAGTGCCACAGTGACCATTTGGATGGAGCTTATGTATAAAAATTTCCCTAATTGGTCACATTTGGCTCACACTCTCTTTGGCATGCCATTTTTTTCTGTATCATCCTTTTTTGCAGAGGTAAATTTGAAAATACACTCTGCTTTTATTTCATCCTAATATCTGTCAGTGTGCTTTGCACAGAGAAGCCACACCATCATTGCCCAGAAGACCTGTATCCTTAGATACAGATAATGACAGGTCTCATCTCCAGACAAATCTGGATTAAAAATTTGTTACTTAATAGTGATGTGATCTTGGACTAATTAAATTAATTATTGTGTGCCTTAATGGGAATAATAAGACCTCAAAGGGCCTCATGAGGGCTAAACTGGATAATACATTTTACCTGTCCTGTTGTTCTACAAATGCTAGAAAAAGTCTTTACCTGAATTAATCTTTCTATGTCAGCGCAATAGTCTGTAACGAGTTTTTTTAAATCATTCTAAGTTTAACTCTTCATTTTGTATTTTACTATAGAATATAAAACCTTTATTTTTCAGCGTTTGGCAACATATTGAAGTCTTTATTCTTTTTGATGTTCAAATTGTCCAAAATTTGGCTAATGGGAGGCCTGGACTTCAAGCTAGCTCTCATGTCTTTTTAGCACACTCCTTTGATCATTAAAAGCTTCTTTCATTTCTGAACTAAGAAGATATCTTCAGCTCAGCTTGCCCATATCTGTAATTAGCCTTCTCTCTTCCTTTTGGTGGAGAATATATTTAGAACGAAGATCTGGCCATCACATATAGTATACTGAAGTGGCATTTCTAGGCCTTCTCAGTGGGCACAGATAGGAACACATACAAACACACATACACACACACTTCAAAAAAATTATAAATTCATAGTATTAATTATAATTCAAAAATGTTCTTCTTAGATTTGTGTATGTGTAGCTCTTCTCATTTTTTATTTGCTTATCTTATTGTATTTAGATTTTAATTATATATCTCATTTTACACTAAGAGTGGAAACCAAAAATAAAATTGTAAGTCCTTCAACCAATTGAATGGACTCCTCCTTGTGGACAAGGGCATTCCAAAGTTAATCTGAAAAGCTAGCTCAGGCCATGATGGGATGCAGGCCTTGAACATGCCTCATTATAACCTCCTCCCTTTGGAATTCAGGCATAGCTGACCAGCTTTACCATTATAATAGAGATCTTAAAACTGATAAAACAGAATTTTTGTAGCACTAAGACACCAAATTCCAGCCTGGCACTAGTATTGGCATCACATGACAGACAGCAGGCTGAAGAAATAGATGTATTTTATTCCAAAATACATTTCTTTGACATATTTTGAAATGGCCCTGCAAAGCTATCTCTTGTGGGGAAAATCTGCATTCTGTAGAATCCCCTTCCCTTTCTAGGTCTTTTCCCTCATCCAAGAGAGAATTAATTATGAGTCTGGCACCTTTATAGGTCTGATAAGAGCTCTGAAGCCTGCTACCTGGAGGCTTCATCTGTGGTCTCCACAACCCCTTATCTTAACCCAGACATTCCTCTCTATTGATTCCAGGTCTTTATTTAATAGCTCTTTTAAGCAATTGTCAATCAGAACATCTTTGAATACACCTACAACCAGGAAGCAGCTCCCATTTCCACCCTCAGTTTTGAGTTGTCCTGCCTTTCAGGAAAAAACCAATATATACATTATATGTATTGATTGATGTCTTATGTCTCTGTAAAATGTATAAAGCCAACCTGTGCCCCAATCACCTTGGACACACATTCTCAGGCTCTCCCGGGACTGTGTCATGGGCCATGGTCATTCATATTTGGCTCAGACTATATCTCTGCTAATATTTTACAGAGTTTGACTTTTTTTGTTGATGGACTCTTGTTTATTAAAATCCTGAATATATTTGCCTATGTTTATCCTAATTCTGTAAAGCAATTTAAAAATTACAATATAAATGTCATTCCTAGTAAATATATATACATATATATATATACATACACACATATATATATATATATATATAATGACATGCCTCATTATAACCTCCTCCCTTTGGAATTCAGGCATAGCTGACCAGCTTTACCATTAAAATAGAGACCTTAAAGCTGACAAAACAGAATTTTTGTAGCAATAAGACACCAAATTCCAGCCTGACTCTAGTATTGGAATCACATGAAAGACAGCAGGTGCCATATATATATTGCACCCATAAGCAGGTGCAATATATATATAATATATATTGCACTTCTTATAGTCAGCATATTTTGCTCAAAAGTCACTAATCTCTTCTCTGTGTGGTTGTATTATCACTGGCATACAGAGTTAGGTCCATCTGTTCCCATTTATCTTCTCCACTTCATTCCTGTTCTGTTACCTCCCACCTCCAGCCATTCTGTCCATCATTTTCAGTGATTTCTAATTTATCCTTCTAGTGTAACATTTTAAGAATAAGCAAATTATTTCCTCATTTTTCTTTCACAAAAGATAACATACTTCTTGATGCTATGTACTTTGCTTTTTTTCACCTAAAAACGTGTCCTAGCTTATCACTCCACATCAGTACGCAGACTCAGTCCTTGTTCTTTGCAGCCCCATTGTGTGCCTTCACCATTGTTTATTCAACTCGGGTCTATTGATGGGCCATTTGAAATGGGTCCCCCTGCATTTAGGAAACATATAAACGCCTAGCATATTTTTAAAATCTGCTCCAGGAAAGAAAGAGATATAAAAATTGTTGGAATTTATTAATAAAGCCTGTATTCATGAGAAAAACAAAAAGCCAGTGAAAATACCAAATGTTAAAATGATTTAAAACACACAATCCTAGAGGCAGAAAGCAACAATTTACAAGCTGTTTCACATAAGAAAGTTGGTTTTATACACTTTCAAATATACTTATATAGAGATTTATATCTTTATCGTTGCTAAATGACTAATGAGAAGAAACACTGATTCTGGGTTTTTCTTGAGTCACAACCTCAAGAAAACTTGGGGTGAAGGCGACACAAGCATTTGGACTTCAGATGTTTGTCCCCCATGGATGTGATTTTAAAAAAAGAATAATTCTTGATAAGAATTGTATAATAATATGATTTATTAAATTTTTGACAGTTAATATTTACTATATTCTTTAACTCTTCATTCCTTTTTGAATTTTTTGTCTTTATTATTTACTAGTTACTTTGTTACTCGAAATGGGTTCTAATCCACACCCCAAGTGAGGAGGGTTCTTGGATGTCATGCAAGAAAGAATTTGTGGCAAGTTCATAGAGTAGTTGTGATGTATAATTATTTTTACACATTGTTGGGTTCAATTTGCTAACAGTTTGTTGAGGATTTTTGCATCTATATTCTTAAGAAATATTGGTCTTCAGTTTTCCTTTCTTGTAGTGTCTTTGGTTTGATATTAGGGCAACACTGAAAGAAACTATAAAATATTGACATCATTTCTTCATTAAATGTTCGGTAGAATTCACCAGTGAACCCATCTGGGCCTGGTGCTTACTGTTTTGGAAAGATGTTAATTATTGATTATATCGCATATATATATGAGCTCTATATGAGGAAAAGATATGTATATATATATAGAGAGATCTCATATATATATATATATATATACACACACACACACACACACTTTATGTAAGCTTATATATAACAGAAATGAATGACAGCAATGGGACAATGTATAAAAGATACAATCTTTTCCTCATATAGATCTCATATATATTTTGCTAATTTTATACCTAAGTATTTCATTTTGGGGGTAGTAATATAAATGTATTGTGTATTTAGTTTCAAATTACAGTTGTCATTTGCTAGTATACAAGAAAGTGATTGAATTTTGTCTATTGACCTTGTATACTGCAATCTTGTTTATTAGTTCCTGAAGTGTGTGTGCGTGTGTGTGTATATATATAAATCTTGTACATACTTCAGGAACTAATAAACACACACACACACACACACACACACACACACACACACACACACACCTATTTGTAGTATCTTTTTCGCTTTGTGTAAGCTTTGGCAGATCGTGTCTTTCAAAAATTGGCTCATTTTATTTAGATTATTAAATTTGCAGGAATAGGGCTGTTTGTAGTATTTCCTTTATTACCCCTTTAATGTCCATGGGGTATGTAATGATGTCCTGCCTTTTGTTTCTTATATCAGCAATTTGCATCCACTTTTTTGTTCTTAGCTTGGTGAGATACTTAGCACTTTTGTTAATCTTTTCAATAATTAAGCTTTCTCTATAGAAGCTCTATAAAGCTTTCTCAATAATCAGTTTTCTCTGTTGCTTTCTTATTTTCAAATTTATTGATTGCTGCTCCATTTCTTATCCTTTCTTTCCTTCTGCCTACTTTGAAATTAATTTGCTCTTTTTCTTGTTTCTAATGGTGGAAGCTTAGATTATTGGTTTTAGATTTCTTCTTTGATAATTATTCATTCAATGCTACAAATGTCCCTATAAGCCTTGCTTTCACTGTATCCCATAAATATTGGTGTTTTCATTTTAATTTCATTTAATATATTTTTAAACTTCTCTTGAAACTTTTTCTGGGCTCCATGTGTTATTTTTAAGTGTGATGTTTAACGTTCAAGTATTTGGGGACTTTTCACGTATCTTTCTATTACTGATATCTAATTTATTTCCCTGTAGTCTGAGAGCAGATATTGTATGATTTCTATTTTTCAAACTTTGTCAAGGTATTTTGTGTCCCAGAATGTGGCCTATCTTAGTGAAAGTTCCATATCACTTTGAGAAGAATGTGTATTATGCTATTGTTGATGAAGTAGTCAATAGATGCCAATTATATCCACTTGACTGATGATACTCTTCAGGTCAACTACGTCCTTACTGATTTTTCAGCTTGCCAAATCTATACATTTCTGGTAGAGGGGTGTATAAATATCCAAGTATAAAAGTGGATTCACCTGTTTCTTCTTGCAGTTCTATCAGATTTTGCCTCATGTGTTTTGATACTGTTTTCAGGCAAATGCATATGGAAAACTTGTGTATATTCTTGGAGAATTGACCCATTTATCACTATATAATTCCTCCCTCTGCCTGATAACTTTCCTTGTCCTGAATTCTGCCCTGCCAGAAATTAATATAGCTACTTCTGCTTTCTTTTGATTAGTGCTAACATGGCATGACTTTCTCCATCCATTTACTTTGGAGCTATACAGTAGTCCCTTTTTATCCACAGTTTTGCTTTCCATGGTTTCAGTTACCCATGGTCAACTGCAATCCAAAAATATTTAATGAAAAATTCCAGAAATAAACAATTCCCAAACTTTAATATTTTTTGTACCATTCTAAATAGCATGATGAACAGTCATGCCATCCCATGCCATCCTTCCTGGTACATAAATCATTCCCTTTGTCTAGCATATTCTTGCTGTGTGTGCTACTCACCCATTACTGTAAGGAAAAAATATAGTATGTATAGGGCTCAATACTATCTAAGGTTTCAGGCATCCACTGGGGGTTGTGGAACATATCCCTTGTGGATAAGGGGGGATACTCTATGTGTCTTTATATTTAATGTGGATTTCTTGTAGACAACAAATAGTTGTGTGTTGTTTTTCCTCCCCTTTGAAAATCTGTCTCAGTATATTTAGCTCATTTATGTTCAAAGTGATTATTAATATAGTGGGATTAATACCTGCCATATTTCTCACTATTTTCTATTTGTTGCCCTTGTTCTTTGTTCCTATTTTTGTATTCTACTTTTTTATGACTTTTGTGGTTTTAATTTAGCGCTTTATGATTCTATTTTTCTTCTTTCTTAGCATACCTGCTACATTTCCTTTTTTACTTTTTATAGGGGTTGCCTTAGACTTTGCAGTATACAACTAATATAAGCCAGCTTTCAGAAGAGATCAGGCACGCTCAGGGTGGTATGGCTGTAGATATAAGCCAGCTTTCAAATAACACAAAACCACTTTGTGGGTAGTGAGAGTATCTTATAATAACAAAATAAACCTAATTCGTTTTATCCATCGTCCCATTGCTGTCATTCATTTCTGTTATACATAAGCTTACATAAAGTATATATATATATATCTATATATATCTATATATATATATATATCTGTGTGTGTGTGCTTATATGTTTGTGTATACATTTGTAATGTGTTGTAAGAGAAAAATCACCACTCTAGAATTCTGTAGCCTGCAGAATTATCTTTCACAAGTAAAGGAGTAATAAAAACTTTGTCAGACAAACAAATATTGAGGAATGTGTTGTTAGTAGACCAGCCTTACAAGAAATGTTCAAAGAAGTTCTTTAGTGAGAGAGAAAATTTTATGGGTAAGAAACGCAGATCTACATAAAGAAAGAAGTAACATCATAGAAAGACTAAGTGAAGGTTGTTTTATTTTAAATAACAGTTTGTTCATAATAATAGCAACAATATATTTGATTACGTATGCTTATGATATCTGTGTGTATGTGTAAGTATATATATGTATATAAGTATATATACATATATAACTACATGTGTAAGTATATGTAATATATACATATATGTATATATGTATATACATATATGTATATATGTAATATATTCATATACATGTATATACTTATATACATATACATATAAGTACATATATACTTATAGATATACACATATATGTATATGTATATAAGTATATATGTATATGTATATAAGTATATGTATATACATATGTATATAAGTATACATATGTATATAAGTATATACATATATATGCATATACTTATATATGTATATATGTGTATATATATGTATATACTTATATATCTAAGTATATATGTATATAAGTATATATATGTATATGTGTGTATATATATGTATATGTATATATAATAAGTATATATATGTATATATATAAAACATACATAATGGTTGTACAGGAAGGGTAGAGTGGGCTGAAGTTGGGTATTTCCTTTCCCCTAGATCAGTTAGGCTCTGATAAAACCCTAGCAGGTTAAGTTCTGGTTAAACAGTTTCTGCTGAGAACTGAGAAGAATGGAATGCTCTGGAATACTTCAAATGGCTACTTTTCCCCTCCCCCTGCAAGAAGAGTGAGCGAATTTTTCTGATATTCACTGTGAGAACTTTGTTGAGCTTCTGGCAATTAAATTCAAAGTATGGGGACTATGACCCTATGACTGGGTCCCCGTGGAGTTTTTTACTTTCACGCTTGTCCAACAAGCCTCCAGCAATTCATCAGTTACAGGTTAGGTTTTCCTCAATTACAGTTTACATTTTCCTAACCCAGTACTGGTTTCCATGGAGCTTTCTGCTCAGGTAAGTTGTGATTTTCTGTATTTGCCTGTAGGTCTCTCCAATTTGGAGAGTAACAGTTTGTGCTGTGACCTCTGAGGGATCCAAGAAGAGTTACTGAATTTTTAGTTTGTTCCGTTTTACTTGTTTTTAGGATAGAGTTGCAACTTCCAAGCTTCTGCGTGCCAGACTGGAAACTCTATTGATCAGTGTTTGCAAACTAGGCCAACTTTGCATATCTGGAATAAACTCCCCTTGGTCTTGGTATACAATCCTTCTTCTATATTGATGTATTCTTTTTATGAATATTTTAAAAGAAATTTTGTGTCAGTATTCATGCAAAATATTGGCTTGTATTTTTTCACTGTCTTTGGTTTTGGTATCAGGATAATAATGACTTCATAGAATGAGTTGGGAAATTATTGGATGAGATTCAGGGATACTAATTAATTCTTCTTTCAATATCTGATATTATTCTTGGGTTTGAGTTTTTAAAAAATTATCAATCCAATTTTCTTAATAGTTCTTAAGCAAATTATTTCATATTGAGTGAATTGAGGTAGTTTGCATTTTTTGAGGACTTTGTCTGTCTTCTTAGTTGTTAAATTTATGTGCATAAATTTTTACGTGCTGCCAATATTCCTTTATTTTCTTTTTAATGTCTGTTGGACCTGTAATCATAGTTCCTATTTTATTACTGATTTTAGTTATTTCTGTCTTCTTTCTTTTTTTCCTTGTCTTGCTATGTGTTTAATTGTTGATCTTTTCAAAGAACCAAGCAGCTTTTGTTTCATTGATTTTCTTGAGTGATTTTATGTTTTTGATTTTACTGATTTTTGTTCTAATCTTTACTATTTTCCTCTTTCCATTGCTTTTGGTTTATTTTGCTTTGTTTTTTCAAGTTTCTTCAGGTAGGAAATTAATTATTGGTTTAGGAAGTTTTTCTCTTTTCTAATATGAGCATTTTATTTCGTATTTTCCTTTTAGCACTGCTTTTTCTGTCTCTTATAAGTTGTGATGTGTAGTATTTAATTTTTCTTTTTCTTTTTTTTTTTTTGAGATAGAGACTTGCTCTTTCGCACAGGCTGGAGTGGTGCAATTTCAGCTCACTGCAACCTCCACCTTCTGGGTTCAAGTGATTCTTGTGCCTCAGGCTCATGAGTAGCTGGGACTACAGACATGTATCGCCATGCCCAACTAATCTTTGTATTTTTAGTAGAGATGGGGTCTTACCACATTGGCCAGGCTTATCTCAAACTCCCAAAGTGCTGGTATTACAGGCATGAGTCAGCACACTGGGCCTGTATTTTCATTTTCATCAAACATTTACTTTAATTTTATAGATTTCAAGCCCGAGAACTACTAAGAGTCTTGGAAAAATGTGTCACTCATGACTATCTAGTGGATGAAAATATGAATTACTAAGGAGAATGTATAAAATGTATACATGTATACAAATGGATTCTACTATTGTAATCACTCAATGCAAGTAACCTCCCATAAATTTAATTTCAATAGTAAGTACGAGAATGGGTTAATCTTAATTAACATTGATTATACTTAATTTTCATATTTATGTGCTACATAATTTTTATATTTATATGCTATATATTATAAGAAATATGGTTAGGTGTGGTGACTAATGCCTGTAATCCCAACACTTTGGGAGGGCGAGGCAGGTGGTTCACCTGAAATCAGGAGTTCGAGACCATCCTGACCAACATGGAGAAACCCTGTCTCTACCAAAAATACAAAATTAGCTGGGTGTGGTGATGTATGCCTGTAATCCCAGCTACTCAGGAGGCTGAGGGAGGAGAATTGCTTGAACCTGGGAGGCAGAGGCTGCAGTGAGCTGAGATTGCACCATTGCTTTCCAGCCTGGGCAACAAGAGCAAAATTCCATTTCAACAAAAAAAGAAAACAAACAAACAAGAAGAAATATGAAGCAGGCAGAAAAATTATATAAATACGAAAAATGAAACTTGGAAAGAATATTAGTCCAAATCATATGGCTAATAATTAACTACTGATATGTTATATTGTGTTGATTTTGCCTGGCTGCAGTTAAAGGAAGCTCTAGTTAAAAATGACTAATTTTGAAATTACTATAGGAGATAATGTTTTTCTTGTCTCATGGACAGTTTATAAACCTGGCTTAACTGAACGTTTCTGTGCTAATTTGATGTCAGGCCAGAGGGTTCACATTGTGAAGGGTTTTGTTTTTGTTTATACCATCTGGACTCCATAAGTATGCCCACTCTCCTGACTGGTGCTGATGCACAATGCTGTGAACCGAATATTGGCGTTTCCCTGAAATTCATATGTTAAAACTGAATCAACAAGAGGATAGTATTAGAGGTGAAGCCTTCAGGAGGTGATTAAGTCACGAGGGCAGAGCCCTCATAAATGAGATTTAATGATCTTAGAAAAGAGATGTGAGGGATCTGTTCATCTTTCCATCCGTCCCATGCCCACTGTGTGATGAAGTTACCATGACAAGACACTATCAATTGAACAGGCCCTCTCCAAACACCAAATTTGCAAGTGCCTTTATGTTGGACTTCCCAGCCACTAGAACTGTGAGAAAATAAATTTCTGATGCTTATAAATTACTCAGCCTGTGGTATTTTGTTGTAATAGCATGAATGGACTAAGACATATAGTATCAGAATGGCCTAGCACATTTAACAAAAACTTACTCTTGATTGGGAAATAGCCGTCTTCCATCCCTTAAAAAAAACTCTTCCACAACCTGTCTCCTTCAATGCAAAGGCTGTGTTCGGCCTCTGCTGTTGTCCTAGTTGCCAGCGCACTCTAGTCCAGGGTAGGTGCTTTCACTTAGCACTGAACTGATGATAAGTTATGCTGAGGCTTACAAATTCCAAATTCAGCTAGAACCTCTTGGGCCATTTCTAGTTGAACACCCTCCCCTCCCCCCACTGACCCTCCTGGCTGCTCCTGTGTCTCCAGCAGAACAGCCTTCTCAGTGACAGCCCTTGGTCCCACCCATGCTTTCTCCTGATTGGGAGTCCCTCAGGACAGGCGCTAACACAGCACTGCATCCTCACCCTGGGGTCCAGTACTGCATGCAGCACAGAGCTAGAGCTCAGTATATGTACGGTTGAGTTAAAGCTTCAAATTAAATGAATTGACATACTGAAATAAAAGTATCACAGCTGTGCTGGTGGGTGAATTGCCAATATGGTTTAGATTTTTACAACAAGGGATGGTAAGCCATAGTAAGACTGTGTTGATGAACAAAGATACGGGGAATACAGTGTCTCATTCCTGCAATCATAACACCTTGGGAGGCCGAGGCAGGTGGATCACTTGAGCCCAGGAATTCAAAACTTTGTCTCTACAAAAAATTAGCCAGGCATGGTAGTGCCATCTATAATCCCAGCTATTCAGGAGGCTGAGGTGGGAGGATCACCTGAACCTGGGAGGTGAAGGCTGAGGTGAGCTGTGATTGCACTACTGCACACCAGCTTGGGTAACAGAGGCTGCCTCAAAAAAACAAACAAAAACAAAAGAGACACACATGGGTGTCTATGTCACATCTCCTCCCCTTCCATCCAGGACTAGGTGTTGAGGTCCATCACACCAGAATGGCACAGCCCCCGTGGAGCAGAACTCCATGCAGTGGGAGCCCAGCAGGGTCCAGCATCTGCTTGCAGCAGCACATTTTATTTTAGGCACTAGACTATTGGTAATGTGTTTTTCAATGTTTTTGAAATTAAACTACAAATAATTCCCAAGTATTCCAAACTTTACATCCCAAACCCTTTTTGAAACAGCGGCTTTTTCTGTAACTTATTGTAAATTATGTTCCTTAGCACCAGCTCTGACTGCCAAATGTAAAATTTCCCAAGTGTTATTTATACAGAGGAATCAACATCTATTGTATTTCAATTTCCCTTTTATATACCTGACATATTTTAGTTTCACGGGGTACTGATCTCAAAAGGATTTTAAAAAACCTGATTTCCTAAGATGCGTTTTCATTTCACTTATGAGTGAACTAAAAATATGTTGATGCGTTTGTGCACATTTATGTGTTCATGTGCACACGTGTGTTTTTCTGCTAAGGACCTACTACAAAATCATTTTTAACTAGAAGAGTTCAAATGAGCAACAATTTTTTAAAAGGCACTAAAGCATGAAAAAAAGCAAATTTGGTCTCTATAGAAGAAATAATCTTCATCCAAAGAAAATGCCTGCCAGCTTGAAAACTATCCTGCCAAGTTAATATCCTGTCTTTCCCAGTGGCTCCCGGGGAGTGCGGTGCAGAAACAGGAGCCCTTCTTGTAGTTTATACTCTTCCTTCCAGTCCTCTGGAAACATACCCTATTCTAGATTCACGGAATCTAATGTATAACTCCTTGGTCACACTATTCCAATCTTTTCAAGTTGATTTATCACGTGCCACCCAGTCTCCTCCAAAATTCAAGATAAAAAATGTATCTCCATTTTTAAACGCTAAAGTATTGACATGCTCAGTGTTCTCAGGAAACAGAAATAATATGTCCTTCTCAAAGGAATACAAAATGAAAAGTCTTTCCCAAAGTTCATATTTCAATATAGCAAAAAGTACCCTGTTTAAAAAAGTGTCCCCATTGTCAAATAAATTGGGGGCAGGCTTTATTATACAACTTAAGTGAGGATTCTTCATTGAAGATATTTTCAGAACCTTAATTGTGCTAACATATACTGAGAGCCTCAGAGAAAATGGCAGAGTGGGCAGCATTTTCTAAATTCACTTGACCATAAAAGTCTTTACTCACAAACAGTTATTAGGATCTGATGAACATTTATATTCGTTCCACAGAGCAGTGTTTGAAAAATGAACCAATAAAATGTAAAAAAAAATGTCATTGTCTCCTTTGCACAGCATATGCAGAACTGAGAGGCAGATCCTCAGGGTGTGCACAAGCTAATTTCACTGGGCAAGGATTATTACATAGGCCTTCCCACCAACCTTACAGAGCACACACACAAATGCCAACATACCATGAAACTGCAACACATCTCAAGAAACACAACATGACCAGGGCCTGGGAAGCCCCCTCATGCGCCTTGGCTGACTAACAGAATAAAACAGGCTTGCCTTTCTCTGAGCTCCTTAGATAATCATAATGTATATACCCTTGTATAGCAGGACTTCTTTCCCACAATATTATGTTTATAAGATTCATTCACATTGTTTAAGTAGTTGTACTTATTCTCATTCTTGCATGGTGTTTTCCATTTTATGAATATATCACAATTTATTTACTATACTTGATAGATATTTACCTTCTACTATTAATAGATATTTACTTTAAAGTATCTATCAATAGCAGAAATTTAGAGGACTATAGTAGTAGCTATTAAAAGGACCTACTATGAAGTAAAACATTCTTCCATAAGCATTTTTACAATGTCCTTGCTCTGCAACTATCCCAGGAATGAAAGAGTTGGGTCATAGGACTTGTATACTTTCTGCTGTAGCAGAAAGCAATAAACGTTTTCCCAAAGTGGTTACGTCACTGTAGACTTCCAGAATCAGTAGATAAGAACTCCAGCTGATCCAGAGCGTGATGTTGGTTTTGCCCGTTATTATTGCTACATTTTACCGACCATGGCGGATGTGCAATGGTACCGAATGGTGCCTTTAACTTGCGTTTCCTTGATGACTGATTGTATCTTCTCTCCTAATGTGTCTTTTGAAGTCTTTTGTCATTATTTTCTACTGGCTGTCAAGTCCTTATTTATTTGTCAGAAGTTTCAGGTGCTCTGGAAAAGTCCTTTGTCTGATGTGTGATGACAAATAAAACTTCCAGTTGTAATTACGGAATTGTCATCTCTCTTTTTATTTCTTTCAAATTTCGCTTTACTTTAAAGCTATGCTATTAGGTACATATATAATTAGCAGACTAATGCCATCTGGCTAAATTAAGGCTTTTATTGCTTGTCTCGAGAGATGCTGTTTCCTTAAAATCTACTTTGTCTGTTCTACCAACTGCATTCTTTTGGTTAGGATTTGTAGGATCCATATTTGTCTCATTTTACATTCAACATTTTTTTTTATCCTGATGTTAAACTGTCCCTTGAAAGTAGAATATAGAGTTTAAGAAACTGTGATTGAAAATCTTTGTCTTAAAATATATTTAATTAATTTGTATTCAATATAATAATGAATAGATTTGTCTTAAATCTATGGCCTTAGTAATTCTTTTCTATTTAGCCTATCTGTGTTTGTTCCTTTTATCTCATATGTTGTCTTCTAAAGGATTTTTTTTATTCTCGTTTACCTGTCTCCTGGCTTGTGAGTTTCCTATTGCCTGATAGAAATCCTTAAATAAAAATCTTAAAGGAATCTTAAAATAGAGATGAACATGGGTTTATCTCAGTAAGCCTTCCTTTCCTGTGAGAGTTAGACCTTCAAGTCCTTTGTTCTGTGATGCTTTCAAATCAGTGAGGTTTTTTTTTGTTGCTGTTGTTTTGGTTTTTGCTTTGTGTTTTAATGTGTGTGCATTCTATCCCTCAGACTTGTCCTCAAGTGGGAGTTACTCTCATGCACCTATTCCGTCATGGTTAAAAGTAGCTTTGGGATAATTTCATTGTCACAGTCTATTTGACAAATATATTCCCAAATAAGAAAGGAGCAGATCCTAAGTATCCCTATAAAATGAGAAGTTAACCTGCAGAAATTGATAAGGTGTTATGACTGTATAGTTCATTGGGATGCTAATCCAGAGATGTTATGGATTTCTTGGTCTGTAAAAAGTCAAACAGCATATTATGTAATTTAGCAATCTTGTACATACATTCCTTTCCATACTGACTGTTATAAATCCCTGTTTTTGAACAAGTGCTTTTGTCTTCCTGATGGTTCTATAATTAGAAATTAAATGCAGTTTTGCAAATGTCCCTGATCCATTTATGTGAGAATATAAATTATATAATAGAATTTCAAAGTTTTTATCAAATACACTTGACCTGAGAAAATTATTAGGATAGTACATCACCTCGTCTTTTTGCTACTTATGCAGTTCTTCATTGTTAAGACGTCAGAGCTCTGTTTCATCTGTGTTAACCTTCCCTCTGTTCCTAAAGGAGATGTATGGGTGTTAAATGTGAGGTGAGAAACTGAGGCTTTGAATGCTCAAACTACAAAATACTAGGACTTGGTCTTCTTTGTTCTGATACTTCAACACTCAGATGAGAAAACGGAAACCTAAAATTATATACCAATTCTAATCACAAGATTAAAATTAGATTAGTTATTTGACTCCTTTGCAAAACATATATTTGTCTCAGACTTTTTCAGTAGGATCTAACATGCCAGATGGTCTCCCTATTTCAAAATTGCAAGTGTGAATGATGACATACAGGGGCACCTATTTGTTATCGTTAAAGACCAACTTAGGCTATTTGAATTGAAATAGAATAGATTCAAAATATGTTAATCAGGCTTGTTGCCCATTTCGAATAAGCTCTTTTTCTTCCAACATCGTTTCAGCGGTCACTGGCAAAAGCAACATGGAAGCCTTGAGGAAGTCCTAGAGCAAACTTAGGGAGCAAGAAGGATCTGCATGGATGGCCATTGTGTGTCCCCAGAATTCTGTCTAGGTCATCTCCCTGAAGCCTCTTCTCTGTTCATCCTGGCCTTTGACCAGCCTTGGTGTCTAGCTCCCGGGACTCCCTCCTTTATTGGACCCATTTCAACATCTTAGCTGCCCTGATTTTGCTCTCATCTTCTGCATTCCTTTCCCAAATTTGAGGCATAACAATTTCAAGTATGTGTGAAAGCACTAACATTGCCATGATCTGTTTAAATTATATCTTCTTATTTTGATAGTTAGACCTCAATTCATTGGCTACTATGACATGCCATCAAGTTTAACCTTCAAAATAGAAGCCTAAGTAGCATCCTGAAGAACTCCCAGAAAAATGACCACACCAGGAAATGCTCCTTCTCCAAACTCCACTAATATATTTTGAAAGTCACCAGGCAAAAACATCAGGTTGTGACTATGAAGTGAATGTGATATGACTCAAAAAAGAGGGAATAATCATTTTTAATGCACCCAGAAGAAACAAAAGATGAGCATTCCCTCTATATCTGATATCACTTGCAGCTCCAGTTCAGAGAGCAGCACTCAGCATACAGCCTGTCAGTGTGGTCTAGGTGGCCCCAACTTGCCTCAGCCTGATGGATCATCCCCGGCTCCATCCTCTGTATGTCCGCTGAGGGTGCACTTCTTAAACATCCCTGGGCCAGGGAGTGTGCTTGGATGAGAGGCTGCCTGAGGCTTCAGGGAGGCCTGCTATGATCTCGGATACTAAAGCCCACCCTCCTGAACTGTTAACCCCTTCGTAGTGACATGGTACAAAGGATAAATGGAATGTTATGAATTAGAAAAAAAAATCTATATTACTAATGGAATAAAATGTAGTGAAACCGCAATTTTATAGCCCTATACCATACCTAAATTGATAATCTGAACAAGAACTAAATTTAGGAAAATCAGTGCTCATCTAGTTAATAGCTACAGAGCTAACAAAATCGATAAATACCAAGTTATTGTAAACAAATAAGGAAAAGTAGAATTAGGAGCAGGATTAAACTGAAGAAGATAAGGAAAAAGGAAATTTAGTGGTGTCCTGATTAGTATTTAATTGGCTGTCGGAAAATTTTAAAAAGGCCCAGAAAAAAATAATTGCCATTGACTACTTCCACCAAGGCCAACTGGAGCAACCAACATGACCTCACTGAAGAGGCTGGGAAGAGTCCCTGAGTTGGACAGAGATGTACATGATCAACTCTGAAAGCCAGTAGGAGCCCACCTCTAGCAACATGGACAAATGCGTGACACCTAGTGGTTGTGAAGGGCAATGCATTGTGAAACGGGCTGCAGACACACAAATGCAAATAAGCGAACAAATAAACACAGATTGAAGAACTGTGAATAAATACAATGCAAGGAAGAAACCAGCAGCTAGTCTGGTGCTTAAGTGGACTAGGCTAGAACATTTGTGAATAGATATTTCTGTGGGATGGGAGAGCAGTTCCATATCTGGAAAGTGCAGTGTAGACAGTGGAATTGCCATGGGTTGGTGTGATGTTGTATAGACTTCCTAATTCAACAAATGGAGGCACTTGCATTTGAGCTAGGCCCAAGGATGAGCCTCTCTGAGAATTTACTAAATTTTTAGGAGAGCCTATTTTACTTCCTTAACATGTGTTGAATCCTGTTGGAATGGAAACCATTGACATCTGATTATCATATAGACACAAATGAAATGATATTCTGAAAGACCATTTAAGGATAATACAGTGTGGTGTTATCTAACACCCCACAATTACAAGTTTTATTAGGGGGGAAAAACATTGTAATCCAAGAACATGAACTAAAATGTGAATGATATAGCCACATTTAAAATCAGTCCAAAGTGATGTCAATATCGTTGTCAGTCATTCTTGATGACTAGCAAATAGTGTCATCATCCACGGAGGCAAACATAAATCAGCTGCAACTTTCAAATGATGCAGAATATCCTGAAGTTAAAATTTCTGATGAGAAATTGCTAGGAATCACACACAAGGCCACTAATAAATAACTATGTCAGAGCCAGACCACAAATCTAGCATCTATTCTAGTAGCATTGAGATTGGAGGGCTGAAGAAGAAATCCAAATCATCACTGATCAGTATAAAGCATCCCTGATGTTAAAATATACCAACACTTGTTGATAAAGGATTTTATAATTCAAGTAGTTTAATGTTCATGTGCAAAGATAACAGAAAGGAATTGTGATGGTTTGAAATAAACTTTCTGCAAAGAATTACTTAATATTTGCCCTGAATATAGGTAAAAGTAAAAATGGAGGTAAAAGAAACAACACAAGTCAAAAGAAAAAGAAAAAAAAAACTGAAAAGGACCCAAAAAATATAAATTAGGGTAGAAGAAGTCTTACCAGGTCCAACAATTGTACAACAAACCCCTCTAACACTGGTTTACCTATATAACAAACTTGCCCGTGTACCCCTGACCTAAAATAAAAGTTTAAAAAAACAGTATACTACATAATAATGTGATATTTACCACATTCTAAAATAACTGAATAGGGACATTTGATAAGGAGACGTGCAATTAAAAACAAAATGAAGAAATAACATCTTAAATCTTAACATGGAAAAGAGCATATCAATGAAATATTTAAAGAAAAATCCATTTGAAATCGGAATTAAAAAGTAATCATATCATTTCTAATTACCTATTAGCATAAAGCATAGTAGATGATGATTCAGAAGCAATAGGAAGTTTAATTAACATTGTAGAGGTCAGGCTAATATAGTGAAGTTTGTTCTTCCAAATAGGAATATACTCTATTGTCTGCATATTCAAGGGCTTTTACTAAAAGTGATTCAAAGCCACATTGATGATTTCAGTAAAGTAGAAGCACAGCGTACCAGGGTCCCCCCACTTCCCTCAGCCTACACTGTGGTGCCCCAAATTCAGTGTGGGATGCTTCCTTATATGTACTTGCCCAGCCCAGGGGCTTCAGACGTTGCCCAAAGCCTTGGTGCCACCTCCAACCTGGACCTCTCCCATATCTCCAGGCTCCTGTACACACTGCTTACTTGACCTTTCCATTCCCACGTCCAACAGCCATTCCAAAATTCATCACATCAAAAATGTAAGTCTGATTTTCTCCAAATTTCCCCTTGCAGGGAGGGGAGACTCCTGTGAATGCACAGCCCCAGAATCACAGGGGTACTGATTCTTCTCCTCCTCTGCCACATCAAAGGCCTGTAGCCCCACCAGGTTTAGGCTGAATGCAGCAGCGGCCAGCTGCTTCTCCCCAGCTCCGGGACTGCACCCCTGGTACTTGTGGTCCAGGCAGCAAGCACCTCTACTCATAAATCAATATTTTAACCACATCTAAAATTAGTCCCAAATGCTGACACCCTCTTGGATTCCTGTATCTATTCCTGATCACCATGTTAACACCTTTGTCTTAATGGACTAGATAGAACTTTCAGAATAAAACGAGAGCAGGTATTTTCTTAAAAACATATATCGTGCTTCACTCTTTTGTCCCTGTTTAGGAGACTGAGTTGAAATAGATATTACTTATAGTTGAAAAAGTTTATTAGGAAAAAATCCTAATTATATAAGGAGTTTTACCTTTTCAGAATGTGTTTTGATAAAGTTAATTTGCCATCTTACATCTGTATCAATAAGTGCAATTTCCCCATATTTTCTTGTAAATTTTTATTTTTAATTTTTATGAACATAACTAGTTGTGTATATTTATATAGTTTTCCTTTCAGAGATATTTTTTAAAAATTAGGTTGTGGTTTAGAATTATCCTAACTTTATGAAATTTGTTGAGAAATTACCTCTCATTTTATGTGCCAATTTAAATAGAGACATATTATTTGCTTTTCAAAAGCCTTGAAGAAATTACATTAAAACTTTTCTGGGATTAAATTTTTTAACAATTATTTCAATTTCTTATGTGCTTTTTGAAGCATTCTATTTTTCTGCTTCTCATTAGAAACAATTTTAGTAAACCCAGAAATTAATTCGTGTAAAATATCAAAAATTGAGATTTCGATATTTTATCAAGTATTTTAAAAGTTGCAACAGTACAACAAATTGTCCTATAATTTTAAATTTAGCCATACAACTCTTATATCCTATTTCCTAATTTCAAAAAGTTGATACTTTTCATCTTTTTATTTGACTCGTTAGAAGCCATTATTTTATTGGTTTGGTCAAGGAATTAGTTTTTAGGTTCATGAATTTTCTCTGTAATTTTTCTATTTTCTAATGTATTATTTTCTATTTGTTTTGATTAGGTATTGATGTCTATATCATTTTTAGACTTTTGCTTTTCTCTCCTTTGAAATACTAGGTTTACTTATTTAGCTTTTGGCCTTGTTTAGGAATGAAAATATTTAAGACAACAAATTAAAACTTGAGTTTGGGCTGTAAACTCCACAGGTGTTGACACAGCCAGGCGGCAGGTCTGCTCTCCTGAGGAAACCCACCCAACTGTCCTATCTAAATGACATTTACTGGTTTTGAAATAGACATTGAAATTGACCCACTGTCTTAAAACTTGAAATTTATATTTGTCTTAGAACTGGGTTTCTTCCTGAACTTCAATGGATCCCAGGATCCTGACAGTGAGATGCCACACCCCTCGTCCATCAGGATGGCTGATGGCTGATCCCCAATTCCTGTTCTCCATCTTCCCAGCTATGTGAATCCCACAATTTTAGTCAAGGAGACAGATCTGAGACTTTATCTCCTGTTCTCCTCAGCTATAGCACCCAGTTAAAAATTTCCTCCCTAGCAATACGCATCTCAGTGATTGACTCTCCATGCTATGAGCAGCAGGACCTAGGAAGAACCCCTGTGTTTCTGTAGCACTTTCACTCATTTGCTATCTTCATCCTTCCTGCACCCCAGACATGGGCAGCGGCTCCTTAGTCAGCAGCCTGGACCCTTCCTGCCTCCCAGACTCCATGGGACTGGCCCTAATACTGTGGCTTCAGGGTCCACTGCAGGAACCCCTTCCTCTCCCTGCTGACATATCTGCAGCTGGTTCTGTGCTCAGGGTTCTTGGTGGAGTATGCAATGCCTCCTACCTTGGCTGCCCCACATCCACAGTCATCCTAACTCTCTGCGGGAAGAAATGCTTTCTCCAACATCACACCTAAGGGGAATTACTCTCCACTGCTTTCTGTTCTTAGCAGAGGATAATGGAGGCCAGCATGACTTTTACATCTTTCTTGAATACTTATTTTCTTTATTCTAGAAATTCAAACATTCACTAGGGTATGTCTATGGATTAGGCTCTATTCCTTAATTTTAGTGGATACTTGGTGTACCATTTCAAATTTGTGTTCAATTCGAAACTTTAAAGCCAAAATTTGTGTTCATTCTCTTCGATCTGTTCTGATGTCTCTTTTAGGAAGTACAACTATAGGAAGGTGAAATTTCCTTTGTCTGTCAATTTTTCCCATTTTATTTTTACATTGCTTATCATTTCCACAACTTTGGAAGAACATGCCTGAGCTAATGTCCTCATCAATCCTATGTGTGCAGCTAATGTTTTACACTGTCATTTTTGAACATTGGCCGATATGATTTTAATTTTTTCTTGGGCTTTCCTAATATCCCTGAGTTAGTTTAAATCTAATGCCATGGATATATCATTATTTTTAATGTTTACTTCGATAACATAAATCACCTTTTTTCCAAGTTTTTTTTTTCCTTTTTTTTTTTAGTACATGTATTTCAGATGGAGCCATTTTTATTTTTAAGCTTATTTTTTGAGTCAACATTGCAGCCTGATAACTCAGCCAGGTCTGTTCTCCATGGCACTGCCCTGGATTCGCCTGTTCTGGCCTCTGCTCTGGGAGGATGCCTCCCAGAGTGGGTTCTGCTTGGCAGGTTCAGGTCAGTCGACTTCCTTGCCTGCTTTTCCTCAAGGTCAGACCTGCATGAAGACCTAGCAGCTCCCCGCGCCTTCCTCCTCAATTCCCTTCAAAGTTCTTTCTTTCGGGAAATCTCTGGCCCATCTCATCCTGTCTTGGCTTCTCTGTCCCAAAGGACCCAGACAAGCTAAGGGAGGAAGAGGGAATGTTAATCCAGGTAGCAAACAGGCGGTGCCAGAGCAGAGGGGAAATGGAGACAACTCGAAGGCAATTGATGGGGAGATTTGAGGCTTCCCATGGATCTATTCTCCAGAGTTTAAAGTAGAGGAAAATTCAGACCAAAAAAAAAAAAAAAAGAAAAAAAGATGTAGTTGAAGCTTATAAATGGCTTGAATTTCCTTTTAGAAAAAAAATTGGGGAATGAGATTCTTTTAAATTTTTGTCTGTGCTTCTTGTGTGGCCGTAGGAAGATTCCACACTGATCTCTTCAGCGGGCAGGGGGCACCCTCGGAGGTGCAGAAGCTAAAAGCTCACCCAGGATGACGTAGTGTTGACCTCTCTCCCTGCCTCCTCTCTGTGTTACTATCTCTGTCTCTCTCCTTGTCTCTCTTTGTTACTCCCTGTCTCTCTGTCTCTCTCCTCTCTCTCAATCTCCCCTCTTTCCTCCCTCTCTCTCTTTATAGTGACAATCTAAATTTCATACAGGATGTATATGGAAAAAGACTAAAAGAGAAGACCAAATAAAAACAGTGGATAGTTTATTGATGTGAAATCCTGGTATGTTTTTCTTTTTCTAATTTGCTTTTTGCCATGTGCTAACATTATAAGGTGGGGAAGACTTAGCAGAACAGTGAGAAATAGCCAAGAATCTCTCTTCCTATGCATAATTGAAAACTCTGGACAAGTTCTATGTAAACCAAAAAGTCTTACTTCCACTAGTTTTGTTTTCTTTTAGATTAATAAAAGAACAGAACAAATATCAATTATGTCACCAGTTTTTTTCTCAAGAATTGTGGCACATATAAATCTATTTTTAAATATATACACTCATATTTTGTTTTAAATAATTTCTAAAACAGAAAAGTCTAGAGCAACTGTTAAGCAGGCAGATGGCGCTTGGATTTAAGTGCCATCTAAAAGTTGTTTTCATTTTTTTTAGACTTATAAAATAATACGAAAATGTAATTTATTTTCAAGAAAGGTTTTTTAAAAAAGGAAAGGAAAACTTTTATTGGAGATTGAGTACACCTAATGACAAACATTTTTACTTTAATATTTGTCTAACTTTTATTTTAAAAAATCTATGAATTCAACTTCAGAAAAATATCTCTTTAATAGTACAAAATAAATTTCTAACTTTTTAAATAAATTTCTAATTATTTTAACTAACATTATTATGTAAAAAGTGATTTCAATCCATATTTTAAAAGAGATAAATTGCCTATCAAAAGCCTATTTATAGTTATTTTACTGGAAATCTAATGAAACCAAAGACTTTTAGGGAAAACTAATATATTCTGAAATAATATTGTTGTGGTTTGAGACAAGCAAGGCATAGATGGGAACAAGAATATCTCAAAGAAACTACATAGCACACATTTTGTGGGGCTAATAACACATATCTTGAGCTTCCTCCTGATTAGTTTCAACCCAAATAACTAATGCCACAGTCAAAAGAGACAGGATGTTTTATGCAAAGGCAGAGGTGGGGTAGCGTCAGGCACAGGATTCTCTTTCTCTCTATTTTAAAATTTTTACTAAATCATTCATTCCAGACTCCCCTATGACCTTAAATGTAATTTCAGTGCTGTTCTCCTGAATTTCTCAAGTTCCATAAGCTGTATTGTCAGATGGGTGGAGTCTCTTATAGGCCATTAGCACTCTAAAGATTTGGCTAGTTGGTGAAACAAATGGCACAAAAGAATTGGAAAGCTGGGATGGAGGCAATCTGGGACTCTTCTCTCCACTCAAGCTCAGTCAGCTTCACCTCCTGAGCCTAGTAACCCCAAAGGCTCAGGACAGCTGAATGTGAGTCAAACGCAAACCTGGTCTCTCAGGCTGAGAGAACTGAGGCTAGGAATGGGGTCCTTTAAAGCAAGATAATGGCCAACAAAGAATGGACAAAGAGACCCAAAAAAGGATGAAATATTTGAATAAATCAGTTATTGTACAGGGATGGATTGAAAATTTACTCTTTAAAAAGGCATGCCAAAGTCAGATAAACTGACAAGTCTACTAGAACCTTTGTCTACAGCCACACCACCCTGAGCACACCCGATCTTGTCTGTAAGAGAACCTTTAGTCCTAGTAGTATTTACGATATTCCATGTCGTAGGCAAAAATGAAGAACTTCCCAGGGACATAACGAGCCACGTAAACTTCAATTAATGCCTGACAAAGATGGTAAGATGAAAGAAACCCAAAGTTATCTATAAATTCAGATAAAGGTTTAAAAGGAAAATCTACAGAGTTCAGCATCATGTATTAAAAATACAAAATGATATACTAAGAAATGCAAGTGTGGTTCTACATATGGAAATGTGTCAACATGTTTTATAGCAACACATTATAAGAGAAAAAACATTATCATATGAAGAGGTAAAAAAGGCACTGATAAAATTTAGCAGATACTCTTAGTAAAATATTGCAAAAGTGGAATGGTTTTTAAATAAAAGAAAAACAACTTTGTCAAAATCTAATGGGAGTTATTATTCCAAATCATGATGCACTAAAATTATTTCAGTTAAAATCAAGAACTAGAAAATGATGCTCCCTCTAGTCATCACTGTTTTCTTTAAACTTGAAGACTGTAAAACAATAAAACAGAGAGAAGAATGAAATAGCTTCAATAAACACTGGAAAACCAGTGGTGAGTCTCATCTGTGATGCCGCTGGTAAGACTGGATACCCAGAAAACCAAATAACTTTCTGCGTTTTTAAAATAAGTGCATGGAAATGAGAAATGAGAACCGAAAAGGCAATGAGAAGAATATCCACTGACAATCATGATGACACCTAAAATTATAAGAATAAAATTAGCCAAGATAGCAAAAGGCCTACTTAAAAAAATAACCATGGAAAGAAATAAAACAAGAACCAAAGAACCAAAAAAAAAAAAAAAAAGAAAAAAAGAACCAAAGAGAAATAATTATTATGTGCTAGGACAGGGAGATTAAATATCACAAAAAATGCAGTACAAGTCCTTCTAGTTGGGGCTGGGACAGAGTTGCCTGTGAACACCACGAGCTTTGGGTCAGGACCTGGAAATGCTGTGTTCCGGAACCAGGAGTGAAAGAGAAGTGGACAGGCCCTACGAGGGACTGACATTCAATTGCATTTGGTGATTCTGCATTCTATTACATGCCATGCTTTGATGGTTCTGGGTTGTATTAAGTGCCATGCTGTCTGGTACCTGCACATATAAACCCTCCCTGGGTAAGATAATGACGTCATTAGTCTCAAATCATTCCTACACACTTTTGCAAAAAGAATATCCAACAAATAATAAAATTAATAAACACGTGAGATCAAAGAAGAAAAAAAACAGCAGACTAAAGCACAATTGCTCTAGAGATTGGAATTATCTGACAGAATTTCAATTAGATTTGCTCACTATATTCAGTAAGATAAAAGACAAAGTTAAGAATTTGGGCAGAGAACTGAAAACTATAGAGAATCAGGTGGAAGTTCTAAAACCAGAAATACAGTCATTGACATTACAAAGGCAGTGGAGAGAAATAAGAAAAAGCAGACACCTCTGATGATTGAGGGAACGCACTGCCAAATATCAAGACAACATCCAGTGGAGTGGAGCACAAAGAGACAAAAATTGTAAATTATGCAGAATACATAATGACATAGAGAATATCGTGGTAAGCTCTAACCCAGGGGTTGGCAAACTTTTCTGTAAAGGGACAAACAGTAAATATTCCAGATGTATTAGACTATCCAGTCTCTGGAGCAGCCTGAGCTCTTCTGTTGCAGCATGAAACAGCCACACCCGATACATAAACGACTGTAGCTGTGTTCCAACACGTTTCTATTCACACAAGCTGGCAGCCAGCTGTGTCTGGCCAGTGAGCCATGATTGCCCACTCTTGGTCTAACCTATGTGAAATTAAAGTATCAGCAGTACAGGAGAAGATAGTGCATGAGCAATTTTTTTTTTTGAGACGGAGTTTCGCTCTTGTTACCCAGATTCTGGCAGAGAACTTATAAAAGACATTGAACCACAGATAAATCAGGAGGAAAAATAAGAAATAATAATCATATACAAAGTAGAATGCCATTGTATAATAAAACTGCTGGAACAAAAACAAAGATAAGACACTATTGGCAGCCAAAGAAAAAAAAATAAATTACTTCCAAAGGAGCAAAAAAGTAGACTGAGCATTGAGAGCTGGGAGTCAGAAGACAGTGAAAAAATATCTTCAGAGTTTTGAAAGAAAATAGTCAAAACAAAGGAATATATTGAGCAATTTATTATTTAAGAATTAAAGGAAAATATAGACAGTTTCAAATGAACAAGTACTGAGAAAATTCATCATTCTCGGGTCTTTACTAACGGAAATACTACAGGGTAATCTTTAGGCAGAAAAGTATCCCAGAAGGAGCTTGGAGAGGCAGAGCCACACAATCATAAATATGTGAGCGATCTCAGTGATTGCTGTCTGCAGAAAACAACAGTATTAACATATTGCAGTGTGGTGTGTTTAAAATACAGGGAATAAATACATATGAAAGAGAGGTGGTGTGAGAGGGAACATTTGGAGGTGAGGTGATCGGAAGCCTGAGTGTTGCCCAGGCTGTGGGTAGAAGCGCCACAAACACCACTTGACTTAATATTAACATTTAAGTCAAGATGGCAGGCTGTAACACATGGAGCAATCACTGAAAAAAAAAAAAAAAAAAAAAAAAAAAAAAACAGAAAAACTTCTGAGTTCACCGAATCTTAAAGCTGAATAAAAGACCATCAGGTCATCCAAAGATATCAAGAAAGGTTAATATTATTTAACCCAAAAGATATGACACCAAACCCCTAAATGACAGAATCTATGTTTTTCAACCAGACCCAAAAGACTTTGCTCAGATGCGAGGTCAGGAAGATAGATGACAAAGTGGCAGTTGCTTACCAGTGTGGCGGGGAAATGGTGGCAATAGCCTTGAAGACTACCCCCTATTCCAAATAATAATAACAACAACAATAACAAGGCTTAGACAAAAACAGCTGATGCCTGAAAAGTGAGTGACTGTCAGAGTGTAAAAGTTAGGACTAGATGGGAGGGCTCCTAACACCCAGTTCATGATGCTCTAGGTGCCACCGCAGGTAAATCACCATCGAACAGATAACAGCATTTACAGACCAAATTTTGCCCATTCATGAGTTTGTGTTTCAGCCATGGAAACAATCATAAAGGAGGAAGACAAAGGATGAAATGGGTGAGCAAATGACCAAATAAATATTGCTATTATTTTCTGAGACAGAGTTTCACTCTTGTTGCCCATGCCACTCATGTAATGGCATGATCTCAGCTCACTGCAACCTCTGCCTCCCAGATTCAGGTGATGCTCCTGTCTCAGCCTTCCAAGTAGCTGGGATTACAGGCGCCTGCCACCATGCCCAGCTAATTTTTGTATTTTTGGTAGAGATGGCATTTCACCATGTTGGCCAGGCTGGTCTTAAAGTCCTGACCTCAGGTGATCCACCCGACTCGGCTTCCCAAAGTGTTGGGATTACAGGAATGAGCCACCACTCCCGGCCCCAAATAAATTTTTTGAGCACTCAATCTATGTGTCAGAAAGGAGAAACGTGTCTTTCAGAGTATTTTCTCACTTGATTCTCACAACACCACTGTGTCTTTCCTTCCAGTTCCTTTGGGCATCAGCTGTAATCTGGAGGAGACTTAGTCAAGTAGAGAGCCCCATACCCCAAGACTGTCCTAAGGAATAAATGTGGCTGAATATATTTGAACCTTGAAGACCTATCAAAAGAAATGGAGCAAAGACACTGACAGGAACACATCAAAAGGATCCCATGGATAAATTTAGACTTGGTGTTTTAAGTCATCTCAGCACGTTGTGTCATATTCTTTAGATATGAAGGCTGAGCAAATAAAGCAACTCTACAACTGTAATTAAGAGAATCGTTTTCAAGCTAATTAAGACATATTTATTCATACCAAATAAAACTGTGTTGACAGGTAGTGATTGAATACAGATACAGGCTGTCAGGAAAAAGGAGGTGGAAGGGGGATCTTAAAATAGGGTAAAATGTCAAGCCTTCTAAAAAACAACAAGGAAATTCTTCCCTTGATCTCCTTCCTGGAGCCGCTCTTTGTTAATGCTCACACAGTTTCTCCAAGTAGGTATTTAATTGAAGTACTAAATTAAATACGAATCATGTCAACAGCATATCCCTGAATACAACTTGAGAATTATAATTAAAGAAGAGTTTGTGGTCTTGAAAGAGCTTTTCCATACAGTTAATTATTTTCAAAACTCTACAAGACAGGTGCTGTTTTCCCATACAACAGATGCGGAAACAGAGACTCATAGATATTGATTTCGCCAATCTTGTCGACCACAAAGTAGCAGGCAGAAAAATCAAAATTTGGTCTTCTAAATGAAAAGCATTTTTCATCAAACTAACTACAACTGCTCCCCATAAGGAAAATTTGCCTACACTTTCAGATTATCTTGGACAAAACATTTCAGCATCTTACCATCTGGACATGATTTACCCAACCTGTGTCTCTTAAAGGTTACCAAGTCCTTATACAGCCAAGACAGCCTTCCATATAATTCCTGGTCTGTATTTTGGATCCTTTCTTTAGGATAAGCTTCCAGAAGTACAAGCCTCAAACCACAAACTCTGAACAATTTTAATACTTGATACATAAGGTCAAGTGGTTTTCAAGAATATTGTCTGGGTGCATATTCACAGTACAGAATACGTGTGCTAGCACAACACAACACCAATTTCTTTGACTCATTCTTCTAGCCACTATGTATTAAGCACCACTATTTATTACATACCATAGTTGAGGCCAAGGACAAGGTGGCGAGAAACAAGGCAGGATTCTCCTGCTTGTGGAGGCTGGAGCCAATAGCTAAAAAGAATAATAACACCAATACTAACAATCAATAGTTACTTTTTGGTTGCACTACTATGGTGTTTTAAGGGCTAAATATACAGCATGTTAAACAAAGTACTTATCATGCTACCCTAACAGACACTGTTATTATCCTCATTGCAGAGAGGAGGTATCAGCCCCACACCCTGCCCGTGGGTAGTCCGAGTTTGGTGGCGACAAAGGAATGAGGAAAAAGACAGATTAAGAGTGAAAGTGGGACCAGGGGACCATCACTTTTTACCAGAGGCAGTGAAGGCCCCCGAACTCTGATCTCTCACACTATTTATTGATTACCATCACTTTGATCTATAGGGTAGGGGTGGAGTAATGGCAGGGAGAGGGTGACGTGATGGTGGAGTGAATCAGTGAGCAGGAACTGAATCAATGAGCCAGAACTGGTGTGTCATCCTAAGGATTGATGACAGTGGCGGTTTGGGAGTTTCACAAAACAAGAACATGTGGTTATCTCTAGCCTGTTGCCTGTGTGCAGCTGGTGGAACGCGGGCCTTACAAGGAGCCTACAAGTCTGGTTTTGTCTTGGTGCTATGAAGTGGTTTCATGTTTTTAAGCACAATGTTTATGGTAACAGAGCCAGGTCACCCTGCACCGGAACATGAGGCATGAAGAAGTTTGCCTCCCCGGAGGCCTCCCACAGTTTGCTATGGTTTGTTGTTCCCAGTTACTAATAAGCAATTTATGTAGGCACTCCGTAAGTCCTTTCTCCTTTGCTGCTTCCCCCAACAAGGAGGAAAGTGAGTCAGGGTGCAAAGTGGCTGGCCAAGGCCACAGAACTGATACTGGAAGCGGGTGGGTTTCCACCACGCAAAGCACAGGCAGCTGCACCACTGACCACCTTTCACACGTCAGTCATGCGGAAGGACTCTAGCTGCACCACAAAGACAATGGCTCTCCTCCAGCTTCCCCAGCTCGGCACGGAGGCTCCACATTGTGAGTGAACTGACATTCACGTCCTTTATTTTTTCTCTGTTATCTAAGTATGTTGGAAGCTCTTTTTTTTTTTTTTCACAGAAACAAGATCATAAACTGTTTCCAGTTCTTTCTGCAAAATTTTTTTTCCATTGGAAACGATGAAACTATTTCAAAGACATCTCTGCCATCTTTGACTGCAGGTCTAGAAGTGACTTCTACAGGTAATTACAATTCCGAGAATCTTAACTCTCTCATACAAATAGGAACAACCAAGAGGCGAGTTCTGGCCATCCTCTCTGAATTCTGAATTAGGGAAGGGGGCAGGAATCTTTTTTTAAAAAAATTTATTTATTATAGTTTAAGTTCTGGGGCACATGTGCAGATCGTGCAGGATTGTTACATAGGTATACACGTGCCATGGTGGTGGTTTGCTGCATCCATTGCTCCGTCATCTACATTAGGTATTTCTCCTAATGCTATCCCTCCCCATTCACCCTACCCCCTGCTATCCCTCCCCCAGTCCTCCACCCCCAGGCCCTGGTGTGTGATGTTCCTCTCCCTGTGTCCTTGTGTTCTCATTGTTCAATATCCACTTATTAATGAGAACATGTGGCGTTTAATTTTCTGTTCTTGTGTCAGTTTACTGAGAATGATGGTTTACAGCTTCATCCATGTCTCTGCAAAGGACATGAACTCATCCTCTTTTACGACTGCATAGTATCCCATGGTATATATGTACCACATTTTCTTTACCCAGTCTATCATTGATGGGCATTTGGGTTGGTTCCAAGTCTTTGCTATTGTGAACAGTGCTGCAATAAACATGTGTACATGTGTCTTTATAATAGAATGATTTAAAATCTTTTGGGTATGTACCCAGTAATGGGATTGCTGGGTCAAATGGAATTTCTATTTCTAGGACCTTGAGGAATCGCCACACTGTCTTCCACAATGGTTGAACTAATTTACACTCCCACCAGCAGTGTAAAAGCATTCCTATTTCCCCACATCCTCTCCAGCATCTGTTGTTTCCTGATTTTTTAATGATCACCATTCTAACTGGCATGAGATAGTATCTCAATGTAGTTTTGATTTGCATTTCTCTAATGACCAGTGGTGATGAGCTTTTTTTATATGTTTGTTGGCTGCATAAATGTCTTCATTTGAAAAGCGTCTGTTCATACCCTTCCCCCACTTTTTGATTGGGTTGTTTTTTCTCTTGTAAATTTGTTTAAGTTGTCCGTAGATTCTGGATATTAGCCCTTTGTCAGATGGGTAGATTGCAAAAATTTTTTCCCATTCTGTTGGTTGCTGGTTCACTCTATTGATAGTTTCTTTTGCTGTGCAGAAGCTCTTAAGTTTAATTAGATCCCATTTGTCTATTTTGGCTTTTGTTGCCATTGCCTTTGGTCTTCTAGTCATGAAGTCCTTGCCTATGCCTATGTCCTGAATGGTGTTGCCTAGGTTTTCTTCTAGAGTTTTTATGGTGCTAGGCCTCATGCTTCGTGAAGTAGGAAAAGGATGGACAAGTGAGGCATAAGACTCCTGGTCTCTCATCACCTCACACTCCTGTAGCGAAGGTGCTCTAACCCAGGGCCTGCTAATGGAGTCTTTCTACAATAATTTTATAAGTAAAGGTTACAGCAATGTTATAAGTTCCAGAAAAGAAAAAAGAATGTAAATACCCCAAATCCTGTCACCGAAATCTAACTGCTATATTCATTTCTCTCTTTCTCTCTAGATAAAAATATATAAATAATATATAAATAAATATATAAAAATACATATATATTTATATGTAATATATAAAAAGATATATAATATAAATATATATAATATATATACTTACATATATTACATATAAATATATATGTAATATATAGAGACACATACATCTATATAGTCCTGTGTCATGTAACAATGAGGATGCATTCTGAGAAATGTGACATTTGTGATTTTGTTGTTATGTCAACATCATAGGGTGCACTTACACAGACCTTCTGCAGACATAGGCTGCACACCATAGCCTGTTGCTCCTAGGCTACAAACCTGCATAGCATGCTCCTGTACTGCATACCATAGGCAGCTGTAACACAATGTAAGGATTTGTGTATCTAGCCACAGAAAAGCTAGAGTAAAAATGCAGCATTGTAATCCTATGTGCAGTCTATAGTTGACCGAAATGTGGTTATGAGGCACATGACTGTGTGTGGGGGGCGGTGGGTGTGTGCATATACATAGTTTCACTTTTTCAAAATCTTGGCTACAACACACAGAGCACAACACACAGAGCAAGGGCATCCTTTGCCCGCCAACTCCAGTCCCATCCTTACTCCTACCCCAGGGAAAGCCTCTACCAAAATATGCCGTGTATGCTATAGTGCCATTAAACACACACACACACACACGCTCCAAACAATATAATGCATTGGTTTTAATATCTTTAAATTTGCAATAAATACATATATCATACTAATACTCTTTCACTTTTTTTTTACTTATGTGTTTTGTCATTTCTCCAAGTTGACATAGATACCAATGCTATGTAGCAGTACATTATATGAATGTTCCATAATTAATTAATCCATTTTTCTCTTGATGACCATATTCAGGCTGTTTCTATTTTGTATTTTTGGTCATTAATAACAATGATGTAACAAATATACACGTTTAAGTTTCCCTGTACAAAATGCATGACAGCATCCTCTATCAACCCAGAAGCAAAAATTCATGATTACTGCATATTGCCCAGCTATGCACATTTACAATTCTAAAATAGACTGGCAAGCTCGTTTCCAAAGAAGTCCTTCCAACTCATGCTCACATCAGCTGTGTGCACCGTCACTTTCCTACACTCTAGCCAACTGCTGTGCAATGGTCTGAATGTTTGTGTCCCCCTAGAATTTCCTATGGTGAAATGCTAACCCCCAGGTGATGGTATTAGGAGGGGGAACTTGGGCAGGTGATTAGTTCATAAGGGTGGAGCCCTCATGATGGGATTAGTGCCCTTATAAAACAGGCCCAAGGGGGCTCCTTCCCTCCCTCCAATACAAGGTGGACACAGGGAGGAGGGGATGTCTATGAACCAGGAAGCAGGCCCTCACCAGGCACTGAATCTGCAGGTGCCTTGCTCTTGTACTTCCAGCCTCCCAAACTGTGAAAAGTAAATGTCTGTTGTCTACTTTTTACCTAGTTCATGTATTTCGTTAATAGCAGCCCAAACAGACCAAGACAATTTGTTAATCTCAAATTTCCTTTTTTTCTTCAGATTAATGGGTAAGAATTTGCTTTCTTTTGTATTGTTTTGCAGTTCCCTGAAAACTAATAAGGTTGGACTTTTTTTTCATATCATTCTTGTCATCAGTACTTCTGGTTCTGTTCCTGCTCATTTCTCAGATTTCCTTCTTAATTACTTACAATGTTAATTATTTATTTGGATACAAAATTCTTTTATTTATTTATTTTTTTTTTGAGACAAAGTCTTGCTCTTTTGTCCAGGCTGGAGTCCAATGGCATGATCTCAGCTGACTGCAACCTCCCCCTCCTGAGTTCAAGGATTCTCCTGTCTCAACCTCCCAAGTAGCTAAGATTACAGGTGTGCACCAGCACATCTGGCTAACTTTTTTTAGTAGAGATGGGGTTTCAACATCTTGACCTGGCTGGTCTTGAAATCCTGACCTCAGCTGATCCACCTGCTTTGGCCTCCCAAAGTGCTGGGATTACAGGTGTGAGCCACTGCACCCAGCCCCAAATTCTTATCTTTATGGCCTTTATTCTATCTTATTGTGGAAATATATGGTACTTTTTTCTTTGTGTTTTGTATTTTTTTGTGTGTCTTAAAATTTTCTTTCCCCACAAGCCATAGATTCTTACTCACAGATATTGAATCTTACCTTTTTTTTTTACACTTAGAGTTTAAATCACCTAGGATTTATTTTTGCATATACTATGAGGCAGTCATCTGATCTAACTTCTGTGTAAATCCAATTTTCTTGACAGCATTTGTTGAATAATACCTCTTAAGGTTATGTTTGTCTGCAAACAACAGGCTTAGACTGCATTCTTTTTCACATCAGGAACTCACGGGCAGCATTCAAGCCTGGCATGGCAGTTACGTGCTCCAAGAGGCCTGGCTCCTTGTATATTTCTTTCCCCACAATCTGTGGCTTCCTTGCTCAAGTTCACCTCATGCTTCAAATCAGCTGCTGGTGCACCAACCAACACATTCCAGTTCCAGAAGAGAAAGTGCTGAGACTTTCCATCCATAAGCCTGGTATATGCCCTGATTTAGGTTGGCTTGTTTTTACTTAAGTATTGTGGACGTATTTGGTACAGTCATTTTTATGGGAACTATATTTTTGTTATTGTTGTAAGTGGTATGCATTTTGGGGAGCGTATAGATACTCGCATTTTGTATTTGGCTGTTTTTCTTTGCTTGTTTTTCTTATTTTTCTCACCTCCTCATTCCGCCTGTCGTGCTGATTTTTTTGTATTCTCCTTGTTTTCCTCTACTAGCAGAGTCGTTAAATAGTCTACGCATATTCTTTTGATGCTTACCTTTACACATCCTACCCAACTGAAAATTAACTAAAGTTAATCAGTATTTCTCATCTCTCCTCAAGGAAAAAGAAGTCACTGTACTTCGACTGCCTTTTAAACGCTCTTGCTAAGACTTGGAATCCTTAGCAATTCTTCTTTACAAAGTGATTCTTAGCATACGCAAAACCTATTTTCCTTCTATTATCATTTTTAGACTAATAACAGATTTATCATCATGTTTTACTTTTTTTAATTCTCTTTGTTTCTGGCTTAGAAGTACGTACCCCTCGGAACCCCATTGCCCCTCTGCCTTCTCCCTTTGTGCTGTGCTGGGATAGTGAGGATGATGGAAGAGTCAGGAAGAATCTTCAGGCTTCTGGCAGCCTCTGCCCAGGGATGCCCAGGTTAGATCAGAGGGAGCAAGAAGAGACACACGACACTTTCAGCCATGTGTGCACCCAGCCCCCCAGGCTTCAGACTGTACAGACCTTTCTCTTTCTGGATCCTACGGAGGACTCAGCTCTCCTCCCTGTGGGATGGAATCTGCTGAGCCAATACGCTCCATCGACTGCAACCGCCCGACTCCCAGGCATCTGTAAATCACTGTTTTGTACTTTCTAGGTTTGGCCTACCTTTGCTTTCCAAATGAGCAATGCTTTTCTTGGCCAGGTGCATCTTCACTATTAGAATGTATTGCTTCTTGTAAACTTGATAATGTCTTTACCCTCATTCTCAAATGAAAATGGGTAACTACAGAAATCTGGATCATCATTATTTTCTCTCAAGAATTCTATTTTAAATACTTGTTGCCTTTTCAGGCCCATTATTGCTGAGAGAAAAACTGTTGTTACCTTGATTACTGGTGTTTTCTAGAAACCTGCCTTTCCATATTGACATTTTCAAGAATTTCTCCTCCAGCTTCACTATGATGTGGCTGGGTGTGAGTCACCATTTCTGTCATTGCTCCTGGCAATCTAACCTGATACTTGGTGGACGTGTTAAATCCAAGACCTTTCATGTTTTTACTTATTTCTCAAAAATTCTCAGTCATTTTCTCTTCAACAGTAGCCCCTCTGTCTCTCCACCCCCACCCCAGCCATGCCACTAACTCCCTCTTTAATTGTGACCAATCAACTGGAGTTTTAGTTTCAATGACCAAATATTTTCCACTTGATGGGATATTTTTAACTGCTTTCCATATGTTAACTACTTGTTTCTGTTTTATAGTCTACTGTTCTTTAAATATATATTATTCCTCTACTTAGTTTCATTAAGTTTATTAAGGTTTTCAATATATTACTTTATCATTCTTTCTTGTCTCCTCTCATTCTTCCTGCCCTCCCTCCTATCCTCCCTCCCACTCTCTCTCGGTGTTTGTGTGTATGTGTGTATGTGTGTGTGTTTTTGCATACACGCACATATACACACATATATACATAATGTATATGCACATATGTATGCATATACAAACGTACATACATGTATGTGTTTCATTGGGTATATAATGTCTCTAATTACAAAATGCATGCTCTTTTCAAAGGACAATATTTTTAAAATAAACCATTTATTTGTTTTGATTTTTTTCCTTAACTGATCTAAATACCCTGCCCAACATTTTCATAGAACAACAGTGTCACTCTAGTATGTTTCTTTCCATGACATTCCATTCTCATAGCACATAAGGAAAGAGTGAACAAAAACACATAGGGGTTTTTCTCAATGCTTCTTGTAGGAAAAATGAGATACTAATCAACTTTTCTGCCATTTGTTTTTCTACTTAAAGACACATCATGGAAACCCCACCAAGCCAGCTCATCTATAACAAAGGCACTACTTTTAGCCACTGTGTATTAGCTCATGAATGTGTACAGTGTATTTTATTCAGCCATTCCATTACTGATGAGTATTCACCATAGTTTCATATTTTGTTGTTATTAAAAGCAATGTTATAATAAAGAAAACCATGGGACATACCTTCATGTGCAGGGGTTTTAATTGCACAGTGCTTCAGGGAATCAGACTTGGATTGAAAGGTCCATGAAATTTCAGTTTTAGGCAAAAATGCCCAATTGTTTACACAGAAGGCTATAAGAAGCTTCATTAAGATACCAACAATAGATATTATTCATTTTATTCAACCCTTGAATTTTGCTATAAATTGATATCTTATTCCTTTATCACCTTATGTATTTATAAAATACTACTTTGAAGTCCTTCTTGGAAGTTTCCATTAGCTCTCCATTTTTAGGGTTGAATTCTCCAATTTACTGGTTCTGTGGAATATTTTTCATGGTTTTGCATTTTTGAGCATGTTTTACCATTTTGATTATCAACTAATTTTGCAAAGGAGTCTTCTAAGAGAGTTCAACATGTGTCCTGGAGAAGTTCCCTAGATGCTTTGTCTGTGTTCTGTGGAGCTCACCTGTTATTAATATGATTTGTTGGTGGTTTCTCGAACTGGGATTCTCCCACGAGCATCAGTATAAATGAGGTGCACAGTCTGTATTCCTTTTTTGTGAATGACTCTTTTCCAATCATGCACCGTGCATTTTCAGCAGGGTGGATTAGTGAGGAGAAAGTTTGTTGTCTACTCATGATAACGTCATGGTTTCCCACCCCTTGTTTCAGAAGGGGAGCCCTTTTCGGCCCTCCTGCTGCATGTAGAAACTATAGCATCAGCTTCCCTGTGCAAGTGTGAAAATCCTACTCATAAGATATGCCCTGTGTTCAGCTGTGTAAGTGCCTGTCACCACTTCCACTTACTCTTCTCTTAAAATTTTTAGTTTTATATACAGAAAAAGACACAAATCTTACAGATTGGTAAAATATACATATCTATACACTCATGCATCTACCATCTCAATCATGATATAGAAATTTTTTTCACTCCAGGTTTCCTTGTGTCCGTTCCCAATCAGTACTACGCTTCTGTCTTCTACCACCATAGATCAGTTTTTCTGTTCTTGAACTTCAATTAAACAGAATAATATATTATGACTCTTTTTTCCAAGGTTCTTTTACTCAGAATAATATTTTAAGACAACCATATCTTCTATATAGCAAGTAGTCACTCCTTTTGACATCTGCTGTATGAATAGGCCACAGTTTGTTCATCCATTCTTCTCTGGATGGGTACCTGGGAAGCTTCTAGTTCTGGATTACCATGAAAAAACATATAGGTACATTTTATAAATGTCGTTTGGTGGCCATGCACATCCAATTCTCTTGGGTGTATATCTAAGGTATCTAAGGGTAGAATTGCTGGTAATATTGTAGACACAGACTTAAGTTTGTCATGCTGAGTCACAAGAAATCCAGTGGCTCTACATCCTTGCCATTCCTTGCTATTGGCAGGTTTCTTAATTTTAACTATTCTGATGACAAACAGATGCTTCATTAGGACTACTTTTTTAATTCCTTAGCCAAAAGATCAAAATAAGGATTTCAATCTTTGCAAAAGGATCAATATAAAGATATAAGACAGATAAAGCTTAGAAATAGCATGATACAGTAACCATAGCAAGAAATATACAAGATAAATTTTTTACTATCTCAAATTTTGCTACTCAAGTGTAGGCTTTGATTTGTTAAAATATTTGGTTTGTTTAGAATAGTCCTTCCTACCCTTCTCACCCGGCCAGATGAATGCACACTTTCAGACCCTGTTCAGTGTTACTTCCTCTACTGTTCTTCCCTGGATCCCTGAATGGGGGAATTATTTCCTCCATTCACTGTGTACTTTGCAAACGCTTAATTTATAACAATTATCTCATGGCATTATGGTCAATGTCTGCCTCTTCTCCCAAGTGCCGGGATACCATGTTTTATTCATATTTGTGCCCTCAATCTTACTGTAGTGTTTAAGCACATAGCTAGTGTTCCATGAATATTTATGGGAAAAAAAAAGTGTAAATGTTTCCTCACTTTTATGGGTTTCAGAAATTCTTTGCAACTCAGAAAGATAACTAATATTTTCTTAATTCATAGCTTATCCCTTCAAAAACTGTATTATGAAAAACATACATATATTTGAAATAACTATTCCATATAACTATTTTTAAATCTCCCTATATGAGATCATTACATTTAAGTGTTGCAAATTAATGCTTAGAAAAATTAATCATACATGTAGAGCCATATGATGAAAATCCACATATGGGAACATTTGGAGGCACTTTTTCTACTTCTATGTGATTCAGGTGTTTTTATAAAATACAGAACACATAATCCTCAAGTAGACATGGTGGCTCTGAATTCGGTGTGTTTCATCTCACAAATACTAAATAAATGTCATCATCACTGATTTATGATCAAGGAAATGAACCATCAATTGATACTTTGAAATATCTACAAAATTGATCAGGCAAAAGAGGTCTAAAACAAGTCTCAGTTTTAAAAGAAACAGCACATATTTCCTATTACTGAAACCTAAACTTAACCCAAGCTCTAGGAAAATGGCACCTATTAATGTTACACAAAAACACAAAAATACAATCATTGTAGGGGAATGTCCTCATTTATAATGTAATTTTTCTTGGCAGGGTGTAATGGCTTATGCCTATAATCCGAGCACTTTGGGAGGCCGAGGTGGGTTCATCATTTGAGGTCAGGAGTTCGAGACCAGCCTGGCCAATATGGTGAAACCCCCAACTCTATTAAAAAAACAAAAATCAGTCATGCATGGTGGTGGGCACCTGTAGTCCCAGTTTCTCGGGAGGCTGAGTCGGAGATTGCTTGAATCTGGGAGGCGGAGGTTGCAGTGAGCTGAGATCGCACCATTGCACTCCAGCATGTGCCCAGAGTGAGACTCCATCTCAAAAAATAAAATAAAATAATAAAATAAAAAACAATGTAATTTTCCTTAAACAAAAGGCTGCTACAGGCAGCCCTGAGAGATGCCAGCAGGTCTTCTGCTGTTTCTACTTTTGTAGCAGTGTAGTGGGATCATGGCTGATTAACAGGTGAGCCTTAGGGCCGGAATTCTCCTGTATCTTCAGCCTAGGGCCTCGCAGGTGCCAGAGTTCAGGAAGGCAAGTGCCTCAGATGTCTCCTGTGCCTCCAGCACCTCACAGCACCTGTGTCTTCTATACAGCCATTAGTTACTTGTTCAGTCTTTTATTTTTAACAGAACATGAAGGCTATGTCAGCACATGAGACACACTCTGTTTGGTATGGGCATCCTTTCTTAACGCTTTGGAGGCCCAGCTCCACCTTTCCACTGGCCTGCACTCCTTCCCTTACTTTGCCCTCCAGGTCTGTCCTCTGTGCCGGGGAGCATGTGCTGACATTAAAAACCTAAATGTAAGGATGGCCTTCCTGGGCTTCTCATGATTCTTCCTTTCTGGCAATCTTTAGGAATGAAAAAATCTTGAAGTATATTTTTAGCAATAGTTTGATCAATATCATATTCCTATGAGATTGTTAAGGGATGTGGACAAGGTTTCAATTTCTTTGGAGGAAGTGGACTGAAAGGGACAGGCTTTCCTCAGAGGCTAATCTGTGTGTGTTGCTCTCATGAGAGGCTCCCCACGTATCTGCAGGACTCCCAGGGAGACATTTGGCTATTTACATTTCTTGAGCCATCTGTCTCTGTAATGGGGGTTACAAAGATAATGCAATCAGTCCTGGATTATCCCTGCTGTAGTTTAAAGTCTCACTTATGATTTTGCTCCTAGCAAGAAGAGGACACAGATGGGCTTCTGGATCTGTGCGTCCTCCGAAGAAGGTGGCTTTGCTATGCTGCTCCACTGGAGCCATTTCAAGCATGTTCCTGCCTCAGGCATGCCTCAGGCTGTCTGAGTTGAAAAGAAGCAAATGCAGATCCAATTCAGCAAATACAGGAACCTAAATGCCATAAAGGGAAGCTGTGCTTTGTGTTGGATTCCAGCCTACCCAGCTGTGGACCATCATCCTCTGAAGCAGCTGCTGTGTGTTACTGCCTCCTTCTAGCAATGCACCACACCACAATCCTGCAAACCAGGCACCTATGATAGATGTCAAAACTGACCACCCTTGTGCTGTGATGTTGCATTTCATCCCATAAGTAGGAGGCTGTTTTCCTTCTTTTCCAAGTCACATGGACAAGCCCAAACTCGAAAGATTCAGGGCTTGATCGTGTGGCTTGCTTTGACCAACGGACCCTTAGCAAATGCAAGGCAAGCAGAGGCTTGCAAAGGGCTTACCTGCAGGGCCTGGCTCACTACTGCACTCGCAAGCCTGAGACCACCATGGGAGAGCCCTGAGTGAGCCTGTGGCGTTAGTTTCAGGATAGAGCGTCAGGCAGGGGTTAGAGAAGCAGTGAAGGAAGAACACCCATCAGGACAGGAAAAATGGCAACTAGTGTCAGGCCACAGCAAGACACCTGGCACAGCTGACAGCTGGAGGACCTTGAAGAAACATACCCAATAAACACATCTGGTGAAGGGTCAAGTGATTCTTCCAGCTGTGTCTGATAAGATAAGCAAATGAGAAACAATCCGAAGAAGGAACTGTTTGGCTTAGAAGCAGAATTTACAGGCCAATTTACTTGCTGGATGGAAGAATGAGACCGTTTCACATTTCTAATCTCTCCACTGGCAAAAGATTCTCAAAGGAAGGAAGAAAACGAAAAAAAGAGAGAGAGAAAAAAAAATAATAAAAGCAAGGTATGGCTGTAAACGTCTTTTATTAAAACTTAAGTATTTTAATATGTTGCCAAGTAGAATCTTTCTACTGGACAAAGGGGCTTTGTGAGAACCTTAAAGACATTGCTCCACGGCACCTTGAAATGTTCCCCAAAGTAGAGAGACATCTGCACTTTGAGACTGAGGTTGCATGGAGTGAGCATTCTGCGTGCTGGGATGGAGTTGGTACATCTTGCAAGTTGGAGGTGGGTGGATCAGAAGGCTGGCTTGTTGCCATAGTAGACCCCTGCCTGTAGATCTGCCCTTCTGAAGCCATGCCCTTAGGTGTGACTTTCAACGTGACATGTGACCTGCTTTGGACAATGGGATATATACACAGAGTCTCAAAAATACTTGCATATTGGAGTTTGCCCTCTCTTGATGCTTTTTGGAGCCCTGGGCCCACTATATGAAGGCTTATGAGTTAGCTTATGGGAGGATGAAGGACCACATTGCCAGAGGCCACACTCACCCAGCCATCTCAGCTACTTACAAAAACAAGAGCTAAACGAAAGAATTTTTACTTGAAGCCACTACGTTTTGTGGTGTTTGGTTATATAGCCAAAGCTAATTGATACAGTGCTCATGTTATTCTCATTTTTCAGCTGGGAAAACTTCAGTAAATTATTAAAGATTACAAAATAGATAGGAGAGAATCTATTACTTGATCCAAGGTACTTTGATTTAGAGACCAATTCATTCATCACTGTTCCTCAAGAAGCTTTTGCCTTTCTCTCCTACCCCACGGGCGACACTAACAACTGAACTGCACATTCTCTTCCTCCTCTTCCTGAACTGGCATGTTCTTATAAAAGCAATATACAAAATCAATTACATCTCTACATGGCATATTTCGGCTAGAAAACATGACAGAAAAATATTCCATTTACAATTCTTTACAAAAAACAAGACCTTTTAGAATAAGTACACAGGGATATCAGCAAATCGAGAGTAGGCAGCTCTAACCCCCCATTCTCCCCGCAGGAGCACTGAAAAACAAGCAGGAACTGTCAGAAGAACCAGCTTTGTTAGAAACGTGGAAAACAGTCAAAGGTTTACAGCAACAAAGCCAACACTGAATCATGAACAAGGCAACTTAAAAATGGCAGGAAAGCTTTGAGGCAGTCGTGTCTGCCCTTGCCTCACCCTCCCCTGCTCAGCAGCAGTCTTCATTCCCATGCTGGGAGCTGGGTCCTGGGTTCAGGAGGGAGCAGACAGCATTCATAAATTATTGTGCATGTCTGTTAGAAACTGTCTGGAGCTACTTGAAAGACTGACACAAAATGCTGGCCTCTGTCTTGCCTAACTCAGAAGCCATTCGGGACGGAAACGCAGTAGATAATGCTGGAAAACACTGTAAGGCAGACAACAGCCTGCAGCCACCTACCCAGGTCAAAAGACCACTGTCGAGACATGCAGGAGACCAGCTAGTGCAAGAGAGTAAGAGCCCAGAAAGAGCTGCCGTGGGACATTCGGGAATTCAAAGCACCCACATATTTGGAGGAATCTAGAACACCACGTACGTGCCCAGGATAAGATGCACAATCAGAACAGACCTGAGAAGATCTTAAGGTTTCATCCCAGATGGATCCCGAGGCTCCCTGGAAATCCAGGTAAGGGCTGACAGAAGGTTTCAGCACAGAGCCATTCTGCAGCGACTATAAGAGGTTCTCCTTTTTTCCCCTCCCTCCCTCTTTGTCTTCTTTCCCTGTCTTCTTCTCTCTCCTTTGGTATTCAAGGAAACCTTTGGAAAAAGTGAATTGAACAATAGCTAAGAAACAGGGACTTCCGTGACACCAATGGCAAAAAGTACAGTCTGCAAAAATAGTTAAGAAAAGTCATGAAACAACCACCACAGCCTGCAACAACAACAAAAACAGAAAGCCTCTGGAAGGGTGGAGTCTGATTTCCAATTTTATCACATTATAATAAAGCATATATAATTTTTGCAAAAATAAAGGAAAATATATGAAAATAACGTAGCAAAACTTATAGAAAAAAAAATGCTAAAAGGGAAATTTATAGCTATAACTTCCTCTATTATAAAACAAAAAAGGATCTCAAATCAATAATCTAACTTTAGACCTAAAAGAATGAGTAAATGGAGAGCACATGAAACCTACGGGTAGCAGGATGAGGAAAATAAGAAAGATTAGAGCAGGGGTAAACAAAATAGATAATAGAAAAACAGACCAGGTGCAGTGGCTCATGTCTGTAATCCTAGCACTTTGGGAGGCTGAGGTGGGTGGATGGCTTGAGATCAGGAGTGGGAGACCAGACTAGGCAACATGTCAAGACCCATTCTCTACAAAAATATAAAATTTATCTGGGTGTGGTGGTGCACACCTGTAGTCCCAGCTACTCGGGAGGCTGAGGCAGGAGGATTGCTTCAGCCCAGATGGTGGAGGTTGCAGTGAGCTGAGATCATGCCACTGCACTCCAGCTTGGGTGACAGAGTAAGATCTTGTCTCAAAAAAGTAAAGAAAAGAAAAGGAAAAAGGGGAGAAGCAATAAAACCAAAGTTGGTGCTTTGTAAAGATCAACAAAATTGACAAATCTTTAGATAGAGTGGCAAAGATAAAAAGAGAGAAGATACAAATTACTAAAATCAGAAATGAAAATGAGAACTCCCAGAAACAGGAAGGATTGTAAAGGATTGCTGTGAACAAATGTATTCCAAAAAATTAGGTAACCTAGATGAAATGGACAAATTCCTAGGAACACACAAACTGCCTAAGCTGACTCAAAATGAAGAAAAATAACAAAACACCTATAACAAGTGAAGATATTCAATCAGTAATCTGAAATCTCCAACAAATACAAGTCCAGGAACAGATGGCTTTACTGGTGAATTTTATCAGACATGGAACAAAGAATTAGCACAAATCCATCTCAAACTCTTCCAGATAATAAAGAGGAAGGAACACATCCTACCTCACTGTAAGAGGCCAGCATTATCTTGATGCCAAAGCCAGATCGAGACATCACAAGAAAAGTATAGGAAAAGATCTCTAAAAATCCTCACTGAAATAGTAGCAAAGTGAATACAACGGCATATTAAAAAGATTATACATCATGACCAAATGGGTGTTATTCCTTGAATGTAAGCGTGATTCAACCTACAAAAATTAATGGACATAATGCAACACATTTACAGAATAAAGAATGAAAAAATAAACTCATAGTCATCTCAACTGATGCAGATAAAGCATTTTAAAAAAATGCAATGTACTATTATAATGGGGAAAAAACAAACAAACAAAAAAAAAACCAAAGTAAAAAAGAAGGGAACTTCCTCAATTTCATGAAGTCTTTTACAAAAAACCTACAGCGAACATTTTACTCAATGGTGAAATAATCAAAGCTTTCCTTCTAAACTAAGAACAAGACAAGGATTTTCAATTTCACTACTGTGATTCAACATTGTATTGGAAGTTCTAGCCAGAGCAATGAGGCAAGGAAAATAAAAGCATCCAAATTGGAAAGGAAGAAGCAAAACCATTTCTATTCACAGATAGTATGATCCCATGTATAGAAAATCTCAAAGAATTCATAAGAAAGCTATTAGGGCTAATAACTGAACTCAGAAAACTTGCAGGTTACAAGATTAACACACAAAAATTGGCTGTATTTCTCTATACTAGCAATGAATAATCTGAAAAGAAATTTATGAGAATAATTCCATTTCAAGAGCATCTAAAACAATAAAATATCTAGGAATAAATTTAACTGAGGCAAGACTTGTGCATTAAGAACTACAAAACTTTGCTTAAAGAAATTAAAGAAAACAGAAATAAAGGAAAAAATGTTCCATGTTCACAGCTTGGAAGACTTAATATTGGCAGGATGGCAGTACTTCCCAAAGCAATCTACAGAATCAATACAACCCCTTTCAAAATTCTAACAGCCATTTTTTGGAGAAATGAAAAAGCCTATCCTAAAATTCATATAGAATTGCACAGGTCCCTGAATAGCCATAATAATCTTTTAAAAAGTCAGAATACATACAATTCCCAATTTACCCCCAAGTTACAGTAATCAAAACAGTGTGGTACTGGCATAAGGACAGACATATAAACAATAGAATAAAATCCAGAGTCCAAAAATAAACGTAGGCATCTGTGGCCAACTGACTTTTGAAAAGAGTGCCAAGTGTATTCAGTGGAGAAAAGATTAGCTTTTGCAAGAAATGGTGCTGGGACAACTAGAAAGCCATGTGCAAAAGAATGAAGTTGGTCCTCTACCTCACGCCATATACAAAAATTAACTCAAACTTGACCTATGGCCTAAATATAATATATAAAATCATAAAATTCTTAAAAGAAAATGAAGGTTTAAATCTTCCTTATCCAAAGTTTTGCAGCAGATCATTAGAAACACCAAAACATGAAGAACAGAAGAAAAAATAGAACTGGATTTCATAAAATTAAAAAACTTGCCTGCATAAGAGGATGTTTTATCAAGACAATGAAAAGACAACAAACAGAATGGGAGAAAATATTTGCAAATCATATCTTTGATAAGGGCTTAATATACAAAATATAAAAATGTCTTAAAACTGAAAAACAAAAGGCAAACAACTCAATAAAATGAGTTGAACAGTCATTTCTCCAATAATAATGACAAAAGAGCAGACGAAAAACTCTCAATGTCATTAATCATTAGGAAAATGCAAATCCAAACCACAATAGGATTCCTTTTTACATGTACTAAGATGGTTATAGTAATAAAAATGAACAGAAGAAAAATAGCAAGTGTTGGTGGGGATGTGAAGAAACTCAAACACTTGTAAATTGAAACCCTTGTTCAATGCTGATGGGAATGTAAAACTGCACAGTCACCATGTTAAAGGATGGTGGGGCCTCAAAATGCTAAACAGTTACTTTCTTAGTTTGCTAGAGCTACCATTTAAAATACCACAGACTGGGTTGCTTAAATAATAGAAATTTATTTTCTCATGGTTCTGAAGGCAGAAAATCCAAAGTCAAGGTGTTGACAGGTTTGGGTTCTCCCGAAGCCTCTCTCCTGGGCTTGCAGATGGCCACTTTCCTTCTGTGTCTTCCTTCACGTGGCCTTTTCTCTGTGCACACACATTTTTGTATCTCTTCTTCTTATAGGGACTCCAGCCCTATTAGATTAAAGCCTCACCCTTATGACTTCATTTAATTTGACAGCATCTTTAACAGCTCTATCTACAAATGCTAAAACATTGAAAGTTAGGGCTTCAACATATAAATTTTTGAGAAAACAATTCAGTCCTTAACAGTCACTGTATGACCTAGCAATTCCACTCCTGGTACTGCAATAGCCAAAGGAATTGAAGCAGGAGCTGAAACAGATACTTGTATGCAATGTTCACTGCAGCATTATTCACAGCGGCCACACAGATAGGAGCAACCCAAGTGTCTACCAACAGACGAATGGAGCAACAAATCACAGCATATACATGCAACAGAGTATTACTCAGCCACTGAAAGTAATGAAGCACTAATCCATGCTACAAGTTAGATGAACCTTGAAAACATTATGATAAGTGAAATAAGCCAGACACAAAGGACAAATATGAATGAGTCTACTCATATGAAATAACTAGATAAGTACATTTTTAGAGACATAAATTAGATTCAAATTTACCACGGGCCTGACGTAGAGAGGAATGAAGAGATATCACATAACGGGTAGAGAGTTTCCATTTGGAATGATGAAAAAGTTTTGGAAATAATGGTGATGATTGCACAACCTTGTGATTGTACAATGCCACTGGAGTGAACACTTTAGAAAGATTAAAATGGCAATTTTTTGTCATACTTGTTTTACCACAATTAAACTTAAAAAAATAACAAAGGTGGCATACAACTATGGATAAAATGATGAAACTTTAAAGAAGCCCTTAAAGAGTGCCTAATTAAATTGACATAAATGTATATAAATTTATAGATATTAATACGTACTTATATTTATATATAAGTAAACATATAGTATATATAAATAATATTTATTTATTTATATCTAGATAGAAAGACTGCTTTAGGTAACATTCTTAATTTTCCCCGTGTTGATCTATACATTAATACAATTGTGATTAAAATCTCAACAGTGACAGTGTGTGTGTGTGTGTGTGTGTGGTCTAAGACACATCAAGTACATTTGTAGGGAGAAATAGACAGAGAAAACAGTCAAGATCATTCTGAGGAAGGCTGACTTGCCCACCTATTGGCAACACAGTATAAATCTATAGCAATTAAGAGAGCTGAGTATTGACGTGCAGTAGGCAAATTACACCTGTGTAAGAGAATGCAAAGCCCAGGCGTCAACATACACACATGTAAAAGTAGCCACGTAACAAAGGCTGTACTGAGGGTCCCACTGTTGGGGCTGAGATAAGTGGTTATTCACAAGAAGAACGACAAGGAAAAATCAGATTTCCCACCTCACACCACACACAAAAATCAACCTCATCTCCATTAAAGTTTAAATGCAATAAGCAACATTTAAAGAATTTCAAACTTTTAGGAGGATATATATGAGAGCAGCCTTGTCACCCTAAGGAGGATAAGACTTTAAAAACTAGACTTAAATGAAAAACCATAAAAGATAATTTAGACACTTTAACTCCATCAAAAGATACTGCAAAGGAATTGAAAAGAACCCCCAAAATGCTAACTCAAGATATTTGCAATATATAGAACCCTTAAAGAAGACTTTTAAAACTCCTAAAAGTATTATAATTTTGGTGTTGCTGAGTAATGCTGAAGACACACATGCCAGATGAGCGAAATTCTGCTCCAAGGTATGCTTTCTAAATAAGTATGTGCCCCTATGGGCCACAATGTAGAACAAGATGTCTCACTAGTAGCACCTGCAGTCGCTAAAAACCATCAGATAGCAACACCAATGTCTAGCAAGCACAATGGGTGAACCTTTCCTGACATATTCTGATAAACTCTATGGGCCCACGTAATAAGTATACCTTCAAACTTTGTCAATGTGGATGAATCTCAAGAAGAAAATACTAAGGAAACGGGTAAGTTTTTAAATAATTTACACAATGGGATTTCATTTGTATGAATTTTATAAACATAAAAAATAAGTAACATTTTGTAAGACTATTTACGTAGGTAACTAAAGGTAAATACATAATCTTGCATTGTGTCCGTTTCTTATGTATGGCTTTCATTGACGCGAGATTACAGGGGAACTCCGTAAGCCTAAGAACAAGAAATTTGATGTCCTGGGGAAGCCTGTGTGGTCTCATCTCTGATGTATCATTATCAGTAGACCTGTGGAAACAGCAAACGTAGCTCAGATGTCCTCACCACCGTTTTCAGACCCAGGACTGAAAATCTAAGACAAAGAAGGTAAAGAAATGGAAACCCTCGTTCCCTTTTTATGGACTTACAGCCAGAAGTAAGACTGCTGAATTGTATGATGGCTCTGTTTTTAACTTTTTGAGAAACCTCCATACTCCAAAGGACTATACCATTTTGCATTCGCACCAAGAGTCACCAGGTTCTAATTTCTCCATATCCTCACCAACACTTATTTTCTTTTGATTTTTGATAACAGCCATTTTGACAGTTGTGAGGTGATATCTCATTGAGGTTTTAATTTGCATTTCCCTGATGACTAGCAATGTTGAGCAGTTTTTCTTCTACCTGCTGGTCATCTGCATGTCTTCTTTGAAGACATCTGCATCCCCATGTTAATTGCAGCACTATTCACAATAGCTAAGATATGGAAACAACTGAAGTGCCCCTGGACAGATGAATGAATGAAGAAAATGTACTATATGCCTGCACTGGAATATTCAGGCTTAAAAAAGAAGGAAATCCTAGCATTCTTGACAACACGGAAGAAACTTGAGGACATTGTGCTTAGTGAAAACAGCCAATCCTAGAAGAACAAATACTGCATGATTCCATTTATATGAAGTCCTTAGAGGAGTCAAACTCATAGAAACAATGGAGAAAGGTGGTTGCCAGGGGCTTGGGGCAGGGGTAAATAGAAAGTTGTTGAATTGATACAAAGTTTCAGTTATGCAGGGTAAGTTCCAGAGATCTGCTGCATGAGATAATGCCCATAGCTAACAATATGATATTGTGCACCTAAAAGTTTGTTAAGAAGGTTGATATCATGTTACATATTCTTACCACAACAACACAAAACAAAACAGAACAAACAAAACCAAAGGGACATTAGAGAACTCTTGGAGGTGATGGATAGATTAATCCTGGACTGTGGTGATGGTAACATGAGTGTATGCTTATGTCCAAACTCACCAAATTGTATACACTAACTGTGTGCAGTTTCTTATAAACCAACTATACCTCAACAAAGCTGGTAGGAAAAACGGAAATCCTGCTGTATTAGTCCATGCTGTGTTGTTATAAAGGTTTATCTGAGGCTTCATAATTTTTAAAGGAAAGAAGTATATATGGCTCCTGGCCTGTAGCCTCTACAAGAAGCATGGTGCCAACATCTTTCTGGTGAGCCTCAGGAAGCTCACAATCATGGCAGAAGGAGAAGGGAGTAACCAGCATATCACATGTTTAGAGAGGGAGCAAGAGAGAAAAGGGAGGTGCCAGGTTCTCTAAGCAACCAGATCTCACTTGAGCTAACAGATTGAGAACTCATTCATTACCAAGAGCGAACACCAAGCCATTCATGAGGGATCAGCCCCCGCAACCGAGACACCTCCAACATTAGGGATCACATTTCAGCATGAGATTCCCAGTTTGGACACACATCCTAACCTTATCACCTGTCTCTACTTGTATAGTCTTACGTATTGCCTCTCAGTGGCGTGGTGTTTCTGGAAACAGAAGGGAACACCAGCCCTGAAAGTCAGCCTTGTACACCTAAACTAAGCAGGGTTAAGCATTTCTCAATCAGGTTGCACAAATAACTGAAGGAAACCCTTACTCACAGCAGCAAACTGCGGGGCTGTGTCTCTCAGTGGATCTGAAAGAAACATCAGTCTTCTTCTTTCTCTTCCCCACTTCACTCTGTTCCTCTTACCAAATCCCTGGGAACCAGCTGGGGAGCCAGGTGCTCTGGGAATTAATGTGCACTGTCAGCCACCAGCCCCTGGCTGGTGAGGGCAGCTGGGAGGGCTGGGCTGGCTGCTAGGGAGGCAGGGACCCTGGAAGCCAAACACTGAGCTGGCCCTTAGGGGACTCATTTTTGCCTGATTCACACTACTCACCATCTGCCACCACAAGGCTCCCAGAAATTATTTTGGAGAGCTGCCACCTTCTCCTGCAGTACAGATCAAGAAACCTGTCCTGACTTAAAGGGTCGCTACCTAGCTAACGCTCGGCAGGTCTCTCCGTCCTCTCCATCCCCGGGAACCATCCTCGCTGAGCCTTCCTTACCTCTCTTTGCGACCTTACCTCTCTTTGCGACATCTGTCCTCTTTCACCTGGGAGCCACCCAAGCCTTCCTCCTCCCTGCAGAGAGTCCTTAAAGCCTACTCTCTGGATGTTAAACTCCCACCCAGAGATGCTGACGAGGTCCCTGTCACCACCTAATGCTAGGCAACATAGTAATGAACTGAATCAAACCTGTCAGTGATCATAAGGAAGATCATGGAACTTCACTACGAAAGAGACTACAGTGTCAACAAACTATGATCCAGTGTTTTCCTCAAGCATTTGTTGGAAAACATATCCCATTTTCAGAGACCATAGCATGAAAAAAAGAAAGACTTGCCTTTTGGGAACTAAGAAATATGATAATTGCATTAACTATCAAGTCTCCAGGCTGGGCACAGTGGCTTTCAAGCCTATAATCCTAGCACTTAGGGAGGCCGAGTGGGCAGATTGCCTGAGCTCAGGAGTTTGGGACCAGCCTGGGCAGCACGGTGAAACCACATATTTACTAAAATACAAAAAATTACCTGGCATGGCGGCTTGTGCCTATAGTCCCAGCTACTTGGGAGGCTGAGGCAGGGGAATTGCTGGAACCCTGGAGGCAGAGGTTGCGGTAGGCCGAGATTGTGCCACTGCACTCCAGCCTGGGTGACAGAGCAAGCCTTTCACATACACAATGTCATTTATTTCTATCTTCACAGCTGTACCAAGGAATATATTTATATTTCTATTTTCAAATATAGAAGCCAAGAACTCCTCATCCCTCTCAAAGAGGCAGTCTAATGCTTCGCTTCACATCTTCAGGAAGCTTGGCACTTCTCTTATGGCCAAAACTGTATTTGTCAACCCCTCTCCCTTGAACCAGCGTGCATGGCATTGGGCAAATTACTTAACCTTTTTGAGCTTCATAATTCTAATCTAAAAATATGGATGATAACAGCCATCTCACCTGGGGGTGTGACAAGGGCACCAATGTATCTAGAACGTTTAGCACAAAGTGTGGCTCATGTTAAGGATGCAATAATAAATGACAAGTAGAAAAACAAATGTTCATAAACATACTTTGTGTACTTTATGTAAATTCTCTCATTTAATCTCATTATAGCGTTTATAGTCTACCATGATAAAGAAAAGAAAAAAACAACAACTTAGGACCTGTCTTATCCCATTGTCTTTTGAACTGTAAGACACTGGATCGCAGAGGTAGGGCTTGGGTTCCTAATACGCCCCGATGCCCAGGAGAGCTCCTGGCACAGAGCAGATAGGCTAGCTTCCAGCATCTCCTGAGGCCAAAGGACAGTCCAGACTTCAGGCATGACTTCCTGGGCCTGATAAGGGACAGGGTTTGCCCCCATGGGTAGATGCTGAGGGCCGGCCATGGGTCGCTAAGGGAGGCTACAGTCATCCCTGGGAGGGCCCGCCATGCAGAACCTGCCCACTCCACATGGCAGGAAGAGCCTGACCACAAGAGGCCTCACCTTCAAACCGGGATCTAGAGTGAAACCAAGCCCTCTCTAGTGACTGCTAGAGTTCAGAGACCACAGCGCCACCGGGCAGCCTGGGAGCCGCCTTCAGCCTGCTGCAAGATCTGGGCATGCTGCGTTCTCAGGGCCTCTGCTTCTGCCCTTGGTGCGGCTGTTGTTTTTAATGTGTGGGGTGAGGAACAGGGAAGGGGTCTGGGCTGGAGTAGATCTGTGGTGCTAAAGGACTGGGTTTGTGTGGAGGCGTAACTTCTCCAGGCTCATTTGCATTGTTACCCAAGTCCACAGAATGCTCTGGCTTACGGCAGCCCGTTTCCATCTGAGCCTGTAGTTCAAGGAGCCAGGCACTAGATGGAGATGCAGTCCAAGTCATGGCCGAATGTTCCTCACCTCTTGGAGTTTGAGAGCAGAGCGGGGAACCAGGGTTTGGAAGAAGTTGATTAAGACAGAGTCACTTAAATCCCGCAGATATTGATCTGTAGGAGCAAGGCCCGTCTCCCATCCAGTCACACCAAGGTGGTAGGGCTCTTTCTGAAGAGAGAAGGTGAGACATCACCCTCACCCACCCCTTGCTCCTTCACAACACCACTTCTCAAAAACCACAGAAACAAGGACAACCACTAAATACCATTATCCCCAGGTATGATCTTCAGCCCTCTGTTCCCCAATTTTAAGATAATTATAAAGGTTAGTTTCAAGATGGAAAGAAATCATGTCCCTAAAGGGCTGGGCCACGCATGGATCAGATTTCCAGCAAGCGCAAAACAGCACTGGTCACCTTGTTAAGGAGATGAGTGAACAGGCCAAGGACAGCCACTGGCCCGTGCCTGGCAGGCCTCTTCTTCGAACCAGAGCCTGCAATGTCATCTGAATACATGTCTTCGGTCCTTAAAGAATACAACCACAGAGCCACCATCACCCCCTGACCCTCCAGGGTCACTCACCTGGAAAAGGAAGAGCTCCTGAGGCTGCACTTTTGACTCAGGCCATGTTAGTGAGGGTCTGAGATAAGGCAGTGGCTGCAGGGCAGAGGGAACGGTGCTGGCCTGATGACTGACTCTCTAGAAAGTAGACACAGGTGGTGCTGGTGGCTGCAGGCCTCTGTCGGGCTCCCAGCATCCTGACTGTTCAAGATAGTTCTTAGTTTAATCTGGATTAAATCCGGACCCCAGGCTGACAGCAACGATCCACAGGGGATGAGGATGCCATCTTCACTGCCTAGCAGTCCTCAGAATGGGAGTGGGAAGGAGGAGCTCACTGAACTTCAGAGATCCAGTGTTGCAGGTGTGAACGCTCTGTGGGGTCTGGCCATTTTGCAGCAGACTTTTTATTTCAGGGTTGGTCCCAGAGCCTGAACTCTGTTCAATCACACACTGTGATGTGGCACTGTCAGAGCAACTGGGGCACCTTCAATATAACATTGTGCTAAGCAAGTGTCGCCTTTCCTGTGGGCAGACCTCCGTAAGTGCCTGTCTGCTATGAGCGAGGCTCTGGTGTTTGGCACCAGAGTGACTTGAATGATGGCCCCCAGAATGTCTGTCCACTGAGAACCCACAAATGAGGCCTTATTTGGAAAAGGTTTTTTGCAGATGTAATTAAGTAGGGTCTGGAGATGAGATCACCCCGGATTACCCAAGTGGCCCTAAATCCAAAGGCAAGTGTTATAAGAAAAGGAGAAGACTCGGACACAGAGAAGAGGAGCACATCAAGACAGAGGCAGAGCCTGCGGTGAAGCCTCTAAAGCCCAGGAATCCCAGGTTGGCAGGCATGGAAGGGAGCAGCCCTCAGCACCTCCAGAAGAAACCGAACCTGTGAGACCTTGACCTACTTTAGACTTCTGGCCTGCAGAACTGAGAAGGAGTAAGCTGACATTCCTTAAAGCCACTCAGGTTGTGGATTTGCTGTGGCAGCCCCAGGAAGCTAATGGAGCGTGGTGCCACGACCACTCCATGAAGCCTTCTCCACAGGGAGGTATCTTGAGGTGTGGTGTCCACTGTGGCCAGCACAGTGCCTGACCAAGCACAATGGGGTACCTGGTTGCTGAGTAAATACATGGAGCTCACTGGACAGGTGATGTACCTGAGAGTTATGCAGGGTGAAGTAATTTGGGGAAAGTCACCCAGGTAAGACACTGTAGACCAATACATGAACACAAATTGTCTGACATTGGCTTTTTTCCAGAAGATGGCATTACATCTCCTAATCACAAATAGTTGATTGCTTAGACAATATGAAATAGACATGGCCTGGCCTAGTAAAAACTGACGAGGCTGCTGTGTGGGCGTCTGTGTAAGCACATGCACACACCCGTGAGCAAATGCTCCTCTCCTCTCTCAGGACCTCCTGCAGAGCCCCTGTCCATCTCCTTCTGCCTAAGCTGCCATTCTCTCCATAGTTCCAAGAGTACTTGGCTTTTAAGGATGTCACAGGAATGTGAAGCGATGTCATTGCAATGGACAGTTTTGTTCACTTGGACTCACCAATGGAACTGACAGATAGCAGGTGTTAAACAATGTGACTGAAAATAAAGAGCAAAGTCCAAGTTGATGATGTACTTCTAGGTCCCTGGTGTGTAGCATGAAGAGGAAAGTTTACGATAGTCAAACCTTCATTGATGGCAGACCCTACCTGACCACCGTGTTGTGGTACTACGCTCAGTCTTCCTGAATACTGTGTTAGGGCACTGTACTCTGTTTCCCTGCAGCATCATGCTATGTACTATGCTCGGTCTTTCTACAGCAACATGTTGTGGTACTCTGCTTAGTCTTCCTGCACCTGTGCTAGGATACTATGCTCAGTCTTTCTGTGTACCGTGCAGTGGCACTGTGCTCAGTCTTCCTCCATACCCTGCAGTGGCACTGTGCTTAGTCTTCTTCCACACCCTGCTGTGGTACTGTGCTTAGTCTTCCTGTGCATCATCCTGTACTACTGCACTGAATCTTCTTGTACCTGTGCTATGGTACTGTGTTCAGTCTCTCCAAGATCCTCTCAATCCCACTACGTGAGGATTCACTGGCCTCACAGGTTAGAAACTAAGAAGTGACGCTACCATAAGACTTGGCTAGAGCAGGAGCCACTTTTATTAAGCCAGATTCTCAGAGAGCAGAATGAGCGACAGGCTGGTTGCCCATTCTTCAGGCTTCTGCTGGCATCCACAGTCTCCCTGAAATAAATAGGGAGCTACCAAATGGTGAAAAAAGCACCCAGTGTTAGACCCGCTCTAATGGTGCATGTTCTCAGACTGAGTCATGGTTGGAACATTCACATTTGTGAAACAACAAGAGGCAGCATGTGTGTGCAGAAGAGCTGAAGTGTGGCATGGGGCAGAGGTGCGCATGCCAGTGAGGCATCTGAAGTGCATCTTTATGTGTGAGGCCGCAGAAAGATGTACTTCAGAAAGGAGATCCCAACCCCACTCAGAGACCCATGAGGAGCCCTCCCCGTAGTCTTCCCCCAATGGTGCCCATTGCTTTTGGAGCCCTCAGGAGCAGTGGCAGGATGCACAGCAAATCTAAACTCCCTTCTAAGCCATCTAATTTCCAGTGCTCCCCCAGCCAGTTCAACAAAGGAATGACTTTTGAGCAGAATTAGTATAGCTAGCACTTACTTTCTCTCTCTCTAGGGGAAATTCATTTATAAAGGATAAAAGCATTGTGTGATCAAGAGATGGTGACTGCATCGGCATCCCCCCCACGCCCCACAGCCAAGGCTTCATGGGATCCAGTGGGGTCTCCCTGGGACTGTAGAGCATGAACTGCTGGGATATGTAAGTCAAACTCTGAGAAATAAGAAATACAGTACAGTAGGACAACAAATGCAAGGCTGGCATGCCAACATATTTATCATATGTGAAGCAAGTAGGACCTAAAGAAAAATAGAGATAATTGGCTACTGTATTGATCAAAGGTAATCAACACACATTATCTACAGTTTAGATAACTTTGTGCTATCGTAGAAGAGATATGGAGCCCAGGAAATTCCAAAATTATCATTAGAGGTACTTTCCGTCTAGATTCCTTTCTGGTCTACTGAATTAGACATGGTGTAATCATCTTATTGATCATACTGTAAAAAATGTATTTGATCTGTGACATAAAAAATAATTAAAGGGCCAAAGAACAGTTACCAGAATATCCATTTATATTATTAACATGTGAGAGAAATGATTCATACAAAACACAAAAATGTGTTTGCCTTCGAACATAAGGTCTGAAGAAGTGAGAAATGACAGGCAATGATTTATAGATGCACATATTTTTGACAAGATTATACAAGTGGGGAAAGGGAAGAGACGGCTCCTGAGAGCAGATAGAGAGGAGGTGGGTGATAAACCAGGAAGCAGGAGAGCTGACCACAGCTGCAGGAGACACACCATTTCTGGGCTCAATGAGCAATAGCTCCCACTGCCCACAGCCGGCCGGGGGCAGGTTGGCTGGAAACAGAGGCTCCCATGTGTCTGGGATGGACAGGTGGTCCAGCACCATACCCAGCTCCCATATGCTGCAGGGCATCTCCTGCTTTCTCTTATTAGTGGAGAACAGGAGATTTGGAGCTGCCGTACAGGAGAGAGAAGACTCTAGAAAGACCCTGCCATGGGAGGCTCTGAGTGGAGTTGGGAGGGTGACATTCTCCAGTGCTGCACCACAGACTGCTCCCCAAGACACTTGCAACATAAGTGCAAAACTCATGCACCACTCAAAGCCTGGGCCCCTACCTTGTAGCCTCCCCAGCCCCTTTGTGTGGTTAGACAGGGCATCCCCCCACACAAAGCTGTCTCCTGTTAGATTTCTCTCTGAGAGAGATCGAATTTGTGACTGAGACCTGGAGAAGTTCCCCACACCCCACCCTCCGTGGAAGCAACATGCTGTGCTAGCCCTGTCTCGTTTTCTGCATTCTAATGCTTTGACATTGGGCCTTGCTGACCCTGGAGGGACTGCCCCTCCCAGGGCTAACCAGTTCCAGCAGACAGTAAACCACTCTCCCCTGAGTGCACTTTTCATATTGATCACCCAATCTGAGCCCACATCCCCATGACTTCTTCTGTGGGCTTCCACACTGAGAGCTACTGTCCATCTCCCCTGATCAGCAGGGCCAGGTTCCAGACACCAAGGGGCAGTTCCTGTGCCCACAGCCTGCTGAAATCACTCCAAGTAGCCAATTCTAAGCCTGTCTTGCCCCTTCTTCCTGTGGAAGCCACACTGAGGGCTTTTGTTTATTTCCCTTCAGCTTCTGCTGCCTCCTGACCTAGGCCAGTGTGCCCCTGTGTGCTCCTCAATAGAACGCCCTCTTCTCTTGGGATCTCTGAGTATAACCAACTCTCTTTGATCAATGGCAATCATCTCATGATTTGTTGTCCTTACTACTATACCCAATAATAAAGCCCACATTTTTAAACCCTTGCCCTCGGGAGGGTCACAGTAACAGCACTGAACTAATGGTCAGGGGTCCTGGAGAGGCTCTGTGCTCAGGCCACACACACGTTCACTATTTGACCCTCTAAGCAACAATTCTACCACACAGATAACACTATTATGCCAATTTATGCTAAGAAATAGAGGACTAAAGAGGATAAGTAGCTTGTCAATTGTCGCAAGTGATACTGGTCAGATGTGGAATTCACAACTTAATCAGATACTATATTATATATTATTATAATAGGCTCACACTTTTTGTTTTAATATTACATCCCACAGAGGATTCTTACATCCTGACAGTGACCCTTTAAAATCCACCTATTCCTATCACAAAGTCATCTCTATAGCTTGCTATTCTTTTAAAACACATTGCAAATAACAAGCCAACATTTTCAAAGACATCCACGATTTGATAAAGATCTTCTGCTCATTGCAAGTTAGAGTTAAATTCTGCAGGTAGGAAATTTACAGCCTCACACTGAATAATTCACATTTGCAATCTGTCAAACTGCTAATTATTCCTTCAAAGAAAAACAATCAGGTATTTGTATCATAATATTTTACCTCATCTAGCCTAAACTGCCAAGGTGTCAGAGTGATTAGGAACCTACTTCTCTGGCTGTCAAATGAGGCTGGGAAAATTTACATATGTATAAAGAAGGGAAATGTATGCATTCCTATGTCAGGAAGTTATGAATTAATTCAACCAATGCGAAGCTCAGGGTCTTATGCGTTATCTGCTCTTTGCTCGTTAGGTACAGTGGATACTGAGATAAAAACGTCTCTATGATACTCATGGTTTTGTGCAGGAAATAAGCATGGTAATAATAATAACGGTGTAATAAGGTGAAAAGGAGAGAGCCAGCTGTCTTAGCCCACAAGGCTTTCTATAGTGATAAGCCTTGAGCTCAGCACTGTCAGGCCACGGCCGAATTTGGAAGCTTGGAAATGACACTCCAAGCACAGGAAAAAGCATGTGCAAAGACGTAGAAGTGAGGGAGAACTTTACGTTGTTCTGCAGACGTCAAAAATGTCCTTGAGGGCTGGAGGCCTGCATGTAGGTCTGGGAACAGCAGCAGCGGAGAGCTGTTAAAAGACGAGATCGGAGAAGCGCAGGTCAAGACCTAGGTTTGTTGTTGCTATCGTTTTCCTCCATTAAATGTCTTTCCATATTTACAACAGAGGAAGTGGGGATGTGCAGGTCAGAGCAGCAGTCTTGGGGAGCAACTCCTTGCACCCCATGGAGTGACGGAAAGGCATTGGGAATGGGGTGTATTCACATCATAATAAATCTGGTAGACTCTATTGACTTACTTAGATCCTTGGGATAGTTATCTGTAAAGAAGCAATGTGATATCATCCCAAAAAAGCAATGTTTATTTTTGAAGCTGCCTGAAATACTTTTTGGAAAGTGGGACAACATGGATAACTTCCATGGAGTGGAGCCATCTTTTATCAGGATTATACCAAGGAAGCATTTAGAACCAAACATCCACAGAGGCAGGTTTCAAAGGCTCATTAGTAAAAACTCTTTAGTGATGAGTAAATAAGATAGAAACTGTGGGTGTGCACACTCACTCACACTCACTTACTCACTTGCTCTTCCTTCCTGCGTAACTGTTCTGTTCCCCACTCCCACATCAGGAGGTTCCATATCTGTGGCCATAGAGGAAGAGGAAACTTACCCTGTCATTCTGATGTCTGTTTTGTATCAGGAAGGGCTCTTGGGTTTAATTTTGTTACAATGTCAAGATCTTTTGTTAGGAATCCTAATTTGCTTCGGAAGTATCACTGAGGGTTGGTATTTTAAAGTTAGGAATTTCTGTATTTGAAGACTGACTTTGCATAGGAAGTCCTCTTGGCCACAAATTTGTTAGCATCTGATCAATTTCACATAGACAATTTGGCTGCCTCTCTCTCTCAGATATATTCCTTCACCATTCTACATTTCAGTCTTTTTTACAGTTGAACTATTAAATATCAAGGGTTTGCTCTCTCATTAGTATATTGATAGTAATAATCACAGGTATTATTGTCGAAATTATAGGTTGTATGTGAGAATCTAAATTTCTTACAAACCGTAGATGCTTCACAGATGGACAGGGTTCCAGGGTACATGTGCAGGATATGCAGGTTTGTTACACAGGTAAACGTTTGCCATGGTGGTTTGCTGAACAGATCAACCCAACACCTCCATATTAAATTCAGGCTCCATTAGCTATTCTTCCTGATGCTCTCCCTCCTTCCACCCCCACCGACCGGCCCCAGTGTGTGTGTTGTTCCTGCCCATGTGTTCATGCGTTCTCATCGTTCAGCTCCCACTTATAAGTGAGGACATTCGGAAATCACTTTCTTTTGAGAAAGGAAAACGACAGCCCCAAAATGAGGACAAAAGTGATTTGCCCAAGGTAATGTGTCTGCTATGTATCAGTTCCATTGACCCTAAACCAGAGAGTCTCAATCAAAGACCAGGGTTCTCACATTGTTCCATGCTGCATTTCCATTCTAGGGCTTCTGTTTGCTACGATTTTATGGCCTGTTAATAGGCAGAAATTTATATTCAGCAATGGATATACAATTAATTGAGTAATGTAGTGTAAATCTTGCCCAGGGAAGTATTTATAGGGCAATATTTTAGAAGCTGTCATATTTGTACTTAGCTAACTCTGCCAGGGAAAACTGATCGCTCTGACAGACGTGATTTGGCTACCTAGAACTGTGAAAATGGAAAGTTTAGTAACTTAAAGAGATTTCCAAATGTAAACACTGTAGCGTTTTAAATTGTTTTAAAGGTTGAGAGGTTAGAATTGATGTCCTCAAGGGGCTCAGCCAGTCATCATACAGATTGGTGTTGAGATTCTCTACCAGCATCCGTGACGTCCATTCTGAGTGTGTGATTCCTGCCTGAGTAGACCTTCTTTCCACATTGTGGTCCCAACACACACCTTAGGTGAAACACCACACATTCATCCTCCTGTTACCACCTTCTCCTGCATTAAAACGTGTCCTCAGTTTCCTCCTGTGCTCCCAACCCTCATGAATCTTCATCCAGCCAATTTCAGGGCCAACCCCAGAAATCTTCATTGACTTTTTCTCTTCCCTCACACATAGGCCCCAGTAATAGAAAGAGTCCTGTCACCTTTTCTTCAGCTTTTAAAGCTCTGCTATCTCTCCATCTATCAGGGATTATTATCGTCAGTCTTCTTTTTTCCATGCATCCTCTGCACAATTGACAGGTTGATTTTTCTGAGATGAACTGTCATGATACCAGTGCCCAGGTTGAGTCCTTCCATGATGCCCGATAGCACTGGGGGAAACATTTCAACGCTTCACTTCTCATTCTAGTGCTTCTATGGTCTGGCCTCTAACAGACCTCAGCTGTTGCTCTTCCCCAACCAGCATGCAGGAGTTCAACCCTATGGGACATTTTTGACATCTTTACCTACGTTGTGGGCATTACAAATTGAAAACCTTTCTGTACATGCAGAACTAAAATCGTGCATTGAAGAGTAATTCCTAGTTTTTTGTGTGCTCTTTGTTTTTTACTTGAGTAAAATAGATTATCCTGAATCAGTGCTGTGAGCTGGGCCCCTGCTGAACAAGCTCATTAGTAGTAGGCCCTTTCATTTCTTGAATGATAGGAAATGGCATATATAAACCATCTCTGAAAACATTTGCTCTATATCCATGGGCCTCGTTGAGCTGTGTCTCCTCTTCACTTGGGAGATTCTTCACATCTGATGTTTCCAAGAACGTCATGTGCCTGGAGCCATCAGGTGCTAAGAAGTAGCTCATCCATGAGAAAATAAAGTTTAAACCAGAGTTTGAATTTATATTTATATGAATATGGCAGAATATTGGAATTCCCATATTTTCCACTTCTTACTGGTTACAGTAAGCAAGAATTTTGCAGAATACGGTATATTCTCACTTGTAAGTCGGAGCTAAACATTGGTACTCACAGACATGAAGACGGCACCAGTAGGCGCTGGGGACTGCTGGAGCAGGCGGGGAATGTGGGGAATGCAGGGACTGAGGGAAGGGGGAAGGGAAAAACAAACTGTTGGGTACTATGCTCAAAGCTCATGAGCTCACTATGAGAGCATTTGCACCCCAAACCTCAGCATCACACAGTATGCCCAGGTATCAAACCTGCACAAGCACCCTCCGAATCTAAAAATAAAAGTTGGAAAAAAAAACCAGAAAGGGGAGATGAGTAATGTTATAAGGTATCTTTTATTATGCAGTGAAAACATGAGTAAACATACTTCTTTTCTATAGAATCTGGCCACCTTCTAGATGAGATGTATTAAAGCTACATGGCCAAATTCATACTATGAAATTTCCATCTATTTCAACATCTCCAGGGAAATCACTAACATTGGACTTGCATCAATTACTGCATTATCTCCCATATTAATCCCAATAACTTTAAAGGCAATTATTATGCAAGTATACAGACAATTCCTGATAAGAACAGTCCTAAGTTCACTGACATATGATTATAGGGTGATTTCTGGAAGCATCCTACAGACAAGGGTGTGGATTCACTGTCATGTCACTAAGTTTCACTGGATGGTGAAACTCTCAACATGAGTTTCTTAACCTCATTTGCCCTCCTATATTATCTCTAAGTTTTCAGGTTCTCCCCTATACTGACCCGACTAAACTACCATACCTAACAGGCACCCAATTAAAAATAAAATACAATAAAAATGTCATGGGATTTTAGTAATTTTTAAGTAAGTATACAGATAACATAGTTTTAGATTTCTTTTTGTTTCCTGAATGATAATCTCATTCATGCATATGCACTAAGATTTAACATGCATTTATCAAATATTTATATAACACTAATGACATCACTTAAAAGAGTTGAATTTACAACACTCTCCTCCTAGGAGTTGCTTATTTTCTATCAAGCATAATATAAACAATTGCTTTGGTCATGATTTCCCACAAAAATGGAACTCCATGAAAAACGTCTACAAAACTTCTTACTCATTATAAGAAATGTGTGGACAAGGGAATCAAGTAGGATGAATGATTGGAAGAAATGCAAACCATGCTAGGTAGATTTCCACTGCAGGGCCTCCCTAAGTGTGTCCCACAGAGCCTCTGTCCTCCGGAAGGTTTGAAAAAGCTCCACGTCCAAAGCATTTTAGGAAACCTGCTATATCCCTTGGCGATTTGTTATATGCATTATAATAGTTAAGTTCTGAGTCATGAAACTTCCAAAAGAAAGTCTAGCTCAGTAGTGTCTAAGTGAAAATTTTATAACTACATTTAAACACTGAATCCCTACCTTAAATTCTACCAATCCATTTAATTTCTCCACTATGAAATCGTTTCTTTTTTCTTGCCTACAATACTTTGAGTTGACAGTTCTGCTTACTGCTTTTGCCTGATTCTTTTACTTAAAAAAAAAAAAAAGGAATGTAAACATCGTAGGCTGTTTCAGCAAATGCTAGCTCTCAAAACATGGCCACAGCCTCAGTGGAATTCATCTCTGCAAAGAGGGAATAGTCGGCCCTCTTTCTTGCTTTGGTTACTTGAGCCTGGAGCACAAAGGCCACTTGCTCTGGAATGCCTCCTGGACCAGAACAGACAGCTTCACTTGTATGCATTATGTCTCATAATTCAGAAAGAAAAAAATCCCAGCCCACACTCCTCTGGCATCCAAATAAGACCAAATATTTCAATTTTCTGTCCTTGGAGTGGAGTCCAATCATGAAAAAGGTATTCCTTCTAGCTCTTCTCCTGACACCATCTGAGTCTGTTCTTTGCACCCCATCAGGTCATGCATATTACCCTGTTACAGGGTTGACCTGCTTGCACCAAGAGACAGAAAACTCAAGACTGAGCAACAGCTCTGCCTCGGGGGTCAGAGAGAAGATGGAGAGAGACACAGTATGAGTGGCTTGACTCATTGTGAACCTGAAATACAATGAAACTAACTAGAGATTTTGGAAAGTTTTCCTGAATGCCTGATCCAGAAAAAATGAACAATAAAACAGTGAATAATCAATTGGCTTTTACGCAAACAGCTTTTGAAGCTGCACTGAAGCAATTTTCTTAGTAATATGGGAAGAAAAAATAAACAAACCAATACTCCTCATGCTCACAAAACAGAATCAGAGGCGTTAAGAAAGGTTTATTTATTTGGGAACCTAACTCACTGATTTGTGCTCAGTGATCCATAATCACCCCCTCCCACTGCTAAACATTATTATACAGCACTTGAGGTTTGTAAAATGGTTCCCCACCAAGCTGGGGGCTACAAAGCAGCAGCTGGTACATTCTGATAAACAAATGATGGATCCGGAATCTGTCACTGATCAGATGTGATGGGCCCCCACACCCACACGGCAAATAGTACATGCAATTAAAACCTCATACTGCTGCTGATCTGCTGCATGACTGCTAGAATTTCCTATACTCCATGCCCCCCCCACCATGCCACCAGACGTTCCCCATAGCCCTCTAGAGCACCGTAGTCATTTTCATAGTTTCCATTTAGCATCCAAAGAAACATCTTTGCTCACCTACAACGCTCTCGAAAATAGCTTCCTAGATTTTCTCTACTACTGACCAAAGAACGGTCACTTTTCTCAGACAGGCTTTCCTCGGGTGGAAAGTGAGGTGCAAAGTGACAGCCAGGTAAAGGGGCTCCTCCTCCAGAAGCCTTGTCAGCCCGGGGGACGGGGTGGTCGGTGCGGTGAGAAGGACGCATCCCAACACCCATTTCCTGGAAACAGACCTTACTGCCTGGCCCATCGCAACAGCTTTGACTTTAGGAAGACATGATTTGATTCTAGAAATCATTCATTTGGGAAAACAACAACAACAAAAACTTAGCGTGGAACCGCCAAATCTTCTTTGAATGCTTCTAATTTTAGGCTCTAGAGACGTGGGACGTCACAATTTGAAACATGTGGTTCTCACCCCTAACTTGAGTTCACGTCAAAGGCCCTGTTTATGAAATAGCTTTATTTCTGCAGACAGCTCTTTCCTCTCAGGCCGTTTTCAAATATTACAAATTCCCACTTGCACGCATCCAACATGGGTAGTCCTTGCCCTTCTAACCATAGGCCCTACATGAGGGATATCTGACAACAGACAAAAATCTCTCCTTGTTTTTTTGGCTCTTGTTTGAAGGTGGTTATCCTCCACCCAGATCCTGTTCAGGTGGAACCTCCCCTAGGTTTCTCAATGATTATTATGTTGGTTTCTCTCCGCTTTAATCATGAGAAAGTGAAACATCATTCAGTTCAAACAAGAAATTTTGGACGGATAAAAGACATTTCTGAACAAGCAAAGCCTTGACTGTCCTAGATTTGATGGCATTAGAGCATGTTTTTAATGAACATGTAAATTAAATGATGTCACATATTGTACGTTATTTCCCTTGCTGCAGAGGTACCATGGTATCAATTAGACCTCAAGGGACACACAGGCAGAATTTAAATTTGGCCTTTTGTTCTTATATTGGTGGTGCTGCCACAATAAAATATCACAGACTGGGTAGCTTATACAACAGAAATTTATTTCCCACAGTTCTGAAGGCTAGAAATTTCCAGACACAGATCTAGGTGGGTTGTTGTCTGGTGAGGGCTCTGTCCTGGCTTACAGACAGCCACGTTCTCACTGTGTCCTCACATCACAAAAAAGACAGGGAGAGCTCTGGCGTCTCTTTCTCTTCTTATATAAAGGCCCATGCCTATCAGAGTAGGGCTCTACCCTTGGAACTCATTTAAACTTTATCCCCTCTCTCACAGGCCCTATTTCTAAATTCTGTCACATTGGGGATTAAGGCTTCAGTGCACAGATTTTAGGAGGACATGAGTTCCTAGCACATCTTAACAGTTATGTAACTTTGGGTAACTTATAGTTCACCTCTCAACCTTGTTTTCTGATTCGTAAAATGTACATTATATTGATTTCATGGTGTTACTGTAAGGCTTAAATGATTTAATACAGGTAAAAAAGCTCCTGGAAAATCCTGGAAGCTTTTAGGTCCTAAAAAATAAACTGTAGCAATGTCCCTTGTAACCTTATAAGGATGCTGGTTAACACTTCCCTCAAAACACTGCTTGTGTGGAATGATGGTCTACTCCAAGGGCATCATCTACTCAAGTGCAATAGGTTGCTCTGACGCCCGTTCCGGAGACACAGGCCCTCCTGTGCTAGCCCTGAGAGAGCTCCAGGTGTGAGCACTCACATCCTTAGCACCACAGCCTCCCAGCTCCCGTCCTCCACCAACAAGATCCCCAGAGACCAGAGTCTGCTTCAATCCTACTGTCTCCTGACCTCCTCCGTCCACATCTGTACTCCCCTAAAAGTCCAATTAGTTATTCCTAAGTAAATGAATAAGTGCATCAATCTTCTGGAAAAAAAGTAAGAGATAATATATAAGTCTCATTACGTCTTTAATAGACTATTGTTCAAGAATCTTAAGTGAGAAATGTCTCATATCCAGAGTGTTTAGCCTTTTATGGTTTTATGCTCTCAGCCATACTTACATTACTGAGGTTATAAGCCCTGCCTCTGCCTCCTAATTTTCACAGGGTGGCATTGGATGGGAGGGATAGGGAAGATAGTTTTCAGGATGTTCAGTCCTCTTTCCCCATAGCTATTGTGAACTCAATATTTGGATCAGGCCAGTCCATCTGGGACTTGCATATCTGGAGTGGATAGCACTGACTTCCTCCTGAATTATTTCCACTGAGCTGCATGTGACACTATCCCATCAACGTACAGGGAAGAAGGTTATAGGCAGATTTTTGAACTTTATGTTTGTATTTTCTGTAAGGATTTGAAATTTTTTTTATTATATCATAAGGACGAATGGGAAATTTCTCTCATGTCTCAAAATAATAAATAAATATGTTCCTCCTAGGCGACACATCTTAATTTTATTATCAGCACTGTGGATTGTGCAATGGATTAGATTTCCACCCCCTTGGCTACTGGAAAATTCAAAATGAAATTTGTATTTCATCTCTGGTAAGTAAGAATTTGGAAAGCATTTAGAGTCACGACCTTGCCATTCGATTTATCTTGTTTTCCTTCTTCCTCTCAAATTGCATCACTTTAAAATTTTTCCCTCACAATGCAGGTGATTCCCTGGAGACTGTGGATCCAGCAAGTGCCATGACTGATCAGACAGCCTGAGTCCACATCTAGAACTCCCATGATCTCTCCAAGCCTTCAGGAATTCCAAGGCAAAGCTCAAAGGAAAAGATCCCTCTTCTGATTTTAGCTAAGAAGGGGGGACCCAAAAAGTCCTTCACATGTTTTGGGGGCACTTATACTCTTGCCTGACACAGCAGGCACATCATCGAGGTGACTTGTTATTGGTTTCCTTGCATTTAATACTAGTTTTTGCAAAAGATAGACACAAATTTCAGCAATTACTCTAAGACTGTCTAAATTTAATTAAGCTCTATTCCTCCAGCCAATATCAAAAATGTTTGCATGGTTCATTGAGTCTCACAGAGCTCTGGTTATTTATATTCCCTCACTGAATATCACAGTTGCAATTCTTAATTTACAGTCTGCCCATCTCTATGGAATATGTTTAATAAAAATGTTTGAAAAGAACTGGGTCATTTGGTTAAGGTTCTCAACTCACTTCAATAGTGCCACATATGATCATCTGTAAAGTCAATTTTTAATGTCATACAAATCAAATAAGTTAGACTTCAAAGACTAAATTTCAAGAATTTAGTGATTATACACTTTAGCAATTAGTTGTGCACACATTCTCATGATTTTTGACACTTTGATCAAGGGTAGGACAAAGGTGGTGTCAAACTCTGATCTAATTGTGATACAATAAGTGAGGATGCTCTCTGAGAAGAATATATGATACAACTTACTAAAGAAACCAAACCAATCAACATATATCTACAACTAAACAGTGGTTTGGTTTCTTTTGTAATGTATCTATGTTCTTTGCATATAAAAAATCTAAAAGATTTTTGTAGACCTCAAGAAAGATTTTTTATAAATCCATGCACACTTAAGTACAGATTTTATTGATTGATTGATTGATTGATTGAGATGGAGTCTTGCTCTGTTGCTCAGAGCAGTGGGGAGATCTTAGCTCATTGCAACCTCCGTCTCTGGGGTTCAAGCAATTTTCCTGTCTCAGCCTCCTGAATAGCTAGATTACAGGCTATACTGATTTTGAACTCCCGACCTCAAGTGATCTTCCCACCCTGAATAGCTGGGATTACAGGTGTCCACCACATGCCTGGCTAATTTTTTTTTTTTTGTAGAGACAGAAACCATGTTGGCCATGCTGGTTTTGAACTCCCAACCTCAACTGATCTGCCCACCTCTGCCTCCTTAAGTACTGGGATTACAGGCCTGAGCCACCATGCCCAGTCCACACTTAAGTATAGATTTTAAATATCATTTGACTGTAAGTCACAGACCAAGAATTTAATAGTAAAAACATTAATGAAAACCATCAGTCTACAAGTTCACCTTTTAGTTCATGTTAGTAAAAAATAAATTTTAGTTTGGTTTTACAAATATAAATAAAATTATTGATTGAATGTGTCTGCCTAAAATATTCTATCCAAATTAAATTTCATGCCATGATGTCATATGGAATAATCTGAGAACAGCATTACAGACTTCTGTTTGAACCCAAAATGAAAACAAATTAACCAGCAAACTCCCTTTCTTTGGCTTCTATTCATTATCATTTGCAAATTATGATTTACTGCCTAGGAATCAATGACCAGAAAATTGTATTTTCTTCTAAAGCAATTTAATTTGTTTTTGTAAGGAATTTAGTCATGATATCATGACTTTTTTGTTTCATATGATTTAAAAAATAATGATCATTATAACAAATTGGAAAAATATATAAAGAAGAGGCAAAGGTCTTAATAATGTTTGAAGAGAGATAGCTAATGCCAACAGTTTGTAATTTCCTTCCAGTATCAATCAATCATACATTTTATTTATAAAGTAAATTGTTTTAACAAAATGCTGCCAAATCCTAAAATGTACATGGCCCCAACACACATTACCAAACCACTTTTTCAGTAATTCTCCACTTAGCCCCTTCTGTAATTTTCCATTTCCCCAAAGGATCCAAGTTTTTGTTTTTTATTTTTTTGAGACAGAGTCTCGCTCTGTCGCCAGGCACCAGGCTGGAGTGCAGTGGCACAATCTCAGCTCACTGCAACTTCTGCCTCCCGGGATCAAGCAATTCTCCTGCCTCGGCCTCCCAAGTAGCTGGGGCTAAGGCATGCACCACCACGCCCAGCTAATTTTTGTACTTTTTTAGTAGAGACGGGGTTTCACCATGTTGGCCAGGATGGTCTCGATCTCTTGGCCTCGTGATACACCCATCTCAGCCTCCCAAAGTGCTGGGATTACAGGCTTGAGCCACTGCACTTGGCCTCCAGGTTTCTTTTTTGTTCCTGCTTTTCGTTCCTTCTCTGTCCTCCTTTTAAAAACCTCAGCCACCTTGGTCTTATTGGAGCTGAGCTCAGTTTATATTGAACTGTCTCTCTGACTGCAGCTGTTCGAATACAGTCTGTCTCGCCCTCTTTAACAAGTATTCAGTCCTGCTTCTCTTTAAAAATTTCTGACCCTGGTCCTCCCAGCCCACACCCTGCATGCAGGAAAATTTGCACCCACGCCCGCATGTGTCATTAACTTAAATATTGAGAAAGAAGAGAAACTTCATCTAAGGAATGTGAGCCCCCTTTTATCATCAGACCTAATGACAGCAGTCACCTTTCACTCCTTGAACTCAATAATTACTGTTTGAAGCCACTTGCTAGGTGGGCTCCAGACTAATGTCCAGTAGCCATAAAATGCCATATGCTGGACACTATAATCCCCTACCTATTGGCTACTCAACAGTTTATAACCAATCACTGACCAATGTTATCACTGTAAACCAATGAGAATTCTAGGCAAACAACTTTGTATCAGACCACTCTCTGTTCCCTTTGCCTTTAATAACCTGTTGTAGCAAAGGAGCACTCTCCAAGGCAACCTGGAATTGTGTCCTAGGCTGCTGTGTTGAACCTTTAACCAAATACACTATCTACATTAATTCTGCCTCAGCTTCTTTCTTTAGGTGAACAATATATATATCCAGGATTTACTCAGCATTTCGTGTTTGCAGTAGGAAGGATCCATGAACCTCAGTTCCATCTACCCCATGACCAGAAACCCTGTTTTCTTTTTTTTTTTTTTTTTTTTTTTTTTTTGAGATGGAGTTTCGCTCTTGTTACCCAGGCTGGAGTGCAATGGCGCGATCTCGGCTCACCGCAACCTCCGCCTCCCGGGTTCAGGCAATTCTCCTGCCTCAGCCTCCTGAGTAGCTGGGATTACAGGCACGCGCCACCATGCCCAGCTAATTTTTTGTATTTTTAGTAGAGACGGGGTTTCACCATGTTGACCAGGATGGTCTCGATCTCTTGACCTCGTGATCCACCCGCCTCGGCCTCCCAAAGTGCTGGGATTACAGGCTTGAGCCACAGCGCCCGGCCCAGAAACCCTGTTTTCTACTGATAATTCAGCATATAATACAGACTGACATTCAGTAGGACTAAAAGATCTGTGGAATAATCCACTTGCTCATTCACTTGTTGCATGAATATATATTTATATAATTGGAGTCCTACTTTGATAGTTTTGTATCTTGCTTCCAGCATGGGCTTCTTAATGTGTGATGAAAGTTCTCTGCCTAGATTCATTCTCCATATAATTGAACTATTTGATTCCCACAGAGTCCCCTGGAAATGAATTAGCCACTGGGGATAATGAATAGAGGACAAGAGAACACACCAATGAACTGCATCAGGTCAACCTTGAAGTTTGCCTCAAGGCCTGCATAACCCACATGATGATATTCAGCTAATCAGAACCGCCCTGCACACAGATTAGAGAAGATTGTGGTGGAAAATAGCACCTCCTTGACTCCCAAGTCCACCCATCAGCCTAGAAACCAGTAGAATCACTATCACTGCTGGTTTTGCTCGGCCAATACGCTCCCCATGGTACAAGATCAAGTTTATGACTTCTTGATATGATGATCCGCAAGCCACCTCTGAAATCAACAGCTAAACTGATTAGCCTGCAAAACTTTATCTGCTTTGATTGCTTTTAGTTCCTTTCTTCTAGTTGATTTTAAATCCTATATAGCTAAAAGTCATGAGCTAAACAATATATAACTAAATTCCCACAGCTTTATTTATAAACAGAATCTATAAGTCATGATGGTAACTTATTTACATTGTTTTTTAGTAACTTGGGATTAACGCTTGTCCAGTTCAAGCCATCAGAGGCCACTGACCCTACAACTGGACAGGGTCGATCCCCTGCAGAGATGCTCAATGAGTGATCTTCTAACATTAGAGAGACAAAAACACCACTCTCAGATCATGTTAATGAGGCCATTTTGTGAAGACCTGTCCCATAAAGAACCATGAAGTTGTCTACATTTGCATGGACCACTGATTACCTCATTTTTCCTCACCCTCAATCACTTTTCCCCATGCCTTGGACCACCTTGCTCCTCTATCCCATAACTATCACTAAGACCCCATCTTCAGGGAGGTGGATTTGAGAGGTGTTCTTCCACCTCCTTGTTTGGCTGCTTTGTGAATAAAATATTTTCTCTACTGCAAAACTTGTCATCTCAGTGATTGGCTGATTGTACAATGGGCAGAACATGCAGGTCAGTATCACATCTACATTCATCTTTCTGGCCTGGACCCCATCTCTAAATTCCATACTCCAAATCTCTAATTGAAGAAGTTACTCAGACTTCTAATAGGCTTATCAAACGTAATATACAAAACTGAACTCTTCATCTCCCCCCTCTACCTCCTGCTATTCCCACATTCTTCTCTGCATCAGTAAATATCAATCCCATTTATTTAGTTGCTCACACTAAACTCCTTGAAGTTAACCTGGGAAGCTTATGCCCAAATGCAGTGCATCAGCAAGTCTTATTAGCCTAATCTTTGTAGTATCCTTTGATCTTTGGCCCTTACTCTGGTCATTTTGACTTCTGGACTTTTCACATTTCCAACTCAGGATGTACATGACCTGTAGCTGCTATTCTGGAAGTGTACTTCTCCAGAGAAGACTGTTAGACTGTGACATCCTTAAAGCAGTGTCGAGTTTTGACCCAGACTTTTAACCTTAGAGCCTAGTGAAGTGCCTGGAAGCACTTGACAAATTATCAAAGAAAGCGAAATGACAACTGGACATGGCTCATTGTCAAGGAGTGAATAAAGCTTGAAAAAGTCTTGGCAATGTAGACTCTTACCTGAAGGTTGTTAAGCCCAGTTGATGGGAGGTTGTCGGCTTGAACCAGCCTCCTGCACCAGGCCCCAGACCAGACCAGACCAGAATGGAGAGACTCGTGCTAAGTGCCATGGAACCAAACAGAAGTTTGAAATGGGCCCGTTTTCCTAAAACACAGGAGATGTCAGTCAATCTGGTTCAGCACAATAAGGACGTTCCCTCTGTTTTCATCCTGTAAGGCAAGTAACTTTCAAATGACCAATACACTTTTTATTCCCTGTTTCTGCTTCCTTGAGTTCTTCTCTGATCAGCTCACAGAAACCTCATTCTATTTCTCAGAAAACAGAAAGGGGTGGTGCTCAATTGTAGAATAACAAATAAAAGCCAATTAGATCTTTAAACAAAATTTGTTATCATTTTGTCTTTTGATGAGGTAAAGGAATATCCCACCCTTTTATGTCTCTGAAAACAGCTTACTGCAAAGACTTGCCCTTCCCACATGTCTTAGATGTGTATGTATATGCCCCCTTGTTCCCTGTGAAAAAGACAAGGATCCTGCCAACTCCTTTTTTTTTTTTTTTTTTTTTGCCTAATAAATAATTAGCTGAACTGCTTTGCCCCACTGATCAACCAGAACAAAATTCTTGTTACCTTTCCTCCAAGGTCACCTCAGCCTGAGCAGCCGGACGCCTCTCCTGAGAACAGGTTGGCCTCAGGGAAAATATTCTCTGTCTACTATCTGATGCTGCTACTCTTTCATCCCAATTCCTCATGCCTGGTTATTTCTAGCCTGGTTGACTCCTGTCTATGAAAGAAAAAAGCTCTTTTTGCCTAAGTTCTGGAGTTACTTAAAGATCTTATAATCGGTGTGTTCTTCCAATTGCAATAGTCTTTTATTATTGCAAAAATCCTTTTGAATGAAAGTTTCTTCTTGCTAAGTTCAGATTTATGTTTTTGTTTTGCAGTTGATCACCTTGTTGATAAAACGCAATGCTTCTTATCATTGCCAGAGTCAGGACCTCTCCTCACTGTAGCTAACGCATGGCCAGCAAGCCTTTGCTCTCCCACTTCCAGGAGCTGGAAATTGTTGTGTCCTCAGTGTCTGTTTCACTGGGGGTAGCCCTCAGTATGAGGAGTGTCTCTTTATACTAAGCGAAAATTTGCCACCTGTATATTCTGCCCACGTGCACCCTAGCAAGCTATGCAGAATACATCTAATTCCTTTCCCACGAAACAAGTACTCAAGTATGATAACATTTTTCCCCTGAAATCCCTACATCTTTTCTAGGTTAAATAATTATTTCTTGGTTAAATAAGTATGCTAATACACATATTTGTTATAGCATTCCTGAATTCCAGTGTCCACAGAGCATGGAACAGTCCTTTTTACGACTGCTGATGAAAAAACAATGAAAAATTCAAATTATTGACAGTCTAAAGTACAGGGTTTAACATTTCAAAAAAGAAAATCCACATCAAAATAAATGAGAATAACTTCAAAAAGCAATGAGAAATTCACAAAAGAAGATCACTGCCACCACAAGCCCTTAGGAGAAGAGCCAGCAGCTGGAAATGGCACCCTCAACTCGGGAGCCACAGAGAGCTTCTGGAGGCATTTGGTCATTTGTTCGGCCAAAGCCAAAGAAGAATGATTAACACCTTAGATGGAGACAAGCACGTGGCGCTGTACTGGGCTTGCTAAACAGCGCTAGGGGGCCGGGTAATTAACAAACTTTCCAGAAGGTATGAACAACTAAATGTAAAGAAATATTGGAAGAATAGTGTTAAATAAAACTAGGAAAATTACCATCAGACAGTGGACAGGAATGACAATAATAATACGAGGTGAATTCACAAAGTTTGAAATCACATCCCAGCAAGACAACATGAGATAAGTCAAAATACCAAAGAAACCAGAGACTTAGGGCAACACAGGGTCCCCATCACCCCATGGAAGAGCAAATTCTTAAGGAAACAACTTCTGTTCCAGGACTCCTACTCGTCAAAGACTTTTTTTTCCCTCAAATTTTAAAGATTAATAAAAGATTCTACAACTTGCCAAGGACAAAGAGGATAATGCCTAAGATTTCTTCCTGGAGACACTGAAAAGGAAGAGAACCACAGGGAAGAGCTGAACAGTCAAAAGAAAGAAGTACTACAAGTACTGCATTCAGTTATGTTGACTTTTCTTTTGAAGGCAGAAAAAAATACAGTAGTTGGAGGTTATGAAAAAAAAATCTGTAAACGCAGTCTCATGGCTGTAAAAAAGTCTTCCTAAGCAGCAATAGAGATCTGAGAACAGACTGAAAAAATGACAATAACCCAAAAGATAGTTAATGACACACAAATCAATCAAGTTGAATGAAGTTCTGCTTCCAGGTGGCAAATAAAGAGTCTCCAGAGATGGCCATTCCCATCCTAGCAACAAGAAAGAGCTGGATAAACTATGAAACCACAGACTTTCATTGTAACTGGTATTTGTTTAATGTATTCATTCACTAGAGAGCTAAAGATGCAAAGGGATCCAGGTGGACTAAATGCAGAAAGAGATAAGCCTTCCGGCAACTACAGCTGCCCTCCTCACTGGCAATGTGAAGGGAGAGGAAGAAGGCTGTTTAGGCAGGGCTAAGGAGAAAGCAGACAATGGGATCACAAACTTCAAAGGTCCTGCGTAGGCTGGCATGATGCATTAGACCCCGGAAGAGCATCAGCCACGGAATGAGTCTGCAACCAAACACTGGCCCTCTCAAATGAGCTTCGTCAAGTGAACGGGGACATTAGGGGAAGGGCAGGAATGCCCACATAACCTGCCAGGCTGCCAGGACTTTAACCAAGTGTGTTGTGGATGCCTCCATGGGACACAGTGCAGAGAGGGGCCACTGAAGTAGAGGGGCCCAGGAGCAAATCTGGAGAAAAAGGAACTCCTTAGAGACCCCAAAATCTGGCAGGTTGTAAATGGGGAGAGACTAATAGTTCGGAAAACTGGTCAGTAGGATATTACTTTTAAAAAATATCAAGTCACACTGGTGTTCAGATTCTAAGCAGTGCGAAAGAGAAATCCTGACACAGGCTCACAAACATTTTGAGCCAGTGAAAAATGGTTTTAAAATATAGTGTATTAACAGAAAGTCGAGGTATAGTAAGGCCAACAGATCAGGAGACAACTCTCTTTGCAAAATAGTTCATTACTCACAAGTCCCAATAGAAGAGAGACATCACTTTCAGGGGACCACTGAGAAGTGGCAGGGTTAGCTATGAGCAGTGAGAAAAAGAGAGAGAGAGAGAGAGAGAGAAAGAGAGAGAGGAGCTGTAAGCAAGAGGCTTGGTGTGGGTTCTGTGGGAAGGAATTGGGAAAGCAGGATGAGCAGGCTTAGCATTGGCTAGTGTGAAGTGTGAATCATTTCAGCGGGCTGTGGGGCACCTGGGCTATCCCTGAGACCTGGCCCTAGGTGAGTATTAGGGCAGGGTATGGTGGCTCAGATTGTAAGAGCCTATTGCAGGAGGTGGTTGAGGGAGTGAGCTCTGGATTGGTTGCTTGTATTTGAAAAGCCTTCTCTCTGGAAATTCATTTACTACCTCTCAGAACTGACTAACCCTGGGAGAGGCTGTCCGTCTAGCAGCAATGAGGCTCTAGATGTCAAAGTATCCGAATAGAAAAATAAAAGACATGGTTAATACAGAACTAAATCCAACTACGCAGCAGCCCAGCCCAGACCCAGCTCAACACACACAGGATACCACCACACCCCACTAGAAGGGACAAGTTTATAAAGACTGACAATATTGAGTGTTGGTGAGGATGTTTAGCAACTAGAACATTCACGTATTGCTGGGAGGAGTGTAAAATGGTACAAACACTTTGAAAATTGATAATTTCATGTAACTTTTCACATAGGCCTACCCCATGACCCACTCCTTAGTATTTATTTGCAAGCCGTAGAAGTGTATGTCCACAAAAAGCTGGTGCAAAATATTCATAGCACTTTATTCATTATAATTCCAAACTGAAAAGGAACCAAACATCCATCAGCAACAGAATGCACTTACAAATTGTAGTTTATTTGTACAATGAACACTAGTCAGCCAAAAAGGAACCAAAATACAAATAGGCACAGCGCGGATGAAACTCAAAAGTATTATGCTGAGTGAAAGACGCCAGATATAAAACATCTCGCGTAAGATTCTACCTATGCGATGTCACAGAACAAGCAGAAACAATCTATAGAGGCAGAAACTGGAAATAGGTATTTCCGGCAGGTAGGGTGAGATGGGAATTACATGGCAGTGTGCATGAGGGCACATTCTGGGTTGATGGCTGGTGGAACTATGTAACTATCAGCTCTTAACTGAATGATCCAGAGCTGTGCATTTTATTGCATATAAACAGTGCCTCAATAAAATAATTGATCGGAATACGTAAGAAAGCAAAATGCATTCTGAAAAAACAAAGGACAGTAAGTATTGCATTTTACAGTAAAATCTAAATGCTAAGATGTATTGGGGTGTCCAGACAAGGCTATACCAATGCCCAATTTAGAGAAGTCCCCCAGAAAACTGGTGAGACATGAAAGAAACAGGCCATTATTAAAAGGAAGCTTAGAATTGCTCTTTGTACACGGTGGACCTTTTAAATGGTGATTATTATTAATACGATATAATAGTAATACTGGTAGAAAATAATGAAAGCAACTTATTTTGAGCACAATAAATCCTGGAAAATGAATTTAATAACATGAAATTACTTCCCATCCAATACTAAGAAAAATAAAAAGTTACTGTTTGATACAACATAGAAATAAAAAGAGATAACAAAGGCTAGCTACAGTAGTGTTGGACATATTGGAGAATGGGGTCCTATACTAATAAAATACTAAAATGGGCTGGACTTGTCTACAAAAAGAAGGCACTTTCTGGATTTAATATGAATTAAACAACTTTTAAAGCAGACAAACAACTTTGCTAACTATACAATAACAAAGTCAAAATGCATTATATAAACACTAAAAAATGGGCAAAGCTTCACTCTACTTGCATAAATATAAAAATGTCAAAATTGACAATAAAAACTTAAGAATACAGAAAAGTACTTAAAATCTAAACATGGAAATATGTGAGTCCTATTCATAAACACAAGTGCAATGTTACATAACTAACTATATTAACAGAATATATAAAACCAAGCTAAGCAAGAAATAATTTTAAAACTTTGAAATTATAATAAGCATATATCAAAATTTTGGAAGATTATGAAAATGAAATGTGTATTCTTATGTGTAAGTGTATATAAGCAAAGAATAAAACAATTATGAATAAACTATTTTTTCCTGACTTGGAATACTGAACATGGTAATGGCAAAAATTTTGGCTAAGACAATACATAGAAGTCATGTAATCATAAATTTATCATAAGGCAAATAATACATCGTTCTTGCTGGAAAAAAATGTATATTTATATAGTGCACCCATTGGGGCCAGAGTCTGTTAAATGACTTTAAGTTATCTTTTGTGATAATATTTTCAAACATTTGAAAAATTAAACAAATAAGAAATCTATTAAAAACTTCTTAAATGAAACCACTAAAAATTTCCTACCAGATTTGTAGTATACAGCAAAATATTAATATTTAAAAATATCACTGGTTTTGACATGTAGTATTTATTTTGTTTCTAAACAGCATATAATTTTAGTATGATTTCTTCTTTATGCTAAAAATAATTAAGATAATCTTTTTTTTATTGAAATTTTACAGGCCATACATTTGTACACTTCTACACAAATATATGGCCTGTAAAATTTGCAACCCTATAGTTAGGACCACACCTGTATGTAACAGGTACTTGACTGACAATTATTGAATGCGTCTCACCTTTTTCAGTCCCCTAATATTCTATTCGTGACCTAATGCATGATCAATTTTTAAAAACTGTTCTAAGATGTTTTAAAGGAGATTATTCTTTTTTGGATACAAAATTATATATGTGAGAATAATTAACTGAGCTTGTTAAAGATTTCTTGTATTTTCATTTTCTTGAAGACTAAAAGCGGAAGACTTCTGGTGATGGTGACGATGTCACTAAAAAACTGTCCTCCAGATAGCAATAATGAAAACCAGATGGAATAATTATTGGGAGGTATCAGAAGGCCACCAAAAGCAGGCAGAAAGCCTAGGGGAGTTTACTCTAAATAGACACTTACAACAAAGGATAAGAATCATAAGTTTGTGGCTTTTTTGCCTGTGGTGGGTTTTTGTCAATCCTCTCTTTCTACTCCCGTCACAGAAAATCACAGTCTTTCTAGCTCAAGGACAGAGTCAGATTTGGCAGAACAGTTGGAGATATGGGGGTGGTAAGGATCTTTGAAGGAAGAAAGCCAAAGAAAGGGTAAGACCCCCAAATCAGTTCAAACTGCCTATAACTCTGGCCAACAAATGAATAAGCAGGTACAGTGGGGAGTCTGAGGAGGCAGCCAGAAAATAGGTGTAAATGTGAGAGAAGTCTATCATTAAAAAGCAAAAGTGCATTAAGAATCATCAGTTTCTTGTTGCTGTTTTGATTGTATGAATTTCCCAAATCACCTACAGTTCAGGTAATAGAAAGTAAAGCCTTGGGGGCGGGCTCAGGTAAAAAAAAAAAAGAAAGTAAAGCCTTATAACTGGGGTTATTAGAGCAGCTGGAAAGTGAGGAGGCGCACGTGGAAGCAAGGGAAGAAAATGGCTGGGCCCAAAATGCCAGCATAAACTGCACAAGCACTTGGCTTGGCCACTAAGCTACACAGGCACAGTGAATTCGGAAGAGACCCAAGTTAGAAGGCCACAGGCCAAGTTAGAAGCAGCTGTAAGTAAAAATAACTAGGCAAAGAATAGTGGAGATCTATATTCATACTGTGGATGCAGGCAGCAGCAGAAAACCATCAATCCTCAGAAAAAACAACAGAACCCAAAGTTGCTGCCATATAACAACAAAATGTATGCCCCATACTGAAGAAGACAAGACGAAAGAAATGGACTCCAAAAGAGCCTAGATGTTGGATTCGTAGACAAAGACTTCAAAGTAGCTATTAAGGGATGTTTCGAGCTTTTAAGGAAAATGTGTTCTTAATAGGTCTTAATGAGTGAACAGATAGAAAATAAACACAAAGGAATAAAAACTATAAAAATAATTCTATGGAATTTCTAGAACTGAAAAGTACAATAACTGAAATGAAAAACTCACTAAATTAACTCAACAGATGATTGTAGTGGGCAGAAAACAGAATCAATAAACTTGAAGATAAATCGATATAAATCATTCAATGTAAAAAAACAGAATAAAAAAGATAAGGGGAAAATAAACAAATCCTTAAAGACCTGTGGAATAATATAAGAAGTTTTCATATGTATGATTTGGGTTTTGGAATGGTATGAAAGAGAAAAGAAACAGAAAAATAGCTCAATAAATAATGAATGAAAATTTCACAAATTTGGTGAATGTTGCAAGGTAGGAAGTACAAGATTAGAACTCATCAAATATATCTCTATATTGAAGGAACAAATAACTGGAAATTGAAATTTAATTTAAACATTTTCATTTAATATTAGGAAAAATGTAATATTAAAATAATTAATTAATTAACAAAAGATATGCAAAACCTATATAAAAAGCCATAAATATTACTGAGAGAAATTTTAAAAGATCTAAATAAATGAAGAGATATGCCATCTTTGTAGATTCAAGAACTCAATCTGGTTAAGATGTCTATTCTTCCAAAATTAATCTGTAAATTAAATGCAAACTCAATCAAAATCAAAACAGGGTTTTTGTAGAAACTGATAAGCTATATTTAAAATTTGGTGAAAATGCAAAGGCTAGTGAAATTTTTAAAAATACAGTTGGACAACTTATAGTACTTAATTTCAAGATATACAATAATTCTGGAGAAGTTAAGAGTCTGACATTGGCATAACGATAAATATGTACGTCAATGGAAAAGAACAAATGGTTTGAAAAAAGTCCCCCACATATGGTGAATTGATTTTTGACCAAAAAAGTCAAGATAATTTAATGGGGAAAAGGTAATCTTTTCAAAAAATGGTACTGGAACAACTAGATATCAATACGGGCAAAAGCAAACATCAACCCTTATCTCCCTCCATATACAAAATGTGTGGACCCAGACAATACATCTGAGAGCTAAATTTATAAATTTTTGGAAGACAATGTAAGAGAAACTTGTCACCTTGGATTAGGCATGTATTTCATAGATAGGACCAAAAAGAAAACCATAAAATAAAAATTGAGAAACTGAACTTTATCAAAATTAGAAACTTCTGCTCTTTGAAAGATATTAAAAATGAAAAGGCAAGCCACAGACTGAGGGAAAATACCATATCCACATATACTAGACAGAGAATTTGTATTAACTTTTTCAAGTCAATAATAAGAAATATGACAGAATAACATTGACAATAAAAAGAGTAACAATAAAGAATGAGCCAAAGATTTGAACAAGCACTTCACAAAACAGGCTATAAAAAGGCTATAAACCACATGAAACAATGTTCCTCATTGGTAGTTATGGAAACGCATATTAAGGTGCACTAGATCTCCTTGACCTTCTAAAACTAATCTCTGTCAGTACCAAGTGTTGGCAATGATGTGGAATATCTGTGTAATAACATTTCACAAGTGCTGTTTCGACCCAAATTTGATGTCATGGCTGAAAACTTTCAATTCCTCTTTGCAGGCTGTTCGCTGAGTCCCCACCACAACCACTTCCCTTTCCAGGGACTAACACTGCTGAATTATAATAAACACATATCCACTGCCAGAGGCCCCAGGATACTTAGTGCCCAGGAATGGACCCTTCTTATCTGGAATTACTCAAAATGCCCAATGTCCAGGGATCCCAGCTAGCTCCACCAAGCTCATCCCACCCCATTTGCCATACAAAAGATTATTTTTTCTTTTAAATCTTTAAACATACCTTAACAGCTACTTTGAAGTCTTTCTCTGCAGAGTCCAACATCGAGACTCTCTAAAGAGTCAGTTTCTTTAGTCTTTTTTCCTTCAGTATGGGGACTACAGTTTGTGGTTGTATAGTTCCAGCCTGCTGTTACCCTGTCCCTGGATGCAGTCCACTGTGTATGTAGCCCAAGTGACAGCCTCTTCTCATTCACAGCTGTAACCAAGAGTTCTGTCTTTCATCTGTCCAAGCATCCTTGTGTGATGAGAACCATTCAGAGAATCCATATTCATAACTATTATCACGTAATTATAAAACAAACTGGAGCACTCACGTACTCCTGAAGGGAATACTCAACAGAACAGCCACTTTGGAAAACCATTTGACAGTTTCTTACAAAGTAAAATACATCCACTCACTCCCACAGTTCCATTCCTGGGAAGCTACCCAAGACAAATATAAACATATGTCTACACAAGGGCTTATCCATGAAAGCTCACAGGAGCATTAGTCATACTAATCAGAAGCTAAAATCTCAAATGTCTACCAAGTAGTAAATGAATAAAATGTGATGTATCCATACAAGGGAACATTGCTCAGCAGTAAAAAGGAAGGGACTGATACAGGCAATGACATAGGTGAGCCTCAAAAACATCACCAAGTGAAAGAAGCCAGACACAAAGACTCATACTCCATGATTCCACTCATCTGAAATTCTATAACACACAGGTTAAAAATAACCACAGTGAAAATTCAAGCTCTTTGGGAGGCCAAGGCAGGCAGATCACTTGAGGTCAGAAGTTCAAGACCAGCCTGGCCCACATGATGAAACCCTGTCTCTACAAAAAATATAAAAACTAGCTGGGTGTGGTGGTATGTGCCTGTAATCCCAGCTACTCAGGAGACTGAGGCAGAAGAATCAAATCGCTTGAACCCAGGAGGCAGAGGTTGTGATGAGCTGAGATCCTGCCCCTGAACTCCATCCTGGGTGACAGAGCAAGACTCTGTCTCAAGCAAAAACCAAACACCAAAACCACATATTGTAACAAAGCAGAGCAGCAGCTGCTTGGGGCCAGGGCTGTGGAGGAAGTTAAGACATAAGCTGCACCGTTAAAAGGCAGGCTTTTAATGATATATAAGGTATACCTCGGTAAGCGTGATTTATAAAAGAAGAAACTGATAACACTACACGACCTATATATGATAGGGCATAACTGCATCAACAATGGCAACTTCCTAAAGCTTCAAAAGCCAGAGTTTTTAAAAACTGATTGAATACTGTAATTAAGGATTTCTAGTTAGAAAGAAATATGCAGCTAAAATAAAGAGAATTCAATTTTTAAAATGTCAAAAAACTTTGTTAGGCAATTAGATTGACTTCAGAGTAGGTCTTCCAAAGTTCAACCATTTCTAAAGAAATTCCAGCTGATGAAAGAGAAAGCACTACTGCCATGCTGAGATTTTTTTTTTATATATTCATAAAAAGATGAGTTTATGAGAATATTTTAAAATTTTGACAATGATAGCTTCTATATTTACTTCTGGAATGTCACAGCTTGTTTAGATGCAATTACGAGTATGTGCAACACAATCAAGTTCAAAGGCATTTGTACTCTATTGGTTTCTCAAGTTAAATCATGGTTTTTATCACGACACTCTGCTCCTGCAAAAATCTATCCAAAGTATTAGTCAAAAATTAATTGTACTTTTAACAATGAATTTTTAAAATGAATTTAAAATACAATTTGCAAGAGCATTAGATGTTTTAACTCATGGAATCATCTTCAAAAAGCTTTATTTTTAATCCGAGCGTAGATGTGTTTTTCATTACTTTGAAAATTACCGAATTGTTTTTTTCTAGTTGAAGCATGTAAGACACTGATATAAAACTGACATTATTTAATGTTTTGCTACTTTTTTCTTCTGCTATTGGAGTCAACATAGTAACAGGATTTGTTTTACTTTTTGCACAACGATTAAAAAATTGCAGTTAAAAATGAGTGATTTAACCTAGGGTAAAATTCTCATCTTCTGTCGGTGAGCATTCATGGTTCAGAGAGTGACAAGTAAATATTCCTTCTACTTCCAAGTGTGTTACATCATTGCCTTAAGATCCTCTTCTTAATGTCACTATTAACTTTTGAACTAGAAGCTGATGTTACTTAAGTAAATTTATGTTTTCCAGTTTGTTCGTATCTGGCCGGTGAGTTCACTGCAGCCTCCAACAATGACTGGGCAAACTGTGCAAATTAAGCACTCATCAATATCCTTGTAAAAGCAAAAATCAATATTAAAAGCTGACTAAATGTCCTCTTTCCCTCCCTGCTTCCTTCCTCATTGCTAATGAAAGGATTAGTTGCAAACTGGAAAAGTTTACGAAATAAGTTAGCTAATTTTGTTGTGATAATATTGGCTAACAGGAAAAGGAGCCCTGCATTCAGCATCCTGGGAGGGGAGGACTGAGCAGCTCCTCTCTAGGCTGTGGTCCCATAGGTGGTGCAGGCTGAATGACAGCTCTTATCTGACCATGCTTATCACTGCACAGAGCTCCCATCCTGCCAGCCTTCCTCAGCCTGTCCTTGGGCTGCACCTATAGGGGATGACTGTCAATGTTCATCTTTTTGGTAAGTTTCAGGTGCCAGATTTTTGTGTTTAACCAGGGATCACAAAGGCATTGCAAGGATAAATGATGGGGTAGAGTCAATATAAATGAGGCACACTTGACTCTCTGCATTCCTGGTATGTGCAATGACCATATTTACATTCTTCAGACAATGAAACAAAAGCCAAATTCTTGTCAGTTTGATTAGAATTTTTGAACAAAATGTTACTAGTGAAACATTTCAGGAGTACTTGGTTCAAAGACTCACTTGCAGTAACTGAACTTTATTCTAATCATTTTAAAAAATAAATTTATATTCCCTACAAAGTTCCTCTAAAGTTAGAATACTGGAAAGAAATGAATTTCTTTAAAACAAATATCCATTTTTTCTCCTCTGCTTATAAAATCTTAATGAATGAGCCCTTCCTTCAGGCTTTCATTACTCATGGGGGCCAGAGGGGAGAGTCTTAGCATCTTCATTATTCTGATGCTGTATTTTCAATAATCACTGTGGGCTGCCATGGTGATCATTGTTCATGGAGCTTGGAATGTGGAGTAATTGCCTGTGAGATGTTTCTGGCACTCCAGATGGGCTCAGAGCTAGAGTGGCTGCAGGGTAGAGCGTTCCTGAGGTTTATAAGTAATGGCACCTACCTAATATTTACAAGACGTAAGAAATCATTGTCAATCTCTTCAAGAGCTTCAGGGAAGTTGTGAGGGTCAATCTCTCTCAAAGTAACAGCAGGAGCTTGGTGTTTCTAACTCACTTTATTTAGAAGGGATTAAAACCTTGGCAATACAGTGTGAGAGACCAAAATATACCTCTCCAAATCGGGAGGATTGTTGAGCTGAAGACAAGAAGCAGCAGATGCAGGAAAGCCCTCTGCCCTCCCTCTATTTATAGGACATGGTGTTACAAAGACTAAAGGTACCCTATCTGTCCCCTTCTACCTGGGAGAACAGAGCCCATCCTGGGCCTGAGATGGTACCAGAGTAGCCCACACTAACAAACATCACTAACTAGTCTCTATCTGCCAGTTATCTGCCCTCCCCCATGGGCCACCCTTGAAAACTCAAAGTCATTTTCTTTTGTCTCCGTATTTCTCTAAAAATTTACTGCTCCCTGTTACCAGCTGGAATTCAAAGCCACCACTTTGAGAACTGCTCATTCTCTGGATATCTCCCAAGTGTGTATGAAATATATATATGAATAAACTTGGTTTTCTCTTAATTTACGTTTTGTGACAGGTGTCCCCACAAACCTATGTTTTTTTTCCCCTACAATATAAAGAAACATCATGCAGTATTTTACATTTTAGGCTGCATAGCATGACCTGTGTTTTGGCTGCGTGTCCCTCATGTTTCAGAGGACTTGGCCATGGAGAACGCAGTGTGAAATGAGCAAGTTCATGAAGCTGTCCAAGGAGTCATGCCACCCAAGCATGTGAGCATCATAGCAGGGGCACACGCAATGCTTTCTGTGAACACGGAGATGAGAACTTGTAAAGCAGGAGGCAGACATTTGCTCCCACCCCTGAACACCTGTAGAGTTCTGCTTGTTTGAGAAGGGTTTTAAGGCATTCTGGATGGAGTAAGCAACAGAGTGAAAACAGGTGAACGGATGTGTTGGCAGTTTGTGTAGATTCAAGACAGAAGGAAGGGCTGGATGGAGCCATGACAGAGGGAACTGCAGACCAGCGAGGAAGCTGTTGCATGCCAAGGTGTGTGTCTTCCCGAGGGGCTAGCGAGAGGGCTTCAAAAATTGAATTATTAGGAGATAAGTCAAGTTTGGGTGTTTGGGGACATGTGTAGCGCCTTTCTGAAACATTAATCACATTTAATTTATTTGTTAAGACCGTTGCCTTCCTTTCCATATTTTATTTTAAAGGCAAATTCATATATATATATTCTTCAATTTTACTTTCAGTCTCCTTTCACAGATGAGGAAAGTGAGGTGCATGCATCACAGGTGGTTCTGGCAGCAGGTCGAGCAAGATCCAGCTCCCTTGCTGCAGGGTGTACACACTCTCCACGGAGCCCCTACGCGGATTGATGCTGCTCTTTTCCACTTTGGGGAAAGGTGATATGGCACCTTCTCTCAAGGGTCTTCAAGGAATAAAGGACAAATATTTTAAGTGTTTATCTCATTCACTTACCAGATGATTTACAGGCATAAGATGGGAAAAAATAAGAACATTTGTGAATTAACTAAAGAAAAAAAAACAAAACACTGTTCTTTCTGTGCACCCAAAATGGATGATTGAGTAACGATGTCTGATACATTTATGTATTAGTGTCAAAGAATAATAGATTTTTAGTGTTAAAGGGCTCTTCAAATCATCTAGTCCAATTTGGGAAGTATTTCTCTGCGAATTTGGCTCCCCATCCTCTGAATACTTGATAGGAGAAATTCTAATTATTAGGAAATTGTCCTTTGTCTCACATCCCAATCTGCCTTCTTTCAATTGCCAGCCATTTTTAGCCATTCCCTCCTAAGATTACCTAGATGCGGACACTCTCAGCATTTAGTGGCTCTCCTTGGGGCAAAGTCTAGTGTGTACTTTTGTATCTACCTTAGCCTGCTCATCAGGTGACAAAATAGGTTCAAATAACTTCTACTTCTCACCAGTATTATAAGAATCAAGTTGTACCGTAGGCTAAAATATAAAAACTTTTTCAGAGGCATTTAATTCTTATTATCTGAAGAATTTCCGTTTTCCTAATCAATGAATTGGCAGTGGTTTTCCCCCAATATGATAATGCTTTACTCAATGATGGCTGATGTGCTTTCAAAAGACACTCAGTGAATGTGTGATTAAAGATAAATTCACTTTGCAGCTGTCAGGATTGCCAAATTGTAACTGCTCTTAAGTGAAGGCATTTGTTTTAGAAAAGATGAGATGCAATTTTCAGAATTGGAGGTTTATGGATACCTCCTGGGGTAATGGACTCTTTTATACCTGAAGTTTATCTTCCTGAAAGACAAATAAAAGGTTTGGGTTTTGCTGTTAGTGTAAGAGCAGAATGTGTCTTCTGATCAACAAAGAGGGTATTTTACATTCCCTGGAAGCACCCACTGAAAATTCTTGCTAGGAATATTCATTGGCTTATTCTCCTGGAGACGGAGACAGATTGGGCAAGTCATCCACAGGGTTATTTGTCTTCACACTGTCTACCATTGACAGATCATTTCTACCAGAATGTGTTCCATGTAAGTGTTTTGGATGCAATTCAAGTTACCTCTGGTAATGGCACCATTGATCATGCTGTGGATGTGGTAAAGATATCTGCCTTAGGATGAATAGCTTTATTGTATATTGTGACAATTGATTTCCCTTTTGCTGAAGACACAGGCTGAAGATATTTTAGAGCACTGTATTAATGACCAGGCAGCTTTTAACAGATGAATAATGGTGAAGGAGTATGAATGGATAATCTTCTAGAGGATAGAGGGCCTTGCCTGTGAAATACAGCTGGAAATTTAACCTCTTCTGCAGCTTGGGGCCGCTGCCTGAGACTGGGCAGATTGCCGTAGTGTGCAGGCAACAAGTCTTAGAGGTTGATTGAAAGAAAATTTGGTGATGGATATTACCATTAAGAAACTCAGCTTGGGGTGGAGTCCCAGTAGGCCAATGTCAGGGAGAAAGCAGTGTTGAATGTCTGGATTCAACAGTGGGCTCTTGACTTACTTAATCCTTATATTAAGCCCACAAGGAATGAATGAAAGGTTGTCCTGATTTTGTAAGTGAAGAAACTGAAGAAGAGAAGAAAATTAGACAAGGTGGTAGGGAGAAAGCTGGAATGTGCCAGACTAGCTCCAAAGCCAGGGCTTTTTGTACTATTTCCTCAAGGAATTCAGTCTAACTTGACAGTTCAGAACACCAAACAAAAAGCATCCGTCAGTGCTTATAAGTGCTCTTTCTCCCATTCTTCCTACCTTCAGGACCAGCTCAAAGTCTTTCCCATTGCCCAAAACAGCAGCAGAGCCCCATTCTTAAACTTTGGATCTCTACCTACCTTATAGAGTCAACCACTAAGTGCAGTTGATGTGGCCTTTGATGTATCTCCTTGGTGCACCGCATCTCTTTGTGTCCACTGCCCATGTCCAAACTATCATGCTTCTCTAGATTACTGCAAAGCCTCTTTTCAGAAATCCTCAACCAGAATGAGTTTCAAGAGTTCAAATGTACAGCTAGTGCTCGACTTACGACCATGGTCGGGACCACGGACCAGTCGTAACACGATTTGGTCATAAGTTGAGTAGGCTATATGTACAGTTGAAATGGTGCACACAGAGATGGTAGTGCTGCCGGAAGCTGGTCCGCACTGTCGTATGCCCAGCTGGGCAACGTTTGCGCTGCCAGACGCCGAGCAGTCGTGGCTAGCGATTGTGGTCGTAAAGTCAAATGGTCATAAGTTGCATAGGTGGTAAGTCAATCAATACCTGTACTTGCATCATTTCCATCCTACAATCCCATTTTTGGCTTCTCATTGCCTCAGAATTAAATCTATTAATAACTTCCCTAATGAAGCACCAAGGTCCTTCCTAATCTAGCCTGTGTCCATTTCACACATGGCTGCCTCACACTTCTCAACTCTCCCTCCAACTCTAGGCTTAGGCAACAAATCTAGTGCACAAATATGGTGAACTTCCACCTTCTGGATGTATGCTATGCCCGGAACCCACACACTTCTTCTCTGCTTCTCCCCTTCCAAGACCCATTCCCACTCCACAGCAGGCATTCTCCTTGCTCAATGCTGTGTACTTCATAAATTCAGTGGAAATTGCCTGTTTCCTTCCCATAATCTATGGTTCTAGAGATATTCCTATTAGCCATTGTATCTCCTGTGGCATACAGCAAAGCTTGACATAATAGCTGTTGAATGAATTAATGAAGGACTTTCAAATTCATCACGGTATTTAATTGACACAAAACATCCACTGATGTGGCTATGTTAAATATCTCCAAGTTATAGGCACCAAAAGGTTACAGAGGAATCAAGTTACTTGACCAAAGTTTTACTCGCTAACACTCCCTTGTATTACAGGGCAGGCCAATAATTGGTTTTCACATCAAGGGCTTTCAGTTATTAAGTACCACGTAAATTATGTTCAAAATTATTTTGCTAATAAGGTAGAGAAATATAATACATTGTGAAAAAATTACCATCTAAAATATTGTAAAGTTTTATATGCTTAACATTGAAATAATGACTCATCATTTTTCTATAGTTTAAATTAATAAAAGGTTAGCAAGGTTATAATAAAATCAAAGGCTTTATAAATTTACACAACCTTTTTTAAAACAACATGGTGATATGTATCAGAGTCATAAAATATTCTAAGCTGTCAATCTAATAATCTCACTTCTGGGAGTCTCTCCTAATGTAAGAATTCAAAGACAAATAAAGGCCATATACATTGTGATGTTTACTGCAGTATTACTCACTTTCCCCACTATCTCCCTCGCTTCTTCTATCATAATTCAAGTAAAACAGCAAACACGAGTTATTTATAGGGCTACCTCCCGTCTAGACTGTGAGATCATTACAGTCAGGATCCATAGCTTGACTCATCTTTGTATATGCAGTGAAATAAACAATAAGTGTCTCAATGTTTTCTAAGAGTAACATATATATGTTACACACACACACACACACACACACATATATACATGTATGCACATACACAAAACACAATTTTCTCCAACAATCTGAAAAACAAAGGATCCAGCAAAACATGGTGTCTGCACAATTCCTATGCTCAGTATCAATGGCATAAGAATACAATGGGATTATGACTGTGGCTTCTCAGAATAGTGGGATCAACCTGCATTAGGAAGCAAGCCAGAGAAAGTTCCCACAAGGACCTCTGGACACACATTTATAGAGACTCAGTGAGAGTTACAGAGAGGCAGAGATGGGGAAGTCACTCAACGGCTGGTCCTCAACAAGTTCAAGGGGCACAGTATAAGTGGTATTGGCCACGCCTACTGGATACCAGTCTTTGCTCTGAGTCCCTGGCTTTGTCTGAAATCCATTCCCAAAGGCAGTTTGTCTTGAGGAAGTATACAAATAAAACCACCCGCACGACGAACCTTCTGACCAGCAGTTTAGAAGTGCACTTAATTCTGTAAAGTACTTCATCTTAATAAACTGGTAGCAACACTTTGGGGCAGTCTATCTGCAGCTTAATTTATCTATCTTAAAAATAAGATTCTGCCCCAATCCTTGCAAACAAAGGGGTCATTTTTAATTGTTATCAAATTTACAAAGAAGTGCCAATTCAAAGATCTCAGGAAGAGATTAAAAACAAATTAAATTCCTATGTGTAAGAGACCAACTGCTATCTATTCATCCTCCTTATCTAGTTTGTCAGAAATGAAAAGATCAGAGAACTATCTGAACTGTTTCTTGTTAATACTGAAAACTAAAGTCTGGAATAGCAAGAGCAAACACAGAGTTAGTATTAGTTAAGAAAGTGATGAAGAACAGCATGAAAATACATATTACAGAGGCTAGGACACTGAGGTTCTTCTCTAATAGTAATAAATAATTAGCACCCATTGGGCTTTATGCAGATTAATGGCATGTCATCTGAATCAATATTTCCAAAAGATCAAAATGCAAGTAAAACAGAAGACACCTGTAGAAGTACATTAGCACTTTGGAGTGAGTTCTTGACTTTTGTGGGGAAGTTCCAACAGGGGGAACTGAATAAAGCTTTTAAATATTTTAAAATTTATTTATGTATTTATTTGCAGGGAAACAATTCACCAGGGACTCATTTCCTCCAGGCTTCAGCACCAAGAAAAACAGAATTGTGTGTTTCTGCTAAATACTGTAGCTAATATTGCCTATGGTTCTGTTTTTTGCTTTAGGTGCTAGCAAGCCTATAGGCTAATTTTATGCCAACCTTTACTAACTAGCTGTACATAATGATAGAGAGCACATTTCTGTATAAAACCTTTCTGACTTAATTTGCCATTCAACAGTCATGTTTCCTCTGCCCTGGTATTTTCAAATTTTAAAGTATTATTGCATGTTAATATATTTCCATAAACCCTACAATCTCTAGAATACACCAAACATAAGTTAATTAAGGCATTTGAAATGCATTTGAAGTCTCAAATTTATCTCATTTCATGTTTAAAGGTTTACAACCACTATGTTCTCTCATTAAATTTGACTGGCAGGAAATATCCAAGAATGCTGTGAACAAATGAGTGCCCAAAAGCAGTGGCTCTCCAATGGTGGTCTCTAGACCAGCAGCAACAGAAGCACACGGTGTTTGTTAAAAATGTAAATTCTCAGGCCCCAGCCCAGACTTCTGGATCAGGCACTCTAGAGGTGGGTCCCAAAGTGTTTCATCAAGCCCTCGAAGTGATTCTGCTATACATGAGGCTTCAGGAACCACTAACCCTGCAAAGCAGGTGAGTGTTGTGTCCCAGACTCTGCAGTTCTAGCAGCTTTAAGCGCCGGCGGGAGAACAAGAGACACACACTGGCTCTCATTCTCTGTATTTTAAGTTTTCAGCCCCATCATCTGGGAAGCTGAATCCATAAAGAAAAAGAGCCTCTTAGAATGACATGGAGAAGAGCACTGCTTGAAGGAGAAAGAGGGTGTCTGCACGGCAAAAATTAACGAGAGAGGGATGTGTGGGGAGTTGGACTTCCACATTATGCACAAGGGAACAAGAGTACAAAAAAAATATAACCAGTTATAGACTTGTGTTTCTTTACCTGTTTTTCTTTACAACTTCTTATCTATTACAACTTCTTATCTATTTCAGGTATTAAATAAGTAGGAAGCCATTAGCTTGAGACAGTCTCCTTACTTTGACTTTCTACCTAACAAATCAAAACATAATTTAGGAATATATTTTTATAACAATAGCTGAGCTTCAGCCAATCACAAACAGCTGAGCTTCAACCAATTACAGGCAGCCACCTGATCAGAGTATGCCTAAATAAGGGAAATGCCTCATTACACCACACCCAATTATGGCAGACACCTGGCTCTAGCAAACCAGGTGACTTCTCCACTTTGCTTTTGTGTTCAGCCTTTAGAAGCTCACTGCTCACACTGCTGGGTGGAGCTTTCTGAACCTCTTCTGCTTCTGAGTGTTGCCTGACTCATGAATCCTTTGCTCAAAGAAACTTTTAAGTTTAATTTGTCTAAAGTTTCTATTTTAACACCAGCAAGTAATAATATATACTTATAAGGGTCTCAACTTCAGTAGGCTTAAGAAGGAAGATTTCATAAAGCTATTAAAGACATTAGGATTAGAAAAGTCAGTTGCTGAGGAAACATAAAAGTTGTGTATCAAGATTAGCCTTCAGAGTGAGTCAAAAAAAATTATAAAAATTTCACTTTATCTATCTTTGTTAAGAGGCTCAATATTTTTAGAAGGTTCATTCAGGTATATTTGACATACCATAAAATTCACCCAGTGTAAGTGTACAATTTAATAATTTTTAGTAAATTTTATTTGGTATCCACCTAAAAACCCAATTAATAAACATATCATCACCTCAATAAATTCCCTCATGATGATTTGCAGCTAATTCCCACTCTGATTATAGCTCTCAGCTACCACTGATCAATTTTCTTCTTACATAAATTTGTCTGCACAAGATGTTTCAAAAAATAGAAGCATAAAATATGTAATATTTTGCAACAGCTTCTGTATTTGAGGTTCACCCATGTTGTAGTATGTATTATTAGTTCATTCCTTTTTACTGATAAATAGTATTTTACTGATAAATAGTATTCAGTACATGGACATACTACATTTGTTTATCCATTCACTGGTTAATGAACATTTGCATTATTACACTCTTTATTCATTAATGATAATACTAGAAATAATAATAATCTGCTAGGAACATTTGCATACACATCTTTGTGTGAAAATATGTTCTCAATTTGCTGGGATAGAATCCTAGGAAGGAATAACTAGGACATATGGTAAGTTTTTCTTTCACCTTTTAAGCAACTGATAAACTGTTTTCCAGAGTAGACAAACCATTTGACATTTCTGCCAGCAATATTTTTCTGCTTTGTCCACATCTTTGCCAACCTCCAGTACTTTCTGTCCTTTTTAGTACAACCATTCTAATGGGGTATAGTAGTATTGCATTAGACTGTTATGCTGCTAAATATCCCAAGACTGGGTTATTTATAAAGGAAAGAGTTTTAATTGACTCACAGTTCTATGTAGCTGGATACTTACAATCATGGCAGAAGGGGAAGCAAACATGTCATTCTTCACATGACAGCAGCAAGGAGGAGTGCAGAGTGAAGCAACCCCTTATAAAACTATCGTATCTCATCAGAGCTCACTATCACAAAAACTGAATGCAGGAAACCACCCTTGTGATTCAGCCACCTCCCACCATGTCCCTCCCACAACATGTGGGGATTATAGGAAATACAATTCAAGATGAGATTTGGGTGGAGACATAGCCAGGTTGAGGTTGAGCATCTTCTTACCTGGTTATTTGTCATTTGTTTGTCTCTTTTGCCTAATTGTCTGTTCACATCCTTTCCTCATTTTTAAATAGGCTGTCTTTTTTTCAAGTTGTGTAAGTTCTTTATAAATCCTGGATACAAACATTTTATCAGATATATGGTTTTCAAATATTTTTTCAAAGTCTGTGCTTGTATTTTCATTTTATTTGTTGTGTGTTTTGAGATGCAAAAGTTTTTCATTTTAATGACATTCGATTTATTGGATTTTTTCTTTTATAGATTATGATTTTGATATTATTTTAAGAAACAGTTGCACAACCTTTATTAATAAAGTTGTTTTCATATATTTTTAATCTAAAAATTACATAGTTTAAACTCTCACATTTGGGTGTATGATTCATTTTGAGTTAATGTGTATATGGTGTAAAGTAAGTGTCTATGTTCTTTTTTATGCATATGAATATATAATTTTCTTAGAATCATTTGTTGAAAAGACTATTTTTTCCCCATTGAAGTATCTTACAACATTGGTTGTAAATAACTATGTAAAGATTTGCATACTAGATTTCTTTCAGGACTGTCAATTCGTTTCCATTGTCTATATTTGCACCAATACTATGGTATCTTGATTATTGATTTTCTAATAGGTTATAAAGTTGGCTAGTACAAATTTTCCAACTTTGTTCTTTTGAAAATTTCTTTTGGTTATCCTTTACATTCTACATAAATTTTAGGATAAGACTGCCAATTTCTACAAAAAAAAAGTGTGCTGGGATTTGTGTAGGAATTGCACTGAATTTATATTTTAATTTGGGAAGAACTATTATCTTGACAACATTGAGTCTTCTACTCATGAAATGTCCCTCCATTTATTTGTATCTCCTTTGATTTCTTTCAGCAATATTTTGCAGCTTTTAGTGTATAAACCGTGCGTTATGACATTTGTTTCTAAGTATCTATTCTTTTTGAAGCTATTCTAAATGAAATTATTTTCTTAATTTCATTTTTATTATCCATTGTATACTACAAAAATTTGTATTTTTGTATATTATTGGGTATAAATCTTTACTAGCCACAGTAGTGTGTGTGTGTGTGTGCATATGCATGTGTGTGTGTGTGCATGTGCCTGTGTATGTGCACGTGTATGCGTAATTCTTGGCATTTTCATATACAGGAGCATAACATCTTCTAATAAAGGCAGTTTTACTTCTTAATTTCCTTTTCCTTCCTCTTCTTTCCCACCTTCTCTTACTCTTTGTATACAGGACCTCCACTACGTTGATAGATCAAAGTGGTCCATATGGATATCCTTGCCTTCTCCTAGATTTTAGGACTATTGACAGAACATTCATAGTAGTTGTTAGCTGTGAATTATTCATAGTTGCTCTTTATCAGATTGAGAAATTTCCTTTTTATGCCTAGTTTGTTGAGAGCTTCAAACATGAATGAGTGTTGAATTTTTCAAATACCTATCTGCATCTATTGAGATCATATGCAGTTTTTATCATTTATATTAATAATATATTATGTTAATTTTTCAGGCAGTAAACCAATCTTGCACTGCTGAAATCAACTGCACTTGGTTAAAGTGTATAATTCTTTATATGGTTCTGGATTCAGATTGCTGATGTTAACTCATTTTGTTAAGGAGATTTCCATTTATATTGATGAAATAAATTTGTCTCTAGCTTTCTTTTTTGTGTGGTGTTTTTGTCCACCTTCAGTATTGTGGTCATGACAAATGCAGAGACTAAATACGGAAGTGTTCCCTTTGCTTATATTTCCTGGGTGAGTTTGTAAAGGATTGGCATTACTTCTTTCTTTGAATATTTGAAAGAATTTACCAGTAAATGTACGTAGGCCTGGGCTTTTATGTGTGGAGAGCTTTTAATAATTAATTTGAATTTTGTTGTTTTAGGGCAATTCAGAAATGAACTGAGTCAGTTTTGGTAATTTGTATTTTCCTAGGAATCTGTCCATTTCTTTCAACTATTTGAATCTGTTGGTGTAAAGTTGTTCATAATATTGCCTTGTAATCATTTTCATTTTTATAGGGTCAGTAGTGACGCCTCTCTCTCATTCCTGGTTTGTGTCTTCTCTAATTTTTTCTTGGTTAGTTTAGTGAAAGTTTTGTCAATTTTATCAATATTGTTAAGAACCAGCTTTCAAAAACTAACTTGGTTTTCTTTACTTTTTCCTAAGCTTTTCTATTTTCTATTTAATTGATTTCTGCTTCTATTTTTATGTTCTTTTCGCATGATTTTAGTAAAATTAGCTGATCAGTTATTAGTTCCTTAAGGTAGAGGATTACAGTGCTGATGTGAGACCTTCCTTTTTTTTCTGAGATAGGTCTTCAAATCTACACATTTCCTTATAAATACTGCTTTAGGATCACCCCATAATCTATAGCACATTCTGTCTTCATTATTTGATCAGTTCAAAGTATTTTCTAAAATCTCTGAGGTTCCTTCATTGGCCCTTGGTTTGTTTTTTTTTTTAAATGTGTTGTTTAATTTCCAAATAATCTTAGATTTCCCAGATTTCCTTCTGTTGTTGATTCTAATTTCATCCTTTAAAAATCTGTTGTGTTAAAAAAAACTATATATGATTAAGTCCTTTAAATTTATTGAGACTTGTTTTATGTCTTAGCATATTGTCAACTGTAGAGAGTGTCCACCTGCACTTTGCAAAAATGAGTATTCTTCAATGTCTGGGTGGTATATTGTACATATACGTCAGTTAGTCAAATTTGCTAACAGTGTCATTCAAGTCTTCTATATTATTGTTCATTTTCTGTCTAGATTTTCTATGAATGATTGAATAGTTCATCAGTATTTGCAACTACAATTACTTAAGTTTCGATGTCTCCTTTGAATTCTATCAATTTTTACTTCATGTATTTTGGGGCTCTGTTTTTAAATATATATATATATATATATATATATATATATATATATAAATATATATAAAATTTTACTTGTCTTCTCTCGGTTCCCTGATAGTTGTTCCTCTGTTTCTCCTTGACTGTCTTTTTAAAATTAAATACACAATTCTTTCATGTGTCATGTTTAATTCTTTTGTTGATTTTCTTAGTGATTGTTCTAGGAATTACAAAATGCATCTTAAGTGATCATAATCTATGTCAGGTTAACACTAATTTAATTCCAACAAAACAAGAAATTCTTTTTTCCTATTTTTTTTTCATTTTTTTTCTCATATCTGCACCAAGAACAGGACCTGTCATGGAAATGCCATGCTACAGAAATAATGAAAGCAGTCCAGTACCTGAAACACGTAAGAAACTAATCTCGCTGATCCAAGGAATTAAGAAAAGGGTATTGATGTACAAAGAAAGTTGGGAATCTCCCTATACTTTTCTCTCTTTTGTATCTCTCTGCTTTATTTGGATGTGCTGGAATTATTTAAATAGATATTAGGTAATTATACATATTGCAATTACTTTCTCAAAACGTGGGCAATATTGTGCGTGTTTAATAGTGTTGTTCGGTGAGCAAAGATTCTGAATTTTAAAAAGTTCAATTTATAAATTATTTCCTTATGTTTAGTGCTTCTAGTGTTCTTTTAACCTTTGCATACTCAAAGTGATAAAGTTGTTCTATATTTTCCTGTAAAAGCATTATTGTTTTAACTTTCATATTTAAATCTGCAATCTGTTTGGAAATGATTTTTGTCGAATGTGAGGTAGGAATCATGACACCTTTTATTTCCATACTGCAATTCAGTTGGTCTAGCACCATTTATTGGAAAGATTACTCCTTTTCTAACTGTCCTGTGATGTCAGTTTAGTACACAGCCAGTGGTCTTACATGCAAAGGCCTTTTCTTACTCTGTTCTGTTCCATTGGTCAGTTTTTCTTTGTGACCAAACAACAATGAGCTAATTACTATGTCTTTCAGTAAGTCTTAATATTTGTACGTTTTCCAGCTTTGTTGTTTCTCTTGGGTATTTCTCAAGCCAGCTTTTAGCTCTTGTATACCATTTATATTTTAGAATCAGTTTGATGATTGCTACAGAAAACCATCAAATTTTTGGCTAGAATTTTGTACTGAATCAATAGATTACTTTGAAGCAGACTCATCTCTTTATATTACTGAGTCTTTCAATCATGAGCATGATATATCCCTCCTTTTACTTAGGTCTTCTTTAATTTCTCTCAATAAAGATTTATGTTTTTTAAATATGGAGACTTTTCACACTTTTGTTAGATTTACTTCCAAGTATTTGACTTGTATGATGTTATTTGAAACTCGAGTTTTTAATTCACTTCTATTTGTTGCTGGTATATAGAAATACAGCTGATTTTCAAACACAAATCTTGCTAAATATCCTTGTTAAAATCAACTCTTCATTTTGATATTTGTAAATTCCTTTATTTTTTCTGGTCACAATCATGTAATCTGTAAATAATCACAGAGGGTTTCCATAAAATTTGCATTGTTTCTTTGGTAGCAATGTTGGAAGGATTCACTAGTGAGACCATATAGGAATAGGCTTTTCTTTGTGAAAGTATCTTGATATGTCCACACACAAACACACACACACACACACACCCCATTCAGTCTTGTCTAACTCACCGCATGAAATTTACTACCATCTTATCCTACTCTCTGAAATACACAGGAAAACAAACAAAACTCTGCCTAATTCTCAGTCAGTGCTTCTTACATATTTTCCCACGAAAGTATGTTTAATAATTTGAAGTCTCAGTGTTTAAAGTGTCATAAAAGTTTTTCATTTTCCTCCAAAAAATAGACATATTTACTTTCCTGTGAAAACAAAGCTGCAAATAATAATAATCAGGTAGCAGTTATACTTCAGGGAGATATATAACCTTTACATCCACTGGCTTTGTGCTTTTGGCATATATCACATCGTCCCTTGGATACCATATTCCACCTTTGAGAAGTACAGCTAATTCCGACAAAGTCCTTATATTTCAACACTGATGTCCTACTTTTTTCAGTTTTCTTCTTTGGATCCATAAAGTAAGATGACATGTGCACCTGCAGAATGGAGGTCTTCTGATCCCTAATGGGAACATAGTGCCCACTTAATGCAGACAAGCATGTCTGAAACTAAGGGGCTTGATCAGAATGGGTGCTGTGCACCTATCACCAGAGAAAAGCTGAATTCTTGAAAGTCAAATAATACTCACTATTTGTGTCATTGTAGGGGGAAGATTTTAAAAACAAATAATGCCATGCAACATCCATTTTATCAAAACAAAAACACTGGGAGATTGATCTACACAAGTCAACAAATTGAATATATTAAAGTGCATTTGGTTTGTGATCATTTATTTATATTCAAGGCATTCTTGGTTTCCAACTTCTGCTCCTTTGATGCAAGTGACTTTGGCAGCTGGCAACTGAACTGTAATTTCCCTTCTGTCGGAGAAAGAGCTATTTAATGCTACAGGTCAAGACATGCCAGAGTGAGGAGTAAAGGCTGGTCTACGGAGATCAAGAGTTAAAACCTTCATATTTCATCCAAGCTAAGTCTATCCAAGCTTTTAATTTCATATAAAACATTCATTCTGGATGTCCTCTAATCTGTTATATATCAAACATATAATTTTTTTGCAAGAACATTGTTTATGTGGGGAGGCAGGGTTGAAGTACTGTAAATTATTCATTAATCTTGGTCATTTATTATAGAGCATTTGTTTCTTGTAGAAACTGTTTTTATTTTTCAAGCATCTCTCTTTTATCAAGAATTTCAAACCCCATTTTCCCTGTCAAGGTCAGAACACCCTATAACTAGAGACAGCTGAAAGCCAAGTTCTATCTGGTGAATAAAAGAAATGTAATTGTATGTGCGTGATTAGACACATTTAAATTTATTCCCAGTTATACTCCCTAAAATAAGTTGTTGGTGTTTTGATATAATTGGAACAAACCTTATAATAGAAGTCTTTCTGTAACATAAATCTAGCTTTAAAAAACATATTCTTCTCCCTTCTAAAAATCTCTAATGGACCACCGCAAAAATCTTGCCTTATTTCATTCCATATTGCCTCTCAAAATATAGAGGTAAAGGATCAACATTTAGAAGTTTACCATCAGGACAACAAGCATCTCCCAAAACCATCAATGCTATATTAAAACAAACTTTGAATCTCTGAGTATATAGTTTTACAGCGCTTACTTTTTGAACATTATTTACTCAAAAAATATAACCATATCTTAAATGATAAAATTGAACACAGAAATAAATTACATCTTTGTAAATTTAACATATCTGCACACTTTTAAGAATTCATTCAAAATACTGCTCCGTGTAGTTCTCTGTGCTCTAAGTAGGATAAATCCTTAGGGCAAAAACAATTGAAAATATTGTTCAATCTTGAACAATATTCAGTAGGTTGGTGGTAGTATCAATAGAATTTGTGCTGTGTGTCTTATGGGACGAACAAATAAGTAAATACATCGATGGTGTTGGGTTATGTACATACAGAGATGGGGCAAGAGAGGACCAAAGACAGAGGGCCAAAGAAAGAGAGAAAGCAGGGCCGGGCGCGGTGGCTCAAGCCTGTAATCCCAGCACTGTGGGAGGCCGAGGCGGGTGGATCACGAGGTCAAGAGATCGAGACCATCCCGGTCAACATGGTGAAACCCCGTCTCTACTAAAAATACAAAAAATCAGCTGGGCATGGTGGCGCGTGCCTATAATCCCAGCGACTCAGGAGGCTGAGGCAGGAGAATTGCCTGAACCCGGGAGGCGGAGGTTGCGGTGAGCCGAGATCGCGCCATTGCACTCCAGCCTGGGTAACAAGAGCGAAACTCCGTCTCAAAAAAAAAAAAAAAAAAAAAAAAGAAAGAGAGAAAGCAAATACGGCAACACGTTAACAACAGGTGCATGGAGCTAAGAGTATAGAATTGTTCACTGGAGAGTTATTTCAACATTTCAGTAGGTCTGAAATTTCTCTAAAAGCAGGAAAAAAAAAAATCCAGGGGTTGAAATCCTTTCTTCTCACCTATTGTTAGCACCCAAGCCAGGATTCCCTGACTGTCTAATTCCAAGACTTAGTCTGTAATCAAAATTGACAGGAAAAACATGGAATATCTTAGATGGTTAAGATGTCAAATATTTGAGCAACCCATATTTAAGCCATTCACTAACCCACCTGACGCAGCGAGAGTTGTTGTCCAGTACCCCCGCCACGCAGGGCACACGGCCTGAGCACCAGCCCTCAGGTCACCCAGCTGACGGGAGGCGCTCACTAGGGCTCCTCAGCAGGTGTGCCGAAAGCCACACCCTAAGACTCTGCCAGACTCTCCACCTGCCGCTCCTTCCCCAACCCCAGAGTCTTCCTCCCCGTTTATTAGTGTAAATTAGTGGTAATTAACACCAGCAGAATAAACTGTATTGATTTCCCTCCATCTCACTGCTGTCTCGACATCATTTTTTTAAAAAACACACTCCATGCTAAAAGGCCTCCTCGTTCTTATCTAACGGAATCCCACCTCATGATTTCTTCATAATTAATGTGCACAAGAGATCAGCCAACCCCATATAAAGCACACTCTGTGACATCTTTGTTTTAACACTGTCCACTTGCATCTGGAGGGCTGGATGTTCTATGCTACAATAATTACGACATTCCTAACACGCTCATCTTGTTCTTTCAGGACTATCCTTCAACAGCAACCTCATTCCCTCTTCCAATTACTTACTTCAAGAGTTTTACAATGTGTTGGAGTAAAATTTGGATATGCAAACAGGTACCTGGTCGGAGGTACCCATGGAACCTCACAGCTCACACGGTTTTGACTGTCATGATGTGGACTCTGGGAATTGTCTGAGCACCATGACCACCCCTGTACCACCATCCACCCACACATGCCTGCCACTTACCAAACCCACACCACACAGGTATCAAGCCTCAGTCCAGCAACCCATGTGAACGGCCGACGGCATCACAAGTTAGTCTCGAATGCTCCCAAGCAGCGGTTCTCACAGCACACCCTAGGCAACATCCAGAAAACCCAGTCGCTCCTGCCAGGGAGGACACTCAGATCCTTGCAGACGCCGGTTGTGTTCCCTCTGTCCACTATTTCCCAAGCTCCGCTCAGCCTCTTGTCAAACTGCCCTCCAAGCCATAGTTCTCAGGCCCAGCCAGCCTGGGAATGCAGTCTTGTCAAAAACCCTCTTAAAGTGTAATGCTCTCAGTACCTCAGGTGCAGAATAATCATTGTCTGTCAGGATGAGGAAACACTCTCCCTTGATAAATTAGGATCAAGGGCATCCTTCCTGCCACTTTGTTTCCATAACGCAGGCAAGGCTTCTGATCTACCGGGCTCTCTCCCTGGGACTAGGAAGGGGCTCTCTTCCCGCCTAATTTGCTTATGAAAAATATTCAATTATGTTCCAAGTTTAATTCACTTAGTAATGAAAAGTAAATGAGCCCAACCAGTGTGTTTAATTTGTCTTGGAAAGATAGAAACGGCTTTGCAAGAACAAACAAATTTAAATTAAAATAAGTGACTCTCCTCAAAGGTGGAAACTGAATTTCTCCCCAAAGAACTTCTTAACATCCATAAAACATGGTGCTGATGCCAGTAAGAGGGAGAGAGGCCTTGCTAAAGAACCACTGCGGCCTAAAGATGACACACGTGAGTATGCATGTGTGTGTATAGGTACATGGGTTGAAACTCATACCCGTGTGTGTTCTGTCTACCATGAAGCAGTGCAAGGGCTGTGCATCAGGGTGCAAGGTGCACCCTGTCACTGATGGGCATCTCACATACCATTTTTGCAGATGGGACAGCACTGATCAGGCTCGTACACAGGGTCCACACACTCCGTCTGGGGACACGCTGACACCGTGCACAGCACCTCACCGTTGGCTTCACAGCGACACCTCTCGCATGGAGACACCTGAAACACAAGTCCACAGTCAGTGTCACGACTGCTGTCATCTTTATCCTAAAGGGTCATGTATGCTTTTTTGAAATGGAGTCTTGCTCTGTTGCCCAGGTTGGAGTGTAGTGGTGTGATCTCAGAGTGTTGCAATCTCCACCTCCCAAGTTCAAGTGATTCTCCTGCCTCAGCGTGCTGAATAGCTGGGATTACAGGCACCTGCCACCATGCCCGGTTAATGTTTGTATTTTTTGTAGAGATGGGGTTTCACCATGTTGGCCAGGCTGGTCTCAAATTCCTGACCTTAAGTGATCTGCCCACCTCAGCACCAAAGTGTTGGGATTACAGGTGTGAGCCACCATACCTGGCCCTACAGGGCCATATTTTTCTTCCCCTAAACTTTCTGCAAAGAAACCTAAGTGTTTTAAGAATGTTAAAAAAATAATCCAAGCTGATGGTTTTGAGGGTGTGCACACAGGCATGCTGGGTATTGAGTGAGTTGCCTTATGTGTGAATGCACAGGACGGGCCACAGGGCTGTGACGTTCCCTCTCCTGTCCAGTCAGAGCCACTGTTTAATTCGTGGTCTGCATATTAGGTTTTTTAATAAACTTTTTTTTGAAGAAGCATTTTCATCTATTTAAAAATTAAACAAATAAAAACTTGCTGCTGAATTCTTGCCCATCCACTCACCACGTAGGTGAATCCCTTTTCTATAGCCCTGTCAGGTCTCCCCCCAGCCCCACATGAAGCACTACCAGTGTTTCCAGTTACAAAGACCCTGGAGTAGGAAAGGGGAAAGGGATGAAGGAGAAACAGAGCATTAAAGCCAGGCTGCGGGCTAGGGACTGTATGAATATTTCCTCACTGAACTTTTGCAGCAGCACTAAAATACATGTACTCAAATTACTGACCCTTTGTACTGGCAGGAAACTGAAACTCAGAGGTGTTAGGCAACGTGTCATGGGCAGGTTTGCCCTGCGAGGACGAGGTCCCTTTCCACTGAGGGCTCCTGACTGTGAGTCCACGCATGGTGATTCCAATATCCTCTGGGGCCTCTCCCAGTCATTTCACCCTCTATCCAGCATCACGATGCTCTGTTAGAGACCCAGCTTCCATTTGCCTATCTGTACCTTCCAGTCATGGGTTCAAACTCTGCCTTTTTGAGCCATCCAAATCAAGCATACCAGCTATTCCCGGGAAGGCTGTGCATGGCCAGTGGAACCCTCCACAGTCACTCACATAGCACGTGGGGATTTATCCCCTGATTATCACCAGTGGAGTGATTTTTGATCTGGGTTAACCCAAGACAAAGCAGGAACAGCATATGCTGACCCAGCCATGAGAAGCGAAACTGGAAAGCGGGGATACCTATGGAAATGGGTCATATCAAGCTCCTTTCCCAGGGGCAGGGAGACCCCCAGTTGACTTGTGTGCTCCACATCCATGATACAAACACCACTTGGAAGGTGAAGAACATGAACAACTCTCACAGATGCTTCCTTCATCTACACAACGCAAACACCAAAAACTGAAATCTCCATTGAGTGGACTGGCTATAATGAGAAGCAAAAGCTCAATGTGGGTTTAACCATGTCTCTTTCGGAGGCACTAGACCACAGTCAAGTTGCCTGGGAGTGAGGACTAAGGGTGCGTGTATGTATACTTGGCCAAAAAATTCTAAAAAAGAAAGGAAACTGACAAACGTTAGAGTGGCCTGAGACAAAACACTAGCTGGTTTGCAATGTAGCCTTGCAAGGTGCAATCAGTCCTGAAACAATAAAAGGCCTGTTTTTGACATGTGTTTTGCTATTGTTGTTGGCACAATTAGGTTTTTTTTGTTTGTCTGTTTGTTTCTTTTTTTTTTTTTTTTTTTTTTTTTTGCTGCCATAACCAGTGTTGCTCTTTGTGGTTGCTGCCATCATTGTGGGTCTCATTTCTTTCTTTCTATCTCCTACAAATATCCCCAGGTCAGATAGCGAGGTCTGTCCTCGCAAAGCAGTACAACGTGGCAACCACTCCTTGCCTGGGCATACGCCAGGGAGGGAGTGGAAAGCACCATTTCCATTTAGGAATTTAGAGGAAGTCTGTGGCATTTTTGTCTCAAGGGGGATATACATGTAGGAAGCAGAATGAGAGAAGGATTCTGAAGTTTTCCTTTCTTTTTGTTTTTTGAGATGGAGTCTGGCTCTGTCACCAGGTTGGAGTGCAGTGGCACGATCTGGGCTCACTACAACCTCCGCCTCCTGGGTTCCAGCAATTCTACAGCCTCAGCCTCCCGAGTAACTGGGACTACAGGTGTGTGCCACCGTGCCTGGCTAATTTTTGTATTTTTAGTAGAGATGGGGTTTCATCATGTTGACCAGGATGGTCTCTATTTCTTGACTTCATGATCCACCCACCGTGGCCTCCCAAAGTGCTGGGATTATAGGCATGGGTCACTGCACCTGGTCAGATTCTGAGTTTTAAAAGCCAAGACCTTGAGTTGCAAAGACATGGTTTATTGCATGTCAGAAGCCTTCAGCTGGAAGGACTCAGAGCATAAGCCCTCAAGCCCAGGTGGTGTGGATTACATGATGGAGAGCCAGAACAGCGTGCCCTAGAAGAGGGAACACCATCCCCTATAGAGATTAAGATAGCAAGGAGCAAGAGGGTCAGATAGCGAGGTCTGTCCTCACAAAGCAGCACAATGTGGCAACCACTCCTTGCCTGGGCATACACCAGGGAGGGAGTGGAAAGCACCATTTCCATTTGGGAATTTAGAGGAAGTCGAGAGTGTGCCCTATGTCATATCACCAGGGAGGGCCTTGGGATACAGCAGGACCAGAGACGGATGTCCAACTGCAAAGTCAAAAAGGTGCCAGGTCCTTAGGCAGCAGGCCCTGAATCAGCCTCGTCCAGCAGCGTTCTGCATGAAGGCGCACATCTTGGCAAATGGGGCAGAGATCACTGGCCTGGAAACAAAACACTTCTTACTGCCACTGGAGCTGAAATTTCACTGAATCCGTGCCACAGATTACTGCTCAAAGGCATGCACACAGGCCGGCATGCTATTTTCTCAAAGGTTTCATAGCTTTCTAAAAAATTTGATTGTTGGTTATATTGTCATTAAATATCTAGAAATCCTGATTCAACTACAGTCATGTACCCCATAACTGGGTCACAAAGGGACGGCATATGTGACCTGGTCCCGTGGATTACAATACCATATGTTTACATATCTTTTCTATGTTCAGATACAAAAATACCATGTGTTACACTGCCTACAGTGTTCGGGGCAGTAAGGTAACATGCAGGTTTGTAGCTTGGGAGCAACAGGCTATAGCATATAACCTAGGTGTGTAATAGGCTGTACCATCTGGGTTTGTGTAAGTCCACTTTATGATGTTCACACAATGATAAAATTGCCTAAGGATGTATTTCCCAGAATGTTTCCCTGTCATTTAGTGATGCATGATTGTGTTTAGAGATTTGTTCACTTCTAAAAAAATGAGAGTCGGTGCTTAGAAGGAGGATCACCGATCAGGCCTCGCCTTCTGCTGCCTACGTCTGCCTTCACCAGCACCCATGCTGGGCTCCTATGCCATTCCATCCCAGCTTCAGGCCTGCATCATCCCAGAGGAAGTAAGGCTGGTAACAGCAAGTGGCAAAGCTGTGCCAGCCCCTCAGATGCCAGCCAGGTGTCCTGCTAGTCCTGCCTGGGCAAAAGCCCTAAAGATAGTCATGGGCCCTGGGTAGGTAGAAGTCAGAGCTTCTCATCTGATAAGCAGGTTCCAGGACCATGCCCACGATCCAGGTCACATAGTAGAACCCTGCCTTCCTCTGGTTTATGTTCCCATCTTCTGCAGGCCAGCTGTCCTAGCCCTGAGGTAGCCCCAGTCCCAACCCACGAACCCACCTTCCAGTAAAACCTTCTTGCCTCACAGTCTCGGAGCACCTGCTGGGCCACTGGGCCACTCCCCAGTGTTAGGCCCTGATCATTGATCAGGCTTCACCTAACTAAGCAGGTGTACCCAGACTCAACAGATGAAAACAATGCCCCATCCTTTTCAGCCATATCAACCCCTGGAGCCTACCCTGCCATGCTCCTTGCTTGGTGAAGCAGTGGCCTATACCCCCTCAATGCTGTCCTGTCTCCCTGGAAAGGCTCACATTTGATAAACTCCTACCTGTCATGGATCCAGCTCAAATGTGGCCTCCTCTGGGGAGCCATCTTCGATATCAACAGGGATCAGCTGGGCACTTGCCCTCCATTAAGACATCACTTGAGCTCAAACCTAGGCCTTGCATAGCCCTCATGTAGGGTAGGGAACGTTGTTAAAATAGCAAAACAAAACAAACACAAAACCCAGTGCCCACATAAATTCAGCAGCCAGCCGAGGAAGATGCAGCCTCACTACATCAGGGAAGAAAAGCCACCACTGAACTCCATACCTCAAGTCCTCCAGGGACATGTGACAGAGACCCAGCTGGACTCCGTCCAGCTCTTCTCACGGCTCCAGTCCGTACACTGCGTAGGCACCCTCATTCCAACACGGGGCTCTGCTCAGTGCCCCAGGATGGCCACTGTACACTCAGAAAAGCAGCTCCCTGCTGAGAGTCCTCCGGGACAATGTGCTAGTGCCTTCCACCTCCTGAGAGGCAGAGCGTCTGCCAAGGAGCAGATGGAAGCTACAGCCGCATCTCCAGCCATGGGCTGCAGCTTTGACATGAGGCTTGAATCCTCAGTCATCGGGGCCTGTCTGGCATTCTGGGTCACGGTGACCCTCTTTTAGGCTCGTTTCACTAACCTATGGCTGGAGCCCCACGGGCGTGGTCAGTAGCTCCAGGAAGCTGACCTAAATGTCTGGGAGTGAGGTTCAAGATTTGCCTGTCCCTTCACCTGGTCAGACACCAAGATGCTGCCCTGACTCTAAGCACCAGATCTGAGCACCCCCCAAGCTGATGGTTCCCCATCTGCCAACTCAAGCCTTGTGGGCTTTTTTCCAGGCTGTGCTCCCTGTCTCACATGGAAACTAAAGGTAAGATTCCCACCACATCTCTAATTCTGCAACCAGCCGCAGGAACATCCATGCACACTTTTCCCTATCAGATGAAACAAACTTTTCTCCTCTTCCAAAGTTATCAGTTCCCCAGAAGAAACTTAACTAGGGATAACCTAAGTTTAAAGCACTAGTACTTATTAGCAAATCGCCACCTACATTTTATATACAATACCTTATGACAGAAATACCATTCTTCACAATCTTGCAGTTATAATTCCAAATTTTGCATGGGTAGAATTTAGCTGCATAGCCTGGAGAAACAGTTGGGCATTTGAGAAAAGAATTCATTCTCAAGCCCCCTACTGTGTGTCAGGAGTAGTCAAAAAATGTGTTGGATCCAAAGAACATGGTTTCTTAGGAATGGGCATGAGAATGAACACATTCTCTATGTGTTCATTTATTCCTTCCAGTCCTGAGGCCAGAAAAATGAATACCACTTAAACCATTTTTCAGGAAGGTGAGAATACAGATCATAGCAGGGGATGGTCAGGAAAATCAGCAAAGGTGTGTGCATTGGACCTGACCCCAATAAACAGGGTCTCTAAGCTGATGCACTAATCGTTCTCACTCATCCACGTTGCTTTCACAGTTAAATGGGATCTAGGACATACATCCTCAAACATACATACTCAAACCTGAAGCAAAACAGTGAAGACTGGATATGTTTGGGAATATTTTTTCAATTTAACAACTATGACTAGCAGAGGCTAGTCATAACTAAATGCATAGCAGAGGCTTTGTAAAGATAGTAACTTGATGACAAAGTAAAATTATTCATAATTAGTTAGACCTTTATAATGCTCACTAATTATAGACACATCTATATCATATGTACATAGGCAGCAAGGACTGTAAAATAAATATTGAATCTATTTCTAAATAAGAAGGAGTAGAGAACAGAGTTTACACATGAAACAATTCTTAAATGAAAAATGAGGCCTATAAAACTGGATACTGCTTAAATCAAGTGGCATACATAACAAAAGCTCTATATGATGGTAGGTAGAGAGTTGGGACTAACGGTCCTGTGTGAGTAGCATTTAAGTAGTTTATATTGCACTCCATATATTTTACATTAGTAAACTTAAGTCCAGTGAGGTATCTATCTGTAAGAAGCTTTGCCTTGTTTGATTTCATAACCGTTTTTATAATCATTATACCACAAGAAGGACCAAGCTCTGAAATATTACAGAAAGCAGCTTGATTTTAAAGTTTCAAATCTTTTTCCACTATGGAGGGCAGGAAGTATTTTTCAGACACTCCTCCAACTCTATTCTGTCTGCAATAGCAGCAACCCTCACCATCTACCAGGATGCCTACCTGCCTGGGAATGCCAACATATTTTTCTCAAATCCAGTTTAAACACATCTTTCTGCAAGAAGTAAGAGATGCCTGTGTTCACAATCCTGTCTCCTGCATAAGAACCACCATGACATGTCTAATCTGGAACTTCTGACTGTGAGCTGCTAGAATAGATGTTAGGAAATCCTACTGCTGCAAAGTGCACTGGCTCTCAGTGGCTAGAGAGTAATTCCAGGCTGAATGCACATGCCTACTCACTAACAGACAAATGGGAGGCATGAAAATCCCAGAACAATTTTCTAAGAAACTGTAATGCTTTCATAGATGGAGTTAATTTAAACAGAGAAGAAAGAGAAGTATGAGCTAATAAGCTTCAGCATAGAACTTTCTCAACTACAACTATTCAGCATAAAGTAAATTCTTCTTCCCATTTTGCTATTTCTTCCATTAGTAGAGATATTGCATTGATATTTTCTAACTCTAAGATTACTGGATTCTGCAATGACACTAAATAAGACTAACACGAAACCAAAGAAATATTGAAATACTGTCTGCCCCTTCCTTTCTATCTGCCTTTCCCAATCCTCCCCTTCCTTGAATTTTTTTAAGTCTCTGGACCCCCTGGAGCCTGCCGGGCCTTTTGGACACAGATGTTCCATCACTGAGGCCCCTAACCCCCATGTGTGCAGAAAGTGTGGCCACCTAGACTCAGTGCAACTCAAAGGCCAGAGCCATCTCTCACTCACGTCTACCATGGCTACAGTAGCTGGGATGGTGCAAAGAACCGAATGAGCTCGAGAAATACTGACTGAGTCAAGAAAGAAATGGTTGGAAAGACACAAGATCTAAAATCAACTTACACAACATTTTATGAAAACAAAAACAGGATCTACAACTTTGCTAGAGGTACGATTGCTCAATACTTCACAACGAGCTACTCATGGATAAGACACCCAAACCTTAAGAAGGGGGAATAAAGATAAACCTTTCTATTGAGAGGGATCATGATTTGAATTACACATGTAATACACAAAGGGAATAGAAGGTATAGATGCTAAAGCAGTGACTTTAAAGAAGGGGCCGATAGTGCGTGAGGACACTGAGTAAATGCAAAGCCTGAGGTCAGAAAGCAGAACTTCAAAGTCCTGATTCCAGTTCTGAACCCAGGGCACATAGAGCTGCACGTCACACTCCGCCTAGCCCATATATCTAACTCTCTGCTCTGCTTCCTCTGCCGATGTCTTCTTTAAACAGCTACAAATGTATAATGAATAACTGAAGATTCATACTTACGCAATTGACAAAAATTTTCACATTCAATACACATCCGTCTTGCTGGTTAGAAATTACATACACATGGGACCTGGGGCAACAATACTAAGAACTGGCCCCCCCAAATCACATCGACCACCCAGCTATCCTACTCTTGACCAATGCCATAGGCTTACTACAGTACCTCATTTTGTGTTCTCAAGGAGAGACATAAAGAAATACACAAGCCACTCACCTCAAATGCTCAGTCTGGTTAGGGAGATGAGATGTAAATATATGGAAGAGAAACTAACAAAATGGCTGAAAATGCTGGGTGCTAACTGAGCTATGTGCATATTGAGAGTTTTAAAGGCAATGCTGTCACTTCAGGTTGGAATGATTTAGCAGTGAAGAATCTGGAATATGATAAGTCAAGTGGGAAAGACTGGGACAGGTAGAAAAGAGAAGAGGAGCATGTAGACAATAGGATGAGGATGGAGATGTGTCCAAAGGTTGCTGCACATTCTAGACTAGCCAAACTGAGCTTCAGTGAAGAAGTGCAACCACGGATCATACTGGGCAGGTGGAGAGGGAAGGCATTAGGATTACAGCCTGTATACCCTGGGGAATGTGGAAAGAGGTGATGAATATCCTGTGCTCAGGGTCCTTGCGCCATAAGACAAGACCAACTTGGATCTACAATAACCAACATGCAATATTTCTTTCTCAAGCTTCTGGGTCCAGCACCCATACATACCTGCCTGCTGAGCTCATACCCTGTCCATTACAAGGGCCAAAGACAGTGCAGCTAACAGACATGGATGCAAACTCTAACATATTTATTGGTGTAAGCTTGGGCAAGCACTTAACATTGCTATGTCTCAATGTCCTCAACCGTGAATGCTCTATTAAGTGGCAAAAGAAGAAAATCGGAATGATCAACTTATGTATAAAAAAAAGTTTCACCTCATTAAAAATCAGAAAAATGCAAACGAAATGAAAATATTTCATGCACATTTGAGCTGCATGAAAAGAATGTCTGGTAACATCAGGTCTTGGCTAAGAGAAGGGGAACCAGAGTTCTCACATTTGCTAGCGTGCAAATGGGCAAAAGGACTTTGCTTCAGGATATATAGGAGGTTAAGATGGAGGATCAGGGGTGAGAGAAATTCTTGCTTCTCTTCCAGTGTTCAGTTATGTCTCCCTGGGAGGAGGCATACAAAGAAACACTGCAGCCAGCTCCGCTCAGGCCCTCTGACTAGCTCTGTGGTGTTGGTTGGTCTGCAGGATGAGGGCATTTGTGCCCTCCTTTCAGAAACCTTGCAGGTCCCCCACAGGTGGGCTCTGAGTTGCTCAGACTGCTGAGGTTCAGAAATGCCCCTGGTCTACCAGCAACGTGTGGTCCATCTGGCTGTACTTCCCAGCCCAGGATGCTGATCTTGGTCTCTGTGTCACTTCTCAGTTGGTGACTGACTTCAAAGTGAAATAATGCATGCTAATCATGTGCTGTCTATCAAAGACCTAAAGCCCTAACAGTGTGCAATAGAAAAAAGTTAAAAACAATTGACCATGAAGACAGTGGATAAACACATTGTGGTGTTAGTCAGATGGAATAATAGTCAGCAGTTATAAATTAATGAACAAATATGCCTGTGACAACACAGAGAAATCTCAAAAACATAAACAGGAAAAAAAGTTGCAAAAGAATATATCTGGTACTACATCACTCCTATCGATGTCAGTCCTTGAAAACACATGTCAAAATAGGTGTTGCTTACAGACACAGGCTCATGAATAAAATAAGAAAGTCAGTGCCGGAGAATATGCAGCAACTTCACTGCAATGCTCCTTCTGGAAGAGAAAGGAAAGGGGAGGGGATGGGATGAATGGGATGGCAAGTTTGTTTCCATCTGTGCACTTTCATTTCATTAAAAAAGATGGTTAGACCCTGTCTTTACTAAAAACACAAAAATTTGACAGGCATGGTGGTGCATCTGTATTTCCAGCTACTTGGGAGGCTGAGGCAGAAGAATCGCTTGAACCCAGGAGGCGGAGGTTGCAGTGAGCTGAGATCGTGCCACTGCACTCCAGCCTGGGTGACAGAGCAAGACTTCATCTCAAAAAATAAAAAGGTTAGAAATGAATGTGACAAAACCTGGCATCCGTGGTGCCTGGACAGAATCTGCATATTATTTAGGCATATTTGATATGGTTTAAACATAAATTTAAAAAAAAGTTCTGAGATATCAATTCATTTCACATCAAAGGACATTTATAAAGTACATGAAAAATGCCAAGAAATCTTCCAGATCTCACTGATCACTCCCAACCAGTAGCCATCTGATGGAGGATGTCAGTGATGCTTTGCTGGGCTGCAGCTCTTCCACGAGAAAGCAGACAGGAAGTGGGATCGCTAACACAATTTAAAGTTCTGTCAGGGCCTCTGGGAGTGGCTGCCAGGCACCTTAACTATAAAGGAATAAGCATGAGGGTTCTCCCAGAGACCCAGGTAGGCCATGAGAGGTGGGAAGCTCGGTCCTGGACCTCATTCCTGAGCCTGTCCTGTAGCCACAAGTCAGCCCTGACCACCTGACATCACAGTTCCAGGGGGAGACACACAGGAGGAATCCCATGTTCCCTTCTCCCACTGAAACCGCAGGAGCCTTCCCCAGAGAGGAGGCCATGCAGTGGCTCCGGCTTCAGTCTTTTCCAGCCAAGCCCAAGAGAAAACACAGAGCTGGTCACCATGCGGATGGGGAGGCCTCCTGGCCACCAGGACAGGAGGTTTCCAGAGCAAGGGTAGGAAGCGTGGCCAAGGAAACAGGAGGAATGACAGCCATATGTGGGAGAGTACAGTGATTCTCAGGAGGAAACGCAGTTCTAGAGCTGGACTGCGCTTTCGCCGGTCGTTCCCTTTACCTTCCTGAGCTTCTGTGTTCTCATGTTAAAAAGGGGAAGGAGGAAGGTACCTGTGGAACCCAGTAGGGCATCAATCCTCACAGTCACTGCCTGGTCACAGGAGTGCAAAGTCAAAGGTGTGTAGTGCAGTGCAAATGGGCACGACAGGAGAGGACAACCAGACCTTCTGGGTCAAGCCCAGTGCTGCCCCTGATTAACCGTGGGACCTTGTGCAAGTTATCTGAAACTGCGCCTCAGTCTTTTTATCTGCAAAATGAGGATGGTTAAATTACTGTTGGCAAAGTACTCAGAGTGGTGAGTGGCTCGTGATGGACACTGCACAAGGGCGAATTACAGTCATTCGCTGGTATCTGTGGGGGACTGATTCTGGGAAACTCCTCGGATACTAAAATTCATGGATATTCAGGTCCCTTCCAGGTGACCCTGCATATGTGGTATCTGTGAATGTGGAGGACCAAATGTGCTAGTAGTCATGGCAAAGACAGAAGGACAGTATTTTGAAGTGATGCATGTATATTTCTTTCTCACCAGTGTTTCCCTTTGGTCCTTCCACCATTGCATCTACGCAAAGAGGCTAAGTCTTGGTTTTCTAGAGAGCAGACACAAGTAACTAGAACAAGTAACTACATGATTACTGGGCTTTTAAAGAATCATGAGGGCCAGGCTTTTCCGGAAGACAGTGGCCATTATCAGTACTTCTTGAGCTGCATTTTTACAGACTAAGAGCCGAAGCCTGGAGGTTCAATCACAGAGTGGGAAGAATGAAAGAATGTATAACAAAGGAAGGAGAAGCATCTTCTGGTCTGGAAAGAAGGACCCGAGGCAGGAGGATGGAACGAGGGTGAAGCCAAGGTCAGATGTCACCACCCTGGCTTGGGTCAGCCTGCAGCTGGTGGAGGGGACACTCAGAAACATGGCCCTAGGTTTGGGAGATAACTCCTGAAAATCTTTTGGGATATCCCAGACTTTTTGGACAATTAGGAATCTGATCACTTCTGAGTACACCCAGAAGTAATCAGATTCCTAATTGTCCAAAATGCTGGGATACCCCAAAAGAGACTTAGAAACTTTAGGTTGATAAGAACAGCTGTTTTCAGTCATCAGCAAATGTTGGGAGCCCTGGAAGGAAAAGCGATGTTCTAAACTAAGAGGACCCCCCTGTCTCATCCGACTTTTGCTGTGTTCATTTTGACCTTGTTACATGATTATTTGGATGACCTCAGATTAAGAAGTCAGTGGCCAGAGGCATGAACGAAAAAGCAGTCTCTCTGTGTAGCCTACGACAAGCAGCCTCCCAAAATCATTGTCACAGTTCTGTCACCAGATGGCGAAAGTGCCTTGTCTAGCTGCCCAATTTATGAAAACCTGTTTCCAGCTCACACCCTTTGGGGGCACACAGAGGCAAGTCACGAAGTCGCTTCCATTTAAACAATGAAGTCTTCCTAGCTTCTGCTAACCTGGAACTGTGTGATTTCAGAGCTGGAGGAAAATGCGGAAGTGACTCCTTTCAACTCTGCTTTTGATGGAGTGGAAACACACCCATAGGTCTGGTGGCTTGTCGAGTCAGACCGCTGCCTGAACTCAAGTCTAGTCATACTACAGGGCCACTGATAGAAAATCTTCATCAGTAAGTACTCAGAATCCACGGGCATCTTGGAGCGCAAGTGGATTCCTGCCTGCACCTGTCAGCCACCCTCACGACCTGTAAGAAACCTGGAACATGATGTCTGCCTTTCAGCGGTCACCTGCAACTAAACCTCTCCCTCATCCTTCTTCAAGTTTCTTCCCTGAAACTGTCTTATCAAACTAGCATGGGACATGGCCAAGTTCTCCCTCCAAACTTGACAAGCAGAAGGGCCCTTGCCTGCTAGAGGCACTGGCCCTCAGTCCCTGACCCCCTGAGGGCTGGCAGGTGTCCTGCCTCGTGATGTCCCTTCATCAATCCAGGCAGGCACAGAAAGGCTCCGCACTCAGCTCCCTGCCCCTCTATGCCTTCTCCCTCAAAAAGAGAGCTAATTCTAACGTCAAGTGAAGTTGATCCATAAGCTACCTGCCAGCCTCCAACATAAGTATTATAGCAACAGAAACTAAGGACAGAGACGCTGCTGCTTGTGCCATTCTGAAAAGAATGTTTTTCTGTTCTCTTTGTCTTTCCACTCTCTGTCAGAGAACAGATTTGCACACAAAGGGGTTTAATTAAGAACTGTCCTCAGAGGCTGTCAGTTTCTGAGTCTTGGGAAGAGGACAACTCCACGTACCACAGGTCCCATTAAGAATACAACAGCCTGACAACCCGAGGCAATACGGCTTCCTTCTCAGGCCCCACAGACAATTTTTCCTTCTTTACGGTTTTAGCTTCAGGCAAGACCCTTGTCTACTAACATCTTTTAAATTCGCTCCTGAATAATTTCCTCAGATTAATACAGATCAACAGGAACTTGGTAGGTCAATTTATATGGGGAAAAACTAGTGGCAGTGTTTACACTACGTATTTATTTGGTTGTAAACAGCAGAAGAGCTAGGAGGAGAATGAGGAACACCACCTTCTTTGCTGATGGTCCAGACCGGATGGGCAGTCTGGAATCTGCCAGCCTGCCTAACTGATACACACTCAGAAAGGATGCAGCCAAACGTGCTGCCACCTGCACCCCTGCCTCTGCAAGGAGCCAAGGGGCCTTCGAGGCATCCGGACCACCAGGGCCAGTGCAGGGAGCAGCCTCTCACTTCCCATCTGGGGAGCATGGGTGATGCTGAAATGTTCGCAGAATTATTTAGTAAATAATTGGCTCATTTATAGATTCCCAAATCAAGCCCGTAAGAGAAGGAAGGTAATGTCAATGCATCTGACCACCTATTTGAGGAGAGAAGAAGGTTCTCCAACAAAAAGAAATTCTCTTCTTTAAAAACATTGGAAGATCAAAACACTTTTGTTTTAGAATTAAAGGATTAAAGCTAAGTAATCCTTGGGAGAAAAAACAGAGAGTTTAATTTTCACTTAATACATAAATGACTATGTCTTCCTAAGAATAGGCTTTTAAAAGACAGGTGTGACATGGGGATTAGTTTTCTCAGGGATGACAAATTCAAATTACTTCAGGGACCAGTCAAATAAGAAAATGAGGCTGTGGACTAGGTGTATAATAGGGAATGGTGGGGTCTGTGGCAAATGGGGGGAAATTTTAATGCAATGAAATCACTATGCCTACTTCATGCTCACACTTACCCACACTCTCACACACACACATGCACCCACATACTCTCACACACCTACACTCACACTCACACACACACTCACATATACACCCACTCTCACTCTCATACACATACCCACTCACATCCACATCTACTCTCACTCACACACACTCACACATGCACCCACACACATATACCCACACTGACACACACACTCTCATAAATGCACCCACACCTCTCACACACTCATATAAACCCATACGCACACTGATGCACACATATGCACCTACACTCACATTCTCACACACATACACCCACACTTACACATACACATGCACACACTCAGACTCACATCCACACATCCATACTCACACACACACCCCATACCCACACACCCTCTCACATCCCGCATTCTCACACACCCACATTCACAAACTCACATCCACACATCCACACCCACTCCACACCCTCTCACACTCCACACCCACACACACTCACACATGCTTTCTCTCACACCCACCCACACTCACACACTCCAACCACACATCCACACACAACACACACCCACACACCTCACACGCAGACTCTCATCCACATGCACACATCCACACTCTCAGACGCACCCACACTCTCACACACATACACTTGCACAGTCTCACACAAACATTCACACACACATTCTCTCTCTCTCTCTCACACACACACACACACACACACACACACACACACACACACAGAGCAGGAGAACTAAACTGCTCCCATTTGGCATTCTTTATGTGAGACGGCAGTGACCATGTGCACTCTGAGCAGGAAGTGGAGATGACCAAGGTGCCCGTCAGTCTGCCTTTGCCCGAAGCTGGCTCAGCTCCAGCAGCAGCGCTCACACCCCCAACTGTAAAGTGACCCACATGGATGCCCGTCTGGACAGTGTCTGAAGTCAGGGCCTGCCTGTCTCGTTAAAGCTCCTTTGGCACATCAGCTGCCAATTACCCAGAAAGTGCTGGGCCACAGCCTGAGCCAGGGGTGGACGGGCACTGTGGTCTCCCATTGCTGGCCCTGAACCTCTTCTTGAAGCTAAGCCTCCTCAAAAGTAGGCTGAAATTAGAACAGGACACCCACTGTGGTTTCTCCGGTTAATGAAATCCCTTTCCATGGCGTTTTAAGCGCTGGTGGAGAAGACGCAACAGTTCTCACTCACGCAGAAAGGGGCTCTGCACTCAGACATACAGCGCAGCGGTCCCTGAGACCTGACCATTAAATTATAACTGTTATCCCTTGATGTTACCCAGAAGCAAGATGAGCTGATTTTCTTGGCTTCCTGGAGGGCACTGGGAACCCAGATGTGAACTCTGCTACCAGCGGGGGGTTACCTCAAGCTGGGAACGAGCTGGGAAGCTGACCTTAAAGCACAGTGTAGCCCTCAGCTGCCTGTCTCTCCTGCTTCTCTTGTCCAGGCCGCAGCAGCAGCCTTATCAAAAGCCATTTTCTTTTTCAACCTACGCACTCCTGACATTTGTGTGTGTGATGCAGCAAAACCACAGTGAGTGGAGGTAAAGGTGCTAGGGGCAGTTCTGCCCCATGTGAGAAAGGAAGGTGAGCATCTGGCCACTGCTGGCTTCCTGCATATCCCAGCCTCTCCACGGGGATGGGGCTTGTGTCTCTCCAGGTCCCTGGAGCGCAGTTGTCAACAGTGCCACAGTGTTACCAGGTGGGGAGATTTAGCTCCTGGCACATCAAGAAGAATTAATAAGAATAGTGACTCACTTGAAATTAATTTTATTATATCATTTGTTTCAAGCTGCCTAAAACAAAAATATTGAGCTATCTTTTTTAAAAGCACGCAGAATTTGACAGAAACATAAATAAGAATTGTTTTAAAAGCTAGACACAAGGAAAGCAAAGATACATACAGAAGGGCCCATCTGTTTGTATAGTTGAAAGTACTATCTATTGCTGATAGGCCTATTGCTCTAAGGGCACAGTGGGCAGCAAGGAGGGAATACCACTTCCAAGCATTCTGATCTTCATTACAGGAAAGGCAGGAAAAATTGCCCATGGCTGAGCAGAGCTTGGTAGTGGGCAGTTCTGGCCAGCTAGGGTACCTTTGAAGTGTTCACCAACGTGATGATTTGGCCTAAAGCTGAGCTGGTTCCCAGTGCCTGTTTTCTAAAAATATTTAAACAAGAGGTTCTGCACAGTAAAAGTATCTATCAACAGAGTAAACAGACAATCTACAGAATGGGAGAAAATATTTGCAAATTATGCATCCAACTAAGGTCCACCATTTATATGGAATTTAAACAAATCAACAAGCAAAAACCAAATAACTCTATTAAAAAGTGGGCAAGAGACATGAACAGACACTTCTGAAAATTAGACATACAAATGAACAACAAGCATACGATAACATGCTCAACACCACTGATCATCAGAGAAACGCAAATTATAATTACAATGAGATATCATCTCACACCAGTTAGAATGGCTATCATGAAAAGGTCACAAAATAACAGATGCTGGTGAGGCTGCAGAGAAAAGGGAGCACTAACATACTGTTGGAGGAATGTAAATTAGTTCAGCCCCTGCAGAAAGTAGTTGGAGATTCCTCAAAGAACTTAAATCAGAGCTACAATTTTACCCAGCAATCCCATTCCTGGGTATGTACCCAAAGGAAAATAAATCATTCTACCAAAATGACACATGCAGTCTTATGTTCCTTGCAGCACTATTCACAACAGCAAAGACATGGAATCAACTTAGGTGCCCATCGACGGTGGATTAGATAAAAAAAATGTGGCACATATACACCGTGGAATACTACATAGTCATAAAAATATAATGAAATCATGTTCTTTGCAGCAACATGGATGCAGTTGGGTGCCATTACCTTAGGTGAATTAATGCAGGAGCAGAAAACCAAATACCACGTTTTCATTCGTAAGTGGAAGCTAAACATTGAACACTCATGTACACAAAGATGGGAACAATAGGCACTGGGGACTACGAGAGGGGTGAGGGAGGTAGGTAAGGGTTAACAAGCTATGTTCTTGTGTACTATGTTCTGTACCTGAGTGATGTGATCATTCTTACCCCAAACCTCAGCATCACACAATACACCGAGGTAACAAACCCCCTGCAAAGGCCTCCTAGGGGAAGGCAGGCAATGTTGCCCCCAGCAGAACGCCACTGGTCTACAGCTTAGTAAACAGTAAATTTTATCCAGTCCTTCTTGATTCATTCACTATGCTTCTGGGATCATTTTCCTTCTTCCTAAATTTCATCCTTTAGACTCCATTTTAAGTTCTAATAAATATTTTTTGGTGGTCAGCTCTCTATTGTATAAAGTATCCTTCTTTAGGCTCATTCCTGAAGGACAATTTTGTTGGATACATAAATTAGATTAACACCTGTTTCTCTCTTATTTAAAAATATTCTCCTCCTGTTCTGTGTTTTCTGTTGACCAGATGTCTGCTGTCAGCCTACTCACTGTTATTCTGGAGGTAATGTCTTCTCTGGTTGCTCTGAATATCTTTATTTTGCCTTTGGTGTTCTGCAGTCTCTATAATATGGCTGGGTGTGAATATATTTTTATTTATCTTTCTTTAGATTCACTGGATCTCCTGAATCAGAAAATAGATGTCTTTAATTTCTCCCATTCTCTACAATCTCATATCAGAATTCTAAGCAGCTGTGTGGTAGATGTTTTCACTCCACCCTCCGTGTATTGAAACACCTCTTTCCTGTGTTCCATCTATATGTCCATGTTTCATACTAGTTAACCTCTTCAGATCTGTTTGCTGCCTTGCTAATTATATCTCAATCTGCAGCTAGTCTACAACTGTTAATCCCTCCCATTGAATATTAATTCCATGGGATTGATATCATTCGTTAAAGTATCATTCCCTTACGCAAGTTTTATCTGATTCATATTCAATGCTGATTAGTATTTGGGATATATTTCTGTTCTTTACCCATGCACTTTATTCCAGCATTTTATTTATATATATGTAAATGAGGATATATCTTTCTGACTTACAATGCTCTTTCTTCTTGTGAGTAATTTTTATTTTGAGGTGACTTTCCTTGGAACACTATTTGTGGGAATTTTTTGCAGCCTGGGTGAAGGGTGCACCCCCTGTGTGTGTGTTTGTTTAGGTCAGATACCCGTCAATCCCTTTAAAAGAATATATTCCATTTGGATTTTTCAGACCACACAGGGAAACATGAATTGGGTTCCACATCCATAAGAGGGCTAGCCTGCTACAAATGGCAATGGTTCGGGGAAAATCTAAACATTTCTTTCTCCTCTGGACAGAGCCAAGGCCCATTGAAAGATGGTTGCCTGTATTGTTTCACTGCAGTACAGGTTCTTAGGTCCCCCGGCTTTATAAGATAGATCCTGATCTGATTCTCTCTACTTGCCGACCTGAACTCATCACATGCCCCAATCTGGCAACAATTGGTCATGAGTGCCAAGGGCCCAGGCCTCAAGATCAAGAGATGCTCCCAGACAGCCAGCACTTCAAGGTGGACTTTGCACTGTCGACTCCAACTCCAGCTTTAGAAATTAATTTACCTTGCTTTCTTGACACATCAGCTGTCCTTTTAAAAATAGCTGTCCTTTTTTTTTTTAAATATACTATGTTGTTATTTTTATTTATTTATTTTTGAGATAGAGTCTCACTATGTCACCCAGGCTGGAATGCAGTGGCGCAATCTCAGCTCACTGCAACCTCCACCTCCTGGTTCAAGCTATTCTCATGCCTCCATCTCCCGAGTAGCTGGGACTACAGGTTCACACCACCACACTTGGCTAATTTTCGTTTTCTTATTTTCTTTCTTTTCCTTTTTTTTTTTTTTTTTGAGGCAGAGTCTCGCTCTGTTGCTCGGGCTGGAATGCAGTGGTGCAATCCCAGCTCACTGCCAACTCTGCCCCCAGTTCAAGTGATTCTCCTGCCTCAGCCTCCTGAGTAGCTAGGATTACAGGCATGTGCCACCACGTCTGTGCTAATATTCTGTATTTTTAGTAGAGACGGGGTTTCACCATGTTGGCCAGGCTGGTCCCGAACTCCTGACCTCAGGTGATCCACCCACCTCGGCCTCCCAAAGTGCTGGGATTACAGGCGTGAGCCACCACGCCCGGCATTTGAATGTGGAATGATAGACCATGGAGACTCAGAAGGGTGTCAGGGATGGGGAGGGACTGGATAATGAGAGATTACTTAATGGATACAGTGTACATTATTCCAGTAATAACTACACTAGGAACTCTTCCTTTACCACTACGCAGTGTATCCCTGTAACAAATTACACTTGCGCCCCATCAATTTATACAAATGACACTTTTTCTTTTAAAAATGCATGTTTTATATGATATCCAGGATTTCAGGGATTTTGTTGGGCTGTTCTCCATATTCCCAGGAAGGTAAAAGGAAGGAGTAGTCTCATGTTTAAAGCACTATCACTTCTACTGTACTTGCATACTTGTACAGAGCCACCTGGCATTTTAATTTTTCCTTCCTTCCTTCCTCTCTCCTTCCCTCCCTTCCCTTCCTTCCTTCCTTCCTTCCTTCCTTCCTTCCCTCCCTCCCTCCCTCCCTCCTTTCCTCCCTCCCTCCTTCCATCCCTCCTTCCTTCCTTTCTTCCTTCCTTTCTTCCTTTTTGAGACAGGGTCTCACTGTGTTGCATAGGCTGGTCTTAAACTCCTGAGCTCAAGGGCTCAAGTGATCCTCCCACCTTGGCCTCCCAAACTGCTGGGATTACAGGCATAAGCCACTGTGCCCGGCCATGGAGTTTTCATTTTCCATCTCTATGCTTTTTCACAGGCCTAAGGCTTCTGAGAGATCTCACAGAGCCCTTGGCAGAGGTCTGACATCATCTTTTTCCACAGATTTGAAAGGCAGTCTATGTCCTGGCCGCACCCCAGTGCCCGACAGAAATAGAATGCGAAGTACGATCCAGCTGGCAGGATTTCAGCCTTGGAACAGACAGGCAGCAAGAAGGATTTCCAGCTACGTGGTCAGAAAAGTACCATGAAGGATGGTTACAGGGTAGGTAGGCCTGGGTGGGAAACCACATCCTTCACATAAACTCACAGTTGTTACATTTAATACAAACTCTTTTCTTTTCCCTAGAACATCTGGCCCAGGATTCCCCTGTCATTTAAAAACAAGCCATCAACAACAATGGAGTCCGGTAATAATAATAGAGTGGCTTCTCACTGTGTGCCCCCTTGACCCCCGACCCAAGCTCTCACAGTGCCTCACACACCACAGTGCTGCTCCCTGTCTCCTGGAGGGGGCCATTTGCTTCCGTCACATCTCCAGGATCCAGCCCAGGGCCTGGCACACATGTTGTCCAAAATATTTTAAAATAAATATAATAATTTTTCTGTTAGAGCTTATCAGATTCAGAGATACCATCTGAGGAGGTAATGCTTTATGGAAAAACAGCTCTATGGAGTCAGTCCCTAATGATTGGAGGGTCTACAAGAGTCCTCCTACAGACCAAAATCTGGACCAGGTTGTGGCCACCTCCACCTGAGCTGCACGCTCCACAGAACTTGTCTAAATAACCACATCAACTTTATTCAGAGCTTTACAGGTGCAAATTGCTTTCATATACATCTTATTTACTTCTTATAATGGGAGAGAAATGCAAACTACTATCCACTGTTTTTTCCTTTCTTTTTTACTTTTTAGGATGGGGTCCCACACTGTTGTCCAGGTTGGAATGCAGTGGCCCAATCATGATTCACTACAGCCTCAAATTCTTGGGCTGCAGCCATCCTCCTGCCTCAGCCTCTCAAGTAAGGTGAGCACCAACATGTCTGTCCTTTTTTTTTTTTTTTTTCAATTTGTTTTGTTGTAGAGATGGGACCTTGCTATGTTGTCTAGGCTGGTCTTGAACTCCTGGAATTAAGTGATCTTCCCACCTCAGTCTCCCAAAGTGCTGGGATTATAGGCATGAGTCACCACACCAGGCTTCATTATCCATTTTTTTTTTTTTTTTTTTTCCCACTAGAAAAGGAAGCTCTGAATGTTGTCCAGGGAAGCACTGGATAAAACAGAATCCAGCTCACATTGCCGTGTTCAGATGATAAATTCCCAGAAGCTGATTCTCCACCAAAACTGAAGAGGGGAGGACTGGAGAGCATGGGACCTACTTTCCTACCTTCCAATATCAACTGGCTGTATGATTTTGAAGGGGGCACTGACTTTTCACTGCCTGTGAACAAGAGGCTTTTGAAAGTCCTGTATTTACAGGAGCATGGGTGAATTGCACATCTGCCGAGTGGGGGTGTGGTCAGCTGGAAAGCAAATGCCCTCCCAAAGGAGCAGCCCTGCCCAGCTCTGGCAGATGGCTGCCATCTGGGAACCATTTCATTTTTGTAAGAATTAGGCAATCTGGGAATTTATATGAACCTCTCACTTGTCAAATATTGGCACTAGTAAACAAATGCTTTATATGCCGTGAGCCAAACAGGATACCTCCTAGAACAAGATCTTAATCTCGGGACGCCTGTTGCCCCACATAGATCTGGTAATCCCTGGAGTCCCACCTGCCTCTTGGGATCTAATCTTCTTTTCATTGCCCCCTGTACTCATTCCCCTTTGCCCTCAGGGAAATTCTGGGACTACATGCTTTTATTCTCATTATGACACAAGACTTCATACTTTGAAGGACAAGACATTTATGTTGTCCATCAGATGGCTGAGTCAAATGTGATATAAATCCATGTAAACAGATGCTTAACCAAGTGGATCGAGCGTGTATTGGACATACATGTGGGCAAGGTACTCTGAGCCTGTGTAACTTTTCCTTTTTCCAAGTACCCGAAATGTTCTCCACCGCACAAAAAATGCCACTTCATCACCATATGGTCATGAAGACACTATGCACGATTTTCAGAGTCCAGCACAGTAGGATTCAAATCCTGTCTTTACCATTTAGTAGCTCTATGACCTTGATCAAGTAACTTAATTTTTTGTACCTTAGTTTTCTCTCCTTTAAAACAAAGCAAATACCACCAACTCGTTAGTCTGTTGTGTAAATAACTCCAGAAAAGCCAATTTATAAAAAATATTGGCACTAGATAAATATTGATTCCCTTCTGCCCATTGTAAAAGGCCAAATGTTATGGTGCTAATTCCATCATACGTACACATCAGATATTGTGTGGAGCACGCAAATAAGCAGTTTTTAAAGTTGTGTTTCCCCCACCTGAGTTAAGAACACATCTGAAGAGTCCAGATATGTCATATGGACTCCCTCTTTTTTTAAAAAAACTGAGAAGTCTAGAATTTACAAAATCTCACTCAGAAACAAAACAAACTCAGGGACAGCAACAGTACATGCATTAGCCTGACTTTCAGAAAAGAACACAGATTGACTCATTTTACTTAGTGAAGGTATATAATAAAAGCATTGTTTTCAGTTAAGTAGCATTAGCCAAAAGAATATAAATACCATTAGACTGAAAAGTACGAATCATTGTGGGTTTCTCTTTGCTGGCACTTTCTCACAATTGCAATAGAGATCTATTTAGATGGAGGTTTTGATTCCAAATTTCATGTTAGATTTTTTTTTTAATTGATAATAACCTAGAAATATGATTTAGCAGTGGAGTTAATGTCAAGTCAGATATGGAAGCAGTCAGAAAGGATTTAGTTTAACTCAGTGGTCCCAAATCATTTTACCCTTTCCTGTTCTCTCTCTCTCACCAGTTCTCATGCTTTGAAAGACAGTCTAGTAAGCATCATTTATTAATAATTCATCTTCCCTTTTTCTTCAAAGACTTATACAATTGCCAATCAGAGCTCCTGATTGGCTATGATAACCAGTGTTGACACATGGGGCTGATATCAATCTTACCAAAAGCAAAGAAATGTGAAGTTTTAGTTATCCTGTATAGCCCTATTTCAGAGTCTCAAAAATCCTATTAGGTTCTATAAAACATGAAATAAGCTTGCAGACTTCCCTTTCCACCATCACAGTCCTCCAGGGGACCAAGATTCCCATGATGAAAACAACTTGCTGATCAAAATAGAATGATTTTTTTTAATTAACACTTTTCAAATGTGATTTGCTTCTGAACAAATCACATGGTCAAGGAGGTAAAATTTACATCTGCTCAGTGTAGCTCCCCTCCCTACCCTTAGTCACCTTCTAGTTTTCTGTGATACAAGGATCCATTCCCATAAGTAAAAGAACTCCTAAAGTGACGCTCAGAATGGAATGGACACAGAATCAGAATGGTCAATATGAGCCCCTCAGTTAATGTTCAGTGGCACACCCTTCATCACCACTCCCTCTGCGCCTTCTTTATAAGCACTGCTTTCCCATGAGGCAGGCTGATGCATCCTCACACACCCCACTGTTACTACCTCGTTAGGCCTGTTTTAATGAAATCAATTCTGGTCACGCATACTATGTTCTGGGCTAAACTGCGTGCTTCTACCATTCAAATTTTGAAGTTCTTACCCCAGGAGCTCAGAATATGACTGCAGACAGGATCCTTAAAGAGGTAACTAAATTAAAATGAGGTCATTAGAGCAGGCCCCAATCCAATATGAGAAGAGGAGAGGTGGACACAGACAGATGCAGAGGGAATGCCGCAAGAAAACCGGGAGAAGATGGACATCTGCAAGGCAAGGAGAGAAGCCTCAGATGAAATGAGCCCTGCTGACACCTTGATCTTGCACTTCCAGATCACTTGGAAATCTGGAAGTCTGGAAATTTGGACTTGCAGATTTATTCCAAGACAATAAATTACTGTTTAAACTACCCAGTCTCTGGTACTTTGCTATGGCAGCCCTGGCAGACTAATATACTGTAGGAAGCAGAAAACAGTTGAAAATATCATTCATTTACTAAAATAAATAAATAAATATACATATAAGCCAAGAGACAAGCTTCTTTATTCAAAGTTGGATCCCTGCTGGTATAAGTTAAAGAAAAAAAGACAGTTGGTATAATCTGAGAGGCAGTGGAGAAAATTCTACTGTTAACTGTGTTTTTATTTGGATGTACAAATTAAATTACAACCATCCCCGGAGGAATGAACACATTACTCTCATTATTATTAGCAGCTTAATGGTATTTTGTGGAATCAGTGAGATCTTTCACCAGTATCTAGCTGAGATCAAACAGGCTGTAAGGAGTGGAAGTTTGAATGAGGTAAAAGAGTACAGAGGGAAGGGAAAAAACAGGTTTGGAATATGCAGAAAACTGAGTAGAGAAGGCAGCAAGAAAATATGCCCAACGAAAGAGAAGCCTATGAAGACAGGGAGAAAACAGCACTCCTGATGGAGCCAAATACCTTGCACAGGCTCTGGGGCTAACCTGCTCAAAGAGTGTCCAGCCTCCATCAATGACTAGTAACTTTCTCTTTCTCTTACCCCCGCCCCCACCATCTCTCTCTTTTTCTCTGGAAGCAGAGAATAGACTGTTAAAGGACCTATGCATCTTACAGGGACTGAGGCCCAAGTAATCTCACTTTCACTTCTTTCCTTCCTTGCTAAAGTAAACAGTGCTCCAGGCATGACCCGACTATACCACAATCTCCATTTGAATTACATTTTCTTCAGAGAAGTGCAAAGCACTTCAGACAGAAATGCTTTCCTTTTTCATTTGCTATGTACTTTGTGCTATGCAAACTGCAGACTACAATTTATCTCTATGTGAAACCCAGAATACCCAGAGCAGGCATGTTAACAATTTCTGTGCCCTGGTACTCAGCATCACGACAAATCTCCATTACTACAACCGACAAACCCTGTGGACTCACAACTAACCCTACACCATTCTACATTCATCTTTTCAACACTCTCCAAAAAAGCATTCCTTTCTTTTTTGTACATTGATGGAAACAAAAATGGAGACAATAAATGGCTTGCACAAGGCCACAATACATCAGGGGAATGCCTAGAAATGTTCCTGATACTAACTGAAATGGGCAAACATGATGGAACACTATAAAATCTTTATGTAGTTGACATACTATAGGAACAGGCATTTAATTAAAAATATATAACAACTTTGCAACATTCAAGCATGTGTCCATCCCAGCATCTGGTAATTAGTGATGAAAGTTTAGAATGAAATGTCATGTGAAGATGGAGGATGCATCTAATCCTCCAAAAATAGCCTTACTGGTATTTCAATTCTTCCTAAGATTGTAATCTTTCCAATTTCCCTTTTGTCAGTATCATCTCCCATGCACAGAGTTTGAAAACACATTTGACCTATTGACTACCAAACAGGTAGCCACAAGGAATTAAATAAGAGATCCTTCTCCATAGACAAAAGCCGCTTCATGGCTGCTAGCACTTAGCATGAGTTATTAAGACAGAAGTTTGAATTCTTCCCTCTACCTGTGATCTTACATAGATAAATGGACAATGTAAACTATTTGGGCTTTCTAGATCAAAGGGCTACTAATTCCTCAGTTTATCTCTTAGGACAATTCTAACAAATTACTATGGAACTATAAACAATGCAAACAACGAAAGCAATTAATTAAAAACCAACTGCTTATCTTTGACTTTAGAAGAGCCAATGGTGTTGCCAATTCAAAACTTAAGCGAATTGTTCCAGTGGGCCCAGGTCTATGTCTCTGCTCCAGGCCAAAATGGAAGGTCCCTTTTCTGGGCTCTTGTGGCATCCACAGGTTCCTTTACCTGGACACATCTGCCTGTGCACTTTTGTATTGCACGCAAAACATCTGGCAAGATATCTGCCAGACTCACCACCCCCACCCTCCCACCGTAGGCAGGAAGCATTTAGAGGGCAGCGCTTCTAATTTAGTTAATTTTGTATGGCCTGGGCCCGGTTCAAATGAGTTTCTACAGTTCAGATTTTGAAGTTCTCAACTGTCTCTCTCCCAAGGGCCGAAGTCAAATGCGAGTACTTAGGCAATGTATGCCTGGAGCTATATTCTGCTAGGGGAGCCTAGAGAAAGCTGGCCCCTTATCTTACAGATAAGAGGAAAGAAACCCAGACGGGACATGTTTTTTGTTCCAGTCCTGCAGCTGGTTAGTGGTAAAGCCAGAATAGAAAACCATGTGTCCTGACTCTAAATTGCAGTGCCCTTTCCATACTTTGTACACTATATATAGATCTATTCTTCCTGGCTTTGTATTTCTATAACACTTGATAATTCATTGCCACAAGTCATTAACTACATGGCCTTCACATCCTAGGAATTAGCAGATCTCCCAGGCTAATTCCAGGAGGGGTATTCCAGCAGAGTTGCTCCCTACCTGTTTCCCAAGCTTTGCTTTAGGGGCTACACGTTCCACGGCGCCCTCTGCAGGTGGGAAAAGGACAGCTGTGGCCTGGCAAGTCAATGGGCCAAGTCCAGGCAGGCCATAGGTTGAGCCTACCTTCAGGTGTTTGGAATAACTGAACATCTGTGCAGGTCTCTCTCAGGGCCCTAGCTCACGGGCACGGATTTTAACCGGAGCCTGTGCATGCATGCTGGGCAGCACCTCCACCCAAACCAAAGTTTTAGTGGAGTATAAGGGTTAAAAACCTGAGCTATGAAGTAGAACTTCTTAGTGTGACATACGAATCTGCTTCTTAATAGCTGCTCTGCCTTCAAAACATTATTTAAATATTCTATGTCTGTTTCCTCTTCTCCATAAAATGGAGACAATGGATAATAATCCGCCCCCTAGCATGGTATAAGATTTAACTGATGTACATGAAAAACAGCAGGATCCTGACACACAGTAGACACTGGAGAGATGCCTGGTGCTATTAACACTGCCACTACTCATCTAAAGCAAAACAATTTTTAACCATTAACTGCACTTGTTGGTTTCGCCATCCACTATGATTTGACACCCAATAAACAAATATTTTCTTTTTCTTTTACTTTTTAGAACATTTGCATGATACCCTAAACACATAATCTAGGCAAATGGCTTACTTATATGCATAGTCTCCCTTAATTAGCTATCAGCTGAAGAATATATCCCAAATGGCATCGTAAATTACCCTGTGTTTGAAAACAGGTTGAGCATTTCCCTGACAACATTCCCAAATTAGGAGCAGTACATTAATGTTGAAAGTCCCTCCCATACTTGCTGGGACCCTTCCCTTCAGTGCTATGGGTTTCATCCTCATGAAGCCCTTTTAAAGTGAACACCGAAGGAATCCCTAAGGATTGACCACAATGCTCGTGGAAGGATTACCTCTGTCCTGAAAAAGAGAGGTCATGTGAAAGGGGCGTGAACACAGCGCTCTCCACCTCTGAGGACCAGAGAGCACCTCTTCTTCCAAGTGGGGGACCACAGAACCAAAGCTGTTACACCCCTTCCTGGAATGTGCAAAGTCGCCCAGCGGGCGTTCGCCTCTTACCACGAACTCCTCCAAAGTCTGATAAGTCTTGCCCCGGAACTCGCAGTAGTTCTTCCTCTCCTTGCACTGCGGGCAGCACTGGCTCGTGTCGACGTGGATGCAGCGCGGGTGTAGCCTCGGGCACTCGGGCTGAGCGCACAGCGGCCCCTCCTCGGTGCACAGGCACGGGCAGGCCGAGGGGCCCGGCGCGAACTTCTCCCCGATCGCGTATACGAAGCCGCTCTCGTCCACGCAGCCCTTGCCGCGGTAGTCCGGGTATACGTACTCCTCGGGTGGCTCAGGCGTGGGCGCGAGTTCCGGGCCGATCGCGTCCTGGGCGGCTGCGGCCAGGGCTTCCCCCTGCGGGGTGTCCCCACGGGGCCGAGCCTGCAGGTCCCCGGCCTTGGCGCCCCCGCCCTGGGAGACCCAGGCCTGCTTCAGCTTGCTCCACGGCTCCCGGCCGGCGAGCCCACGGCCGCTCTTGCTCTTCCAGTCCCGGCCGCTGCCGCCCTCGTCCCTCGCCGGGCGCCCGAGCTCGTTCACCCTCCCCGGGCCGTCCCGAGAGGCGTGCTCGCGCTTCTCCTGGCCCGGCTGCTCTGGTGCCTGGGCCAGCTTCTCCAGCGGGATGCTCGGACTGCACAGAGCCACCATCAGGCAGCAGGTGACCAGGAGGGAACTGGAGAGCGCGCCAACTGCCATCGCAGTGGAGCTGGGCATCCCCTACCACGTCCCGGCGGGCGGGCGGGCGGGGAGCGCGGCCGAGGGGCGAGTCGCATTCACAGCCCGGGGGCGCGCCGCCGCCAGCCGGGAGCCGCCGTCCCTGCGGAGAGAACAGCAGCACAACTGAGCCCCGCGGCCCGCGCGCGCCCCGGCCCGCAGCGGCCCCCACCCGGGCTCGGGCATCGCTCTAGATTAACGAGCTGGGCGACGGGGGCGGGGGCAGCATGCCCAGCGTCGGTGCACGGCCGGGGTTCTTAGACATCACAAATTGTGGAAGGATACATTGCAAGCGAAATCCAAGAACGACACCGACCGGCGTGTTTTTGATGTAGCCGTGATTAGTGTTGGAGATGGCCAAGGGTGGCTTGCGGGGCTCCGGGAACACAGCGAGCCGCGCCCGCGCCCCCTGCAAAGCCCTGCTGGGAACCACGTAATTCAGACACCCAGGGTGTCCCTCCCTAGGTCCTGGCCACATTTCCCGAAGGTTATTAAATGGAGAATTCCGCAGTGGAGTTAGAGACGGACGAATGTACAGGAAGATAAGAGGGAAACTCTTTCTCATTTGCTCTAGGGGCTTGTGTTGGGAAAAATGGGGGTAGGTCAAACAAAGCTTCTTCTAGGACTCCACGATTCATTTCTAACAACTTCTTAAAAGCCTCCCGTCCAGGGAGCAGACGCCCCTTCCCCGCTCTCTGGGCCCCGCTGCAGGAAAGGACACCCTCGGCCCCTTCCCAGACCGCGGGATCGGGGATTCCCGGGGCTTCGGCTACTCCGCCGGCCCGCCCCTCCGAGCCTCAGGAGCCAGGTCGCCGGCCGCGGCGCTCAGTCTTGTAATGTCCTGGCTGAGGAGCAGAAGCGCCCGGGCAGCACCAAGGTGTGCAGTGCGGGAGGCTGGGGCTTCGGAGCGCAGAGTTGGGGGCGAGACCCTCTCCGTCAGCCTTTCTGGGTTCCAAAGTTTCTGCCGCCCAAAGAGGCCGGGAGAGCCCGAGACGCCGCAGGACGTCGGCAATCCAGCCTCTCTGCCTCACTCCCCAAATGCCCCCACTCTGCGCACTCCGGTGCGTCTGTTCCCTCCCCCCTCAGCCCTCCTCCCAGAGGGCTCCGGAGGTGCCCGGCCCTGCTCACCCCCTGCCGGGTCCCCGCGGACCTCAACACTGCGCGAAGCGCCCGCGTTCACAAACTTGGGCGGGGGACAGGGTTCCTCCGGAGCAGCTGAGCGGCGGAACAGAGCCGGGGCGCGTCCGGTCTCTCAGGGACCCCCAGCATGCACCCCCAGCCCTGAAGACGGGCGCCCAACCTACATACATGAGCGCAGGGCGCGAGCCGGACGCCGGACTCGCCGCGGGCGCCGCGGTAGCAGCGGCGGGGGCAGACCCGGGTTGCCAGCACCCATCCTGGGCCTGCTGGGACCCGCGCGGGGCGGACCGAGGAGAGCCCAGCCCCACCTGCGCGCTCCGCCCGGCGCGCGCACCGGGCTAGGGCGTCTCCAGGGACTCGCTCATCGCACTGCCAGCTGCCCGTGGTCGCGGCCCCAACTCCCGTCAGTGCCCGCGTCGCCCTCAGCCGATCATCCTCCGGCCTCTTCCCCGCTTCTTCGCGACCCAGGACGCCCTGGGGGCCACCCCGGCCCCGCCTCGCTTCTCTCTGCGGACGGGCTCAGGGATTTCTCTAGACCCGGCGGTCGGAATGTCTGGGCAGCCGCGGCGCGTCGGAGGGAAAGGAGAAGCCCGGAGCGCGGCCGGCGTGCGAGTGGCACCGAGGCGGGCATGGGAGCCAGCGCGCCCGCCTCCCGCCTCCCCCTGCAGCAGCCGCCTCCCGCCCGGCTCGCGCTCGGCTCCCTCCTCTGCTGCCCCCGCTCGGGAGGCGCCGCCGCGGCCCGCGCTGCCCCCGGAGAGGCCCTCCCGCTGCACCCACTCCCTTCTCTGCGCCCGACCCACCTAGCAGTCGCCCGCGTGGCCGTGTCCCCAGCCGCAGACCCTGCTCGGCTGCCACTCTCCCGGCGTGTCACTCACTTTGCGCTGGACCTTTCATCTTGGCTTTTTTCTTTAATTTCTTCCTTCCTAATTGGTCCCCTCTGGCTTTCCTCTCTGTGGACAGCTTGGTTCAGCTACTGATTCAAAGGCCGTGTTAGTTTAGCAGACTGTTGAGAATGTTTCGTCTTTGCATTCAGAAACCCAGAGCCATAGACGTCTGCGAGTAAGAAACGTAAAAAATCTCCAGCGCGAACTTTCTGAATGTCTGCCAGTCTCTCTCCACTCCCATCTTTCTCTTCTTGCCTGCTCTCTCTTCTACTACAAATCAAAACGTTTCCCAACTTTGCTAGACTCCTCAACTCTTAAGCAGAGGCCTGATTGTTTTTACTCTTTGATCTTGTGTAAAGGAGAGAAAATTAATAGTACCTATTCAAATTAATCCCTGAAATAAAATTTTCATGGAAATGGCCATCCCCAGGGCAGTGGTTCCCACTCATGGCATTTTAGAATCCTGAAAATGCTCAGATGGTAAACACATAACCTTCCCTGCAAGTTCAGGCGCTTTGCCTGGTGGGAACTGGGGAGGCTGGCTTGGAACAAAGTAGTTCCTCTAACTTTTAAAAATCACCTTGAGTTCATTTCCTTTGTAGGGACATAGATGACTCCGGAAACCATCATTGTCAGCAAACTGACACAGAACAGAAAATCAAACTCTGCATGTTCTCACTCACAGGCCGGTGTTGAACAAAGAGAACACATGGACACAGGGAGGAGGGCATCACACCCTGGGGTCTGTTGGGGAGGCTAGGGGAGGGACAGTGGGGGGAGGGGGGAGTGGGGAGGATGAGGAGAAATGCCAGGTATAGGTGAAGGGGTGTGGAGGCAGCAAACCACTTTGCCATGTGTACCTATGCAACAATCCGGCATAATCTGCACATGTACCCCAGAACCTAAAGTACAATTAAAAAAAATGGACAAAAAAAGCTTATCTGAGGTGCTAGGAAGGCCTCCTTGAAAGTGATACTTCCGCTTCAGCGTCCAGAGGAGCTGGGTGTACAGGCCACCACATAGGGCTAATACATTTTTAATTTTTTTGTAGAGATGGGGGTCATCCTTTGTTGCCCAAGCTGGTTTTGAACTCCTGGCCTCAAATCCTAGCCTCTCAAAGTGTTGGGATTACAGGTGTGAGCCATCATGCCCAGCCCTTTCGTTTCTTGTTACCCTCAGACCACACTCGCTTGTGGCTGCCGCAGCCTGCCCACCCACCTGCCCCTCATTACATGCTCTAATCAGTGACGGCCTCTGTGTCTTTATGATGCCTCTAATCCAAACAGCACAACTTTCTCAGCACCACCAAAATGAAAACATGGCTCAAGGTGTGACCATATATAATGTGCAAAATGAGTCCTCAGTATGATAAAAGCAAGTGCTTTTATAGCATGGTTAGGCTACAGTTTTTGTGGTTTGACTTACTTATTAGCTAATTCTGTTCTTCTCGTTAAATATCCTGTTTGTTTTGTTTTGCCAACAGCACTCTCATGTGGTTACAATGGGGTAGCCCCAAGCACGTGACTAATAAGAACAAAACAGTAGTAGTATGTGTCCAGAATTCTAACTGAAAAAATGATTGGGGGCTCAACTGAGGGAATAATGATGTCTCTTTATTGATCCCACCTCAATCATGAGTCTCTTTGAATCGCAAACTTCTTGTCCCAGTAGAGAACCATGAATATGAGATAGCCAAACTTGCAAGAAGAGGCCAGACAAAACTAAGGACGATTTAAGTGACCACATGGCCAAATGGCTTTGTTCCGTCAGATGTTCTCAGAGATGGTGTTATAGGACCCATTGAATGAGGGAGATAAGCAGTTTCCGAGGAATTGCTGTCCTTTGTGAAGAAGAAAAAATGCCCATGCAGCTTGATGAGCTGAGTAATTTGAGAAAATCTAGGGGACTTTGCAGGCATTGAAGGAATATACAAGTTTTTTTTTTTTTTAATTGCCAGTGCAGTGAATTGTTGTGATTCTTTTCTTCTTTCCTTCCTTTTTTCTTTCTTCCTTCCCTTTGCCCTCTTCCTTCCCTTTCTCCCTGCCTCCTCCATCTCTCTCTCTCCTTTCCTTTTCCTCTTTCTCTCCCTCCTTTCTTTCCTCTTCTTTTTTTTCACACACCCCCACACACCTCCTACTTTTATTTATTCCCTTCCTCCTCTTTCCTTTCTTCCTTTCCACTTATTTTTCTTTCCCTTGCTTTCCTTTCCCTTCTTTTCCTTTCCCCCCCTTTCCCTTCCCTTCTTCTTTCCCTTTCCCTTCCCTCCTCTCCCTGCCCCTCTTCCCGTCCCTCCTATGCCTTTCCTTTCCCTTCTCTTTACCTCCTCTTTCTCTTCTGTTTCCCTTCCCCCTCTCTTTCCCCTTCGCTTTTGCCTTTGCCTTCCTCTTTCCTTTTTTCCAGGCTGCAGAGTGCAAAGCAGCCACAGAAAGATCTCTGGTCAGGGAGTGAGTTGACATGGGTGCCGTCCAAGTTCCACCAGGGGCCAGTTTTGCAACCTTGATCACGTCACTCATTGTTACAGGCTCTTTGTTTTCTCACCTTTAAAAGGAAAAGGAGAGATTCTCTGAATGAAGAGGAAACCCAAAACACTCTAGGAATATAGCACATTTCTGCCTCCATGCCCTGTTTTAACTGAGTTTATTGCTTCCATTTACTTCCTGTGTGCAAGAGTTAAATTCATCTGCTGAGGTAGTCTTATTTAGAAGCCAGTCTAAGAGTCTGAGCTTGGCTGCAGGGCCAATCCTGAGCAGTGCAGAGCAAGTGGGTTCCAGGCAGGAATCTAGGCCAGTCACCTTCCCTGTCCCTTTTGGTGGAATTAATCTTACCTTTATTTTCTACCCAGAGCATGGTTTATGTCTCTTGTACAACCCTTATAACAGTCAACTTTTTCATAGCTCCAGGTAATTTGTACCCACCTCTGAAATGGCAGCTCATTAAGGGGCAGTGGCTATGCTTTAGTCATCCTTCTATGCTTAGAGCTAATAGGGCCAAGTGAGGAGGGAAGGAAGCAGCAATAGAAGGAGAGAAGGAAAGAAGGAGGGAGAGAGTGAGAGGAGAAAGGAAAGGAAAGTGATTCAGAGGGAGGGAGAGAAGAAGAGGAAGGGAGGAAAGAGGGAAGAAAGGAAGCAAGAATGGGAGGAAGTAAAGAAAGAGAATAAGGAAATGAGGGATGGAAGGAGGCAGAGAGGGAATGGAGGGAGGGGGAGAGGGAAAGAAGAAGGATGAAGGAAAGGGAAAACATAGGAAGGAAGGAAAGAATGAATGAAGGAAGAGTAAAAGAGAGAAAAGGGAGGAATGGAGTGAGGGCAGGAGAAAAAGAATTGAGGAAGAGAGGAAGGAAGGGAGAGTAAGAAGAGAGGGAGGAAGGAAAGGGAGGGAGGAAGAGAGAGGGAAGGAAGGAAAAAGAAAGGGAAAAGAAAGAAGGAAGGAAAGAATGATGAAAAAAGAAGGATTGAAGAAAGGGAAGAAGGAAGGAAGGAGGGAAAGGAGGATGGAAGAGGGAGGGAGGGAAGGAAGGAAAACCAAAACTAGGAGAAATTCGCTTATTATTTATACAATGTCATGCAAGTTTACAACCATCTATTCAATTCCTTACAATACTACTAGTTTTAGGGACCATTATTGTTTTCCATTTTGCTTGTGGAAAAACTGAAAGAGATTAGACTTGACTAATGTTACCCAGCTAATAAGGTAAGAGCCTGGTTGACAGCGACACCTGTGACTGCACTCCCAGGTTCCTGTCCCAGCAAACCCCCACTGCTGTCTCTTCCAGGTGGGCATGACTTACTATTCTGGGCTAACTGGCTCTCCCCAGTTTCTCTATCCAGCCAGAACTGCAGGACCTCAAGCACTGGGCTTTACATTCATCATGGCAGAGAAGCAACAGGTCATGTAAGGACCAGGGTGGGCTGCAGGGGTCTTGGGGGCAGTCCTGAGAGGATGCTACATCTTCACTTTCTCAGGCCAGGCCCCCCTTTAACAGGGACTCAGGTTTGCCAACAAATGAGAGAACACATTAACACATGCATGGCTGCGAAAGGATCTCTGGATGGGCATTTTCTCAGACCCAGAAGAGGACCAGTCAAGGATCAGATTCCCCTGGGAGGAAGCACAAAAGAGAAGATGCCCTGGGAGGAAAAGCCCTTCAGGGCGCCCATTTGCAAGTGAAATAGAAGAGAGGTGAGGAGCTTAGGTCTGCTCACAAGCTCATCTGCTGCAACTGCGGTGCCAGCTGTTTGTGATTTGAAAGTGGAAAAGACTGTGTGGAATAAAACATAAACGAAGTTAGGATGACTGTAGACCTGACCGGGAAACCAAGAAGGCCTTTAATGGAACGCAGATTCAGTGAGGGAACAAGCACCTTGCACATTTGCTCTATGGGGTGAGCTGCTTGTGATGCAGAGGCGAGCCAGCTTTACAGGTGGCAGTGGAGAGAACTGGCAGACTGCTGGCGCGCCTCACCTTTGCAGGTGAGGAGACAGTGTGGCTGCCCTGGGGAAGGAGGGCCTCCCGGGGCCTCATGTTCCAGGCACACCAGCCACAGCAGTGCCTGCAGAAAACACAAAGGGCTCCCCACTCCTGCTCACGCACTCACTCCTCCGGCTGACTGCAGATTGCCTGAGCCCACGGAGAAGAGTTTTCCTTCATTTAGTTCACACCTTTGGCAAAGCCATTTAACTTGAATTCTGGGCCTGGGCCAGCAAAGGAAATGCTGTGAAACCTTCATCTTTGAGGGTTAGAGGGAATAAAAGCCACTTCCACCTGAAATCAAGGGTCAGCAGGATTATTATGGTTCAGGCAGAAAGGTGACAATTAATGAGTGGGCGAAGGCCACTTTGGTGCTCAGATGGCTTTTTATGGATGTACACCGAGCAGGCCTGGCTGCTAAGGGAGCCACTAATTAAAGTTCTGCCCTGGAACAGGCTGCCAGTCGGCAGGGCAACAGCTCCATTACTGCTTCCCCTTTTGATACATGTCTGCAGCTGAGAGTTAGTGTTCCCCGGGCCGACCCGCCGCACATGCTGCCTGATTACAACACACCTTGGGGACGCATCCCTTCTGCTATGATGCCAAAAGTCAGCAGCATCTGTTCAGATAATCAAATGGATGACTCACAGATATTCTTCTGAAATCAGTGGCAAAATCTTCCTCCTTGAAAAGAGGTTTCCAGGGATCCATTTTTAGTAGACTATAAAGTCATCCACTGTACTGGCATCAACGACCCCATAGATATGGACCAAAAAAAAGTTTCAGAAACAATTATTATGAAACAAAGGCCTATTGAAGCTTACCACTCTAAGAAGCACAACAAGGTGTTGGCTCAGAGTGGTTGGAATTGCAGATGGCACAGCCCTGTGCAGTAGTGGGACAGGACAATGGTCCATAAAGTACAGGTAAGAATTGCATTTTTAAAGGTCTTTCCTCTTACCTGTGGAGAGTTCCAAAGGAGGAAATCTTTTTCTAGTGCTGCATGCCATGTGGCCCTATTTGGGCAAGATTTTCCTTGGAGTCAATAAAGGGAACCTGAAATTCACTCTGGAGCCCGTCTGAGTTGGGACGTGTTTTCTCCTGACTTCTCTGACCCATCTTCTTCCCAGGAGCCAGGCACTAGACCTGGCTGGGAATGCTCCACAAGAAATGGAGCATTATTTATACCCTGTGGTCCATATAGGGGATGCTTTGCTTGCCTGAGCACAGCAGAAACCAGTGCAGGAAGGGGAGGGTGTTTCCAGGTGGGCTGATAATGAGTAGCTAAGAGAAAAAAACAAACTCTATTTTTAATTTGCTTTCACACCATGACAATCAACACAGAAAACTTCTGTGGCCAAATGTTTGGTGACTACTTCCCCACTCTAAAGCAAGCAATCAATTCTGCAGCCACCAGCAGGGTGTCCTTCAATTCAATTCTGACTCTATCTGGAGATAGCCTCAGATTCCACAGATTAGGAGCTCAGTCCCCAAGACTGCCCCCACTTCTGAGACCAATCTCTAGGCCCTAGTTGTATTACCTGTGCTTCTGACTGACTAGCTATAAATCAGGGATCTCATAAGCCCCCTCGTTGAATTTGATTAATTTGCTAGAGTGGCTCACAGAACTCAGGGAAACACTTACTTTGTTTACCAGTTAATTATAAAGGATATTACAAAGGATACAGATGAAGAGGTGCATAGGGCGAGATATGGGGGAAAAGGCATGGAACTTCCACGCTGTCTCCAGGTGCCCCACCCTCTAGTAACCACTGCACATTCAGCTATCCAGAAGCTCTTCAAACACTATCTTTTTGGTTTTTTTCAGAGGCTTCATCAGGCAGGCGTATGGGTTAAATCTTGACAAACTCGTTAAAATACAAAAAGACATTACTTTGGAGTCACTAAAAATTTTAGCAGATATATGCCAGGAAGCAAAGTCAAAGACCAAATGTATATTTCAAAATATCAGAGGGACACATGCATCTTTGGTGGAGAGTCGGGAAAGTGGGTCTGCTGGGATGACTTATCTCCTTGGCCCCAAGCTGGTTGACCTTTAGAACCTTCCCTGGTATGCCAAGGGGACTTTGAAATTCTCTGGGGCCCCTCAATACTTTCCCAGATATCACCAGCTATATGGGAGGACGGCAGAACCTGAGGATGGGAGGAACAACGGATTCCCTCTGTGAACAGATGGTCAAGAACCTGACTTCTCCCTGACACTACTTGATGCTCTGACACTGGGCCTCATACTTGGGCTGGGATAGTGGGTACGTGCTTCAGAAGAATCCTCAGCTCCTTATCACAAGGAGGTTAGTCCTTATTTCAAATGACTTCTTCATGGGATCTAAACATGAGTACATACAGATATCTACGACTTACAGGTCAAAGACAATGACAGTGACTGCCCCTACTCTATCTCACGTCTGTGTTTCTCACATCTACAGCATGTAGCATCTGTAGCATGCAGCAAGGGCAAGATAAATGTTTACCATTAGCAACCCCCTCCACTCCCCCATCCCTCCCCCTTAACCCCCTACCTCCTCACCACCAACCCACTAGGACTGTGCTTAGTCATGCAAAACAGTCCTGCAAATACACTGAGCCCCAAGGCAATGAGTGAGCACAGGCTTCTGGACTTGTCTGCCATTTGCCAGGCTTTCCCAGGCACCACTTCTCCTCACTCAGGAACATGTGTGCGAGGTTTTCTCTCCAGCTATTGAAAGAAGCTCCTTCCTTTCAGTACCAGGCATAAATAAGCCTGAAATTTCTCTGTGGTTCTGGGCCAAGAATTCTTGTTACATTGCTTTTCTCATACCGTATGCATCCTGATGATTCCCTACTCCCTTGTGATGTTCAAGAAAACAATCCTTTGAGAGACTTTTGAGGAATTCAGCACCTGGTTTCCACCACTGGCCAGTGAAGAGATGCTCAGGAATCCATGGAATTTGAGAATGGTGAGGTCTTCTCTATTTTACTCCTGTGGAGTTGGTATTGTGTACCTCCTAGTCATTGGCCTTTAACTTCATTCTTTAAATCACATTATTCAATTTGGTCTATTATTCTAATAATTGACATTCTGTCTTCCAACAAATTAAATAAACAGTCCCTGCTTGGGGTTCTCTGAGTTTCCTGGATCTGTGGTTTGATATCTGACATTAACCTGGGGAAATTCTCAACTATTATTGTTTCATGTATATTTCCATTCCCTTTTCTGTTTTTCCTCCTTTGGGAATTTCCATTGCACATATGTTTTTCCTTTTGCAGTTGTCCCAGATAATTGTCTCAATCCCATTCAATTGTTTTCAGTTGTTTTTCTCTTTGGTTTTTAATTTTGGAGATTTCTACTGAGATATTCTCAAACTCAGGGATTCTTTTCACAGCTGTGTCCAGTCTACTATTTAATAATTATAAGCTCATTAAAGGCATTCTTCGTTTCTGTAACAGTGTTTTTCTTTTCTAGTGTTTCTTTTTGGTTATTTCTTAGAATTTCCATTTCTCTGCTTACTTTGCTCAACTGTTCTTGCATGGTATTTACTTTATCCATTAGCGCCCTTTGCATATTAATTATAGTTTTTAAAAATTTCTGGTATGAGAATTCCAACACCCCTGCCATATCTGATGTCTGTTCTGTCTTTTCAAACTGTTTGTTTGTTTGCCCGTCAGTGTGCCTTGTAATTTTTTCTTGATAGCAGGGCATGTTGTCATGGGTGAAAGGAACTGTGTAAATTGGCCTTTGGTAAGGTGTGCGGAGGGAAAACATACTATAGTCCTGTGAATAGGTCTCAGTGTGGGCAAGCCTGTGCCTCTGGACTGTAAACTTCATCAAGTACTTCTCAATTTTTTATCCCCATTTAGGTGGCACATGGCTGGAGTGAGCTAGAGTTGGATATTCCCTTCATCCAAAGACTCGGAGAAAACCCTGGCAGAGTAGGCTCTGGTTAACTAGTTTCTTCTGAGGGTGGGCTTTGTTAAGAAGAGAATGCTCTGTTGCATTTCAGAATAGTTCCTTTTCCCCTCCCCTTGCTGGAAGCAGGATCCTGTTTGACCTTTAGGATGCAAAACTCACAAAAATGGGCCCCATTCCATCCGGTGCCTGGTGACTGGGTCTACCCAGAGTTTTTATGTCCAGACTTGTCCAGGATGAGCCCCCAGCACTTCGTCAATTACAGTTCAGGTGTTTCTACCCTGGCACTGGTTCCATGGGGGCTGCTCCTCCATGGATTTTTGCTCTGGTAAATAGTCATTCACTTGTCTGTCTAGTTTAGGGGCAGTAGTTTGATCTGTGATCTCATTTCCCTGGCAGATCTAAGAAGAGCTGTTTGTTGCTTTTCAGTTCGCTCAGCTTTTGACTTGTAAGGGTGGTGAGGAGACGTCGCTCCTTACGTGCAGCTCCAGAAACCAGAAGTTCATGAGTATCCTTTGAGTAAAATTTTTCGAATAGTTTCAAAGCCACCTTCTATACTTGCATTCAAATCACGTTTCTGCTATGTGTCTCAAAGATATTGTTGCTATTAATTCATCATATTTTTTATGCTAATGCCTGTTTTGTTGGAGGTTGTGCACTGAAAGATAGATATTGATATCTATTTGACAACAGATATATAAAGCTTTGCCACCCAATATCCATTCTCTTTCTTCTGATAACACACACTGTCCTGATTTTCCTCTAGAGAACCAATGCCTGCCCCAGCCTCAACACACCTGATTCTCAGGTGGAGTTGCCGGCTGCAGCAGGGGACCCCACCTGGCCAGCATCATTGCTATTTGGTCATTCTAGATATTCAGGGATGCTCCTGTGATCAATCCCATTGAGACTGCAAGAGCCGGCTCCATCTTGAACCATATGAAAATAAAATATTTCCTTTTCTTTTTCCTACTAGACTTGAATCTTGTAAAAATTAAGGCTGGACCTACTAGGGTCGCTACGAATTGTAAGTAGGTTCTACCTGAAATGGAGGCAGTATAGAAGAAAACTGAAGCAAGAAAAGAAGACAAATCAACTCCTGATAATGTGATATGAGGTATGAGGTCCTCACAGGCTAAAAGAAGTCTCCAGCTGGTTCTCTTTGCAGTAGCCAATGTATATATATATATATATATATATTTTTTTTTTCTATTTTTCTCCCAAGCTGATTTGAATTGAAGTCTTCTGTCACTTGCAAATTCAGAAGCCCTGACAAATAAAATGGTTCATTAATTGAATCAGCTATATCACAATTCAAATGGTGGCCTGACAACCTATCTGCAGATATCAAAATCCCACCATAATAATTAGACTATAAATGGTTTTTAGTCCTATTTTCAGTATTCTCAAAAGTGCTCTCTTAGAAATTAAGCCACCGCTTTTTCTGTACAAGAATTCCTTTAATGCCATCCCAGCAAATCTGCCTCTATGAGCTCAGAGGCAGAACTGGTTCTGAATTGTGCAAAGTGTCATCGTTGCCAGCTCTGCTCCATTTTTTCCTGGCAGATCCAGCATCCAATCAAGATTTCTGGATCTTTTCCAATTATAACACCATTTGGAAATACTCAGCATTTTCCAGCCTTGAATAATGTATTGATCTCTTTAAAGAAGAAAATATTCTCACAGACCCCCAATGTTGACTTAAATTCTTTCTATTGTAATTTTACTTAAATATATACACAAACATAAAACTCTACAAACTGTTAAGCTTATAGCTTTTAGACAACTATAAAAATAAGTTTACAGATCAGATATAATATAAACTACAAAACCAATGGAATGGAAACGAGCTACATTAGCTTACCAGGACAGAGCAGAGAGTATTCCCAGAGCCCTATGGCTGCTCACAGCTTGGGAGGCCAATGTTTCTAATTACTCTGAGTTCTGAGCTCAGCATTGTTAGAGGATTCCTGTCTGGCAGGGCCTAGATTCTCCAACGTTTTTCTGTATTTAGACTATTTCAATGCTTCATTAGCATGGCTTCCCATAAAGTCACTGGCCTCTACTTAACATAACTATAGCCGTTATTTATGGAGACTCTCTGCTGTTTCTTATTGAATCTGTGACTATTAAAATTGTACCAAATGCAGTATCAGCATAATAAACGTTTGAACTGTGAGAAATAAAATCACATGATGGCCCTCAGCAAGGTTCTCATCTAAAGATCTAGAAGATCTGGTTATGTAATTTTTAACCAGCTTTATTAAGGAATATTTTACATACAATGAAATGTACAGACTTTACGTACTTGGATGGATTTTGACAAATATATGTATTTGTAACCAATGCATCAATCAAAATGTACATTGTTACCCCTCAGTAACTTTCCTGTTACCTATTTCAGTCAAAATCCTATCTGACTGCTGTGAAAATTGTCAGAATTAAAATGGAGTCACTAATATTAAGAAACCACTGACAAATAGATCTGAGAAAGTCTATGAATAGAGACTTCTCATGATTGTGTGCCTGGTAACAAAAAAGGCTACAAAACCACAACTTTGCACAAAGGCTGTCACAACCCTACACAAAAAATACTTCTTCCAGGACATCTGCCCAGCAACTGCCTGTCCACCCTCTGGCTGGTGTCACCCTTGCTATTAATCTTTGTAACCAAAGGCAATTACTTAAAAGCAGTTATGAAATTCTTCTAATTCTCCTTTTAAAATCCCTAGTTTTCTCTTACCTCCCTGAATACACACATGGTTTAGTATGACATGTGTATTCCCACTACAACGCCCCATTCCCAGATAAATATCTCTTCTTTTAGAGAACCTGACTCTGTTTGTTATTTGGGTTGAACCCTTCACACCTCGGTCTCAGAAAAATCACCTCCATTTTGCTTAAGGACTTCTTCTAGATGGAATCATATTGCACCATGCAGTCTCTGCGCCTGTGTTCTTTCACTCAGCACTCTATGCCATGTGATTAGAGTACTGAGTGATCTAATAGATTAGATCCATTCATGTGATTATGTAGTTAGGAAGTTGTTCATTTTTCTTGCTAAGTGGTCTCACATTGTATGGCTCTTCAATAGTTTGTTTTTCTGTTCACCTGTTAATGGACATTTGGGTTGTTCTGGGGATTTGGTTATTGGGAATAAAGCTGACATATCTTCTTGTGGGTACGTGCTCTCTGAGAAGTGGAATTGCTGTATGTGTGGTATATATCTATAACTCTATGAGAAATTACTGAATTACTTTCCAAAATGTCTGTACATGTGTTGTACTTCTACCAGCGGTATTTGAGAATTCCTACTGTTCTAATTCCTTGTCAACATTGATGTTTTTACTCTTTTTGAATTTTAGACAAACTAGTCCATGTGAAGGAGCATCTCAGCTTGGTTTTAATTTGCCTTTGCCTCTTAACTAGCCAATGTTGGACACTTTTCCATATGCTTTAAGCTTTTTGTATAAGTTATGTTATAAGGAGTCTATTTACAATTGCCTGTTTTTGAACAAAAACAAATTGATTATTTGTCTTTTTTGTTGAGTTTCTGTAGTTTATACATTTTTTGGATAGACATCCTTAGATATAAATGTTTTGACCTATTTTCATTCTTTTTAAAAAAAAGTTTTCAAATCTTGTTCTTTCATTTTTTAACGACGAAGTGAAAAGAAAACTTAAAAACACCTGCATTTTCATTCTTAAGTCTCTTAAAAAGCAATAATTTATTTAACAAATTCCAACTTATAAAATGGTGTTTCCTTCATTCCTTCTCATTCTTTCTGTCTTTTCTAGGATATTTTTCCTGCTCTGAGGCCGTGAACCATGATTTCCACGTTTTCTTCGGGATGGTGTCTAGTTTCAGATTTTGTATTTAGGTCTATGATCCAGTTCAACGTAATTTTGTAGCATATTCGGAGTTCGAAGTCAAGGTTTCTTTCTTCCATACAGATACCTAACCTTTCCGTTATCGTTTGTTGAGGATTGTCCTCAACCTCAGTGTAGGCAAAAATATCCTAGAAAAGATAACTTCCCTTTCAGTATTCGTCAAAATTCCATCAGCTCTCTAGTGTATTTGTCAGATATCTGTTCTATTCCACAGCTTTATAGATAGACTTGTATGCTAATATCATTAGTGCTTTAATTAAATACCTTTATAATAAGCCTTGAAATCAGGTAGTGTAGGTCCTTTTGATTTTAAAAAATTGTATTAGCTTTGAATTTATGAAGTATATTGCTTTGAATTTCCACATGAGTAGTTGAAGCAATGTGTCAGTCTCTGCGGTCATGCTTAGTGGGTGGTACTGAGTTCTCAAATCCATTGGGAGAGACTTGACGTCAAAATAACATTCAGTCTCCAATCTATGAACATAATATGTCTTTCTACATGTGAATTTTTTAATACAAAATTCTAACACACAATTTGAAACATTTATTACAAAGTATTTTCTGTTTCTAAATGTTATTATAAATACTTTAAAATTTTATTTTCCAATAGTTTCTTGCTAGTGTGTAGCAGTGAAATTGATTTTTGCATGTTGGCCTTATGTCCTATCACCTTGGTGAGCTCATTTATTAATTCTAGTAATTGCTTTGCATATTCCTTAGGATTTTCTTAAGAAAAAAATTGTATGGACATCAAATAAAGACAAGTTTAGTTCTTTCTCTTCAATCTTTCTTTATTTTTATTTTTAAATACTTTATTTCATTCTTTAGAGACCTCTAACACAATGTGGAAGAAAAGGACTTAGAGCCTTGCTCACATTCATACATGGAAAATATTCAAAATGGATGATTAAATATAACACTGGCTGTAGGTTCTATTTGTCATGTCCTTTATTAGATGGAGGAAATTTCTTTCTTGTTTCTCTGCTGATTGTTTTTATAATGAATGAGTGTTGAATTTGTCCAGTGCATTTATTTTTGTATCTAATAACCTGATCATTTTTTTCTTAGTGTATAAATTATATTGATTTTTAAATGTGGAACACATGTTGCATTCCTGAGATTAAACCCCACTTGGTCATAATGGTCAATTCAGTTTGCTAATATTTAATGAGGATTTTCATGTTTATGCTCATGAGAGATATTGGTCTACAATTTCTTTTCTTGTAAGATTTCTGTTAGCTTTTGCTTTTAAGGTAATTCTGGCTTCACAATAAAAATTGGGAAACATTTTCTTATCCTGTCTTTTCTGAAAGAGTTTGTATACAACTGATACTATTTATTTATTTATTTATTTTTATTTTTTCCCATTTATTTATTTTATTGCATTTTGGGTTTTTGGGTACATGTGAAGAACATGCAAAATTGTTGCATAGGAGGATATGAACAGACACTTTACAAAAGAAGACATACATGAGGCCAACAAACATATGAAAAAATGCTCATCATCACTGGTCATCAGAGAAATGCAAATCAAAACTACATTGAGATACCATCTCACGCCAGTTAGAATGGCGATCATTAAAAAATCTGGAGACAACAGATGCTGGAGAGGATGTGGAGATATAGGAACACTTTTACACTGTTGGTGGGAGTGTAAATTAGTACTATTTATTTTTTAGATGTTTGACGGAATTCACCAGTCAAGCCATCTGAGCCTGGAGGTTTCCCTATAAGTCGATGTTTAATTATAAATTCAATTTTAAAATAACATACAACTATTCAGAATTTCTAATATTTTGGAATTTATTTTTTAAAGAAATTTGATCAATTCCTCTAAGTTGTCAAATTGTTTTGGCATAATATTAAAAATATACCTTTGCTATCCTTTCAATATCTGAAAAATCTGTAGTTATTTTTCTAATTTCATCCTTCTGTTGTTAATTGTTTTCTGTCTCTTTTCTTAAAATTTCATTATTATTTAAAAATAATGTTAGTTGGTCTCTGTTGGTATGTTCTGTAGTTTGTTTTTTATTTCATTGATTTTTTTGGGGGGGGTAAATCTTGTTGTCTTTTTTGTAGATTTCTATATTGGAAACTTAGGTAATTAGTTTTGTACTCTTCTCCTCTATTGAAATGTAACCATTTAAAGCTATTGGTTTTATTTAAGGACCACCATATCTGCATCCCATAAATGTTGATATTTGTCTTCTCAACACTCAGTTGAAAATATGTTTTAATTTTTCTGGAGGATTTTTTTCTTCAACCTATTTCTTATTTAACGTCTTCTGCAAAATTTCCAAATATTTGTAAAGTTCTACATCATTTCTAGATAATTTTATAATTACTGGCATTTATTTTTAATTTAAATGTGGTTAGAGAATATAATATTTATGATTTTCATCCTTCAAAATGTGTTAAGACTGATTTCAAGGTCAATCTTGGTCTGTAATCCATGAGCCTTGGGGAGGATTGTGCATTCTGCCTATGTTAGGTGTGGTGTTCTGCAAGTGGCAATCATGGCTGGTTGGTTGATGCTATTATTCCTATCTTGTATATTTCTACTGATTTTTTGTTTATATGTTTTATCACTTATAAAAGCTAGACATTGAAATCTCAAACTATGACTGTGGAGTTGCTTTTAATACCTTTAGCTCTGTCAATTTTGCTTCATGCATTTTTGAAACTATTTGCACATATGTAGGATTGCTAATACTTTTAATTATTTGAGTTTCAGTTATTATAAAATAGTCCTGTTCATATATGCTTATGCTCCTTTTATAAAATCCTATTTTGTTTGTTATTAATACACTCACACTATTTTTCTTGTGCTTACTGTTTGTATTACATATCTTTTTCTATTCCTTCAATCTTTCTATGTGCCTTTGTATTTAAAATTCATCTGGTAAACAGCATAAAGTGAGAAAGGCCAACTAGTCAATCCTGTGGCCGAAACATCTATGCCTCTTCTTTCTTGTGTTAAAATAAAAATCTCTGGCTTTTATTTAAAGTGTTTGGTCCACTGTAATTGTCAGTATAATTGGTTTGACACCTATCACCTTACTATTTGTTTTCTCTCTGTCCCTATGTTCTGTGTTCCTTTGTTCTTCTCTTTTTGTGTTCTTGTGAATTAATTTTTTAAAAGTATCTCTTCTATTGGCTTTTTAGCTATACGTGCTTGTTTTATATTTGTTATGGTTGCCATATGAATTACAGTATTATCCTTATCACACGACACCTTGATTAATGTTATTGCGCTTGGTGAATAATGTAGGAACTTTATAACAATGTAACATAATACATACCCTGTCCTATTCCTCAGGCTATTAATGCACTGCACGGTATCTTACATTGACAAGTTATAAACACCACAATATATAGTTAATATTATTTTTTGTTGAACAATCAACTAAGTTTTTCTTAAATGAGAAAAAAAATATTATGTCTAGTTACTCACACATTTTCTCTTTCCATTATTCTTCATTTTTTTTTTTTTTGGTACACCCACGTCTCCATCTGGTATCCCATTTCACTTCATTTTTGACTTGAAAAACTTCCTTTAGCATGCCTTTTACTATAGGTCCTCTGGAAACAAAGTCTCTCAGCTTTTATTTATCTGAACCTTTTATTTCATTGCTGAAAATATTTATCACTGGAAATTAAACTCTAGGTTGACAGGTTTTTATTTTCCTTAGAACTCTAAAGATGTTGTTTCAAATCTTGCATTGCTTTGAACAAAAAGTTCAGCATTTTCCTAAATATTGGTTCCCTGTGTCTGCTGTGCCTCCTTCTTTAGCCTCTTTCAAGATTTTCTTTATATCATTATTTTTAAGTCAACCACTTAACTATGCTATTTCTAGGTGTCATTTCTTATTTATTTTGAGAGAGTCTCTTGCCCTGTCCCCCAGGCTGGAGTATAGCAGTGCCATCGTGGCTCACTGCAACCTCCACTTCCTGGATTCAGGCAATACTCCTGCCTCAGCCTCCCGAATAGCTGGGATTAGAGGCATCTGCCAGTATGCCCTGATATTTTTGGTATTTTTGGTAGAAACGGGGTTTTGCCATGTTGGCCAGGCTGGTTTCGAACCCCTGGCCTCAAGTGATCCACTGTGTTGGCCTCCCAAAGTGCTGGGATTATAGGCATGAGCAGTCTCACCTGGCCTATTTGTATTTATTTATTTTTTTTGTGATGGAGTTTTGCTCTTGTCTCCCAGCCTGGAATTACAGGCATCAGCAGCTGCACCTGGCCTGTTTGTATTTATTTATGCATTTATTTTTGCGATGAAGTTTCACTTTCGTCTCCCAGGCTGGAATGCAGTAGCATGATCTCTGCTCACTGCAAGCTCCGCCTCCTGGGTTCAAGTGATTCTCCTGCCTTAGCCTCCTCAGTAGCTGGGATTAAAGGCTTCCACCACTACAACTAGCTAATTTTATATTTTTAGCAGAGATGGGGTTTCTCCATGTTGGCCAGGCTGGTCTTGAGCTCCTGATCTCAGATGATCCACCTGCCTCGCCTACCAAAGTGCTGGGATTACATGTGTGAGCCTCTGCTCCTACAGTAGACACAGGGAACCAATATTTAGGAAAATGCTGTATTTATTTTATTTAAACTTTGCTGAGCTTACAGTGTGTCTGGATTGCTGTTTTTGATCAAATTTTTAGGTTTTGACCAACATTGTTTTCCCCAATCTTTCTCTCCTCCTACTGGGGCTCCAATTACACATATTTCAGAATGCTTAACACTTTCCCCAGGTACTGAGGCTTTATTCATTTTTTTAAAAAGCAATTTTTTTTCAGCCAGTACTTCAATTTCAATGATTTCTATTGACTTGTCTTAAAATTTATTTAATCCTCATTTCTCTGTTCAATCTGCTATTAATCCCATACAGTAACATTTTATTTCAGATATTGTATGTTTTAGTTTTCATGTTATTCTATAGTTTCCATGTCTCCTAAATTCTTTGTCTCTTTATCTGTCTTTATATAGTTTTTAAAATCCATCTCATTGTTATTTTAAAGAGCATATCTGCTGATTCTAAAATCTAAGCTATCTGTTGGCTTGTTTCTATTGATTGATTAGATGTGATATAGATATATCCTCCTTATTTCAGGAAATATCCTTTCCTCTGTTTGGCATCTATAAGTTAGGATTGATCGGTTTGAGCTGATTGGGAGTTGAGCTGGTTCAGTAGAGTGTTATGGCTTTATTATATACAGCAGGGCCTTGAATTCAAGCACCAAGAGTTGCGTTCTTTGTTTTTCTTAATTTTCACAGAAGTTTAATTCGTTTGGGGTTTTGGCTGCATATTTGCTTAAACTCAGCTCATCTGGCACTTCAAATGCTTTCAGGGTGAGCTCAGGCTCTTCCTCATGAAGGACTCTAGAGCTCCAGAATCAGAGGAAGACTGCTATACCTCAAAACTGGGACACCCAGAGAGTATTGGATTGCAAATCTGGATGACTCAGAGATGTCCTGCTATGGAAACTGGGAAACCTTAAGGCTGAGATCTGGACGCTGCAGGACTGTGAGACTTGGACAGTGAGAGCTAATGATTTCTGTTCTACAGCCCTCCTCCACCCTCTATAAAACCCTTGGGTTACAGAATTACTGAGTAGAAGAGATTATCCTTGCCTTTGTGTTTTTTCCAGACTCAGAGCTGATCTGCCCGTCCATAAGGGTGTCAATAATTTGGTTTTGCCTCATCCCAGAATCTGTGTTTCCATGGCCAGCCCATGCCTCTCCCACGACTGCAGCCACCCCCAGTCATCATGGGAGAGTGCACTGTGCCCCTTGCTCACCTGGGCCATGCTTGCCTTTAGGAGTTTTAGCTCCTTCTGGTTTCTTTGCTTTCACAGCTCCACAGTAACTTTTAAAAAAAGTCAAAACATTTCCTGTGCTTTTTGGTTAAGATGAGAGTGATTTTTTAAATATCCTTCTAAATACTAACTGGAAGTGAAACAATTATATGATTTCAAAATTATTAGAAAAATGAAATTAAGACATTTAAAATCAATGAAACAAATAAGACCTCAAAAGCTATGTGCCCAAATTCTCAGGTCCCAGTTTGGGAAAAGTGTTTTAGCTAATTATGACCTGTTATGATGTGAAGTTCATAGAAATATTTCCTTAGCCTCCAAGGCTTTAAATAGAATAGAGGGACAGACAGTAGCCAGTCTTTCTGGTTAGTGCAGCCAGATCCTTAGGGCCAGGGCTGGAGTCTGAGCCAATAAGTAAGTGGCCAGGTTTCTTATCTTGGACTCTCTCCATTTGAGATTTCCAGATAAAATTCATAAAATACTGCATGAGGCATAATTATACTAAAAATATTGTTTGTTGTTTATTGGAAATTCAAATGTAACAGGGCATCCTGTACTTTTCCTCGAAAAATCTGATAATCCTATTCCCATTGCATAATGCTGACTGCTTTACGCTAAGGATTTCTATAACAAGACATTAAAATGACTTTGTTTTCCTTTTTTTGCCAAATCAAAAGGTAAAAAATGAAAATTTTAACTTTCTGTTCTTACATGTGATCAGAGCTTTGCTGATAGAGGTTTTGTTATACGTGGAATTAGTGGAATCACTTTATGATCCTGGATTCTAGGGAAAGGACACAAGCAAATATAATGATTTATGGAACTAAAATTTCTCTTATTAAAGTGTAATTTCATTGAGAGAAGAAATGCACTGTTCTTACTGATATTAAAATTCGCATTAAGGACATTTAATAAAAACAATATATGCTCGTTTAAGAACATTTGAATAATTATAAAAATGTATAAGAAAATAATCAGTAATAATTTCACCACCTAAGAGAAATTCCTTCACATTTTAATGCATCCCTTTAATTCTTTGTATTGATATAAGAAGGGTGTGTGTGTGTGTGTGCACATGTATATAAAATATTTGTGGAATCACTATGTCTCAGACTCAAGCAGCCAGCCCATGATCACAGATATAGTTATATTTAAAGAAACAGCTGTTTGTAATATCCTGCAAAGCAACTTTTAAATAATGACTCCATATGTATGTTTACACGTAAATTTGCCTAAAGATACAAAGCTAAGATGGCATTCTGCTCTGTCTTAGTAATTGTTACACTAGACTCCTTGTTTCTTGGAATGATACATTCAATTGCGAACCTCCAGGATATAATCTCCCTAGTATCCCCCTACAGAATGCCCATCTGTTACAGTAACAACAGTTAATTGCTTGCATTTTTGCAACTTTGAGCCAAGCCAATAGTTGGCTTTAGTGTCCACAGTCACTTGCTGTCACTTGGATGAGCTGTTTTCACTACTCCATGCCAAAGTGAACAAGGGCCAGCTCGAGTGTCAGTCATCCATCACTGAAAAATATATAAAACTGACCTAGCAAGGAAGACACTGGAATTGTTAGAGCTAAGGGTAGGCCATCGTAGGAGTCCAGAAACAGCCTTTGATTTATTGATTTATTGGAAGATGAATTCTCTTCTACAGCAATTTGCCGCAGTGACAAATAGGGACTGCTTGAGACAATCTGGTGATACATGCAGTTAGTATCTGTGGCCTTATCTTTGATTGATACATGAAGTTTTTCCATTTTACTCATCAATATTGTTAGGTGACAGGTGCCTGGGCATATTTCTTGGCTTTGGAAAAACCCATCAAAAGAAAAGAAATCAATCTACAGATTATGTAGGTTAGAGAATCACAGGACAAAAATTAAGAAGACCTATGCTTTTAAAGAGAGTGGTACTTCCACAGGCAAAAACAGAGTTTACATTTTGCAAGTCTTGATTAGCAGGGAGTCTTTTCTCATGTTCCAAACATTTTCTACCCAAATAATTTCAAAATTCTTAGGGATGCTTGCATGTCTCACAGATCCACCTTCCTTGGGCAACTGGCAAAGTCATTTCTACAGTTCATTTCAAATTCACTGGGTAAAATGTATCCACCTGACAAGGGTCTGGGACTGAGCCAACCCCTTCTTCTCTCCTGCTGTGACGCTTTCCAGCCTTCAGAAATGGCTCTTGCCTCTGCATATCCAGTTCTTTCAGGGAAGGGGTTCATAGCAGATCTCTTTGGGCTACAAGTGAGGCAGGGGTTTTAGTTACACCTTTTCCTTTCCAGAACCAAAAGACCCCATAGAGCTCCAAGGGGAAGTTAGGCCAAGGGTGTTTAGGAGCCACACATATGGCCTGGAATCTCCCTGCTGGAGCAATTGGGGTTCTGCTATAGAGGCTGGCTCCCCTTCCTCATTCATTTGCTGGGTCTTGGAGCTCATAATTTTCCCCAAGCCTGGCTTCCCTTAGATTAGTCCTGGTATGAGCTGTGAAGTGAAAAGGGCTCCACTTTTCACTCCTGGAAATCCCAGATCTTTCCCAATCAGAAGCGGTAGCTGTATGCTGTAGGAAGGGTGGCGAGCATTCTGAGACAAGATGTTCTACTAATACCCTGTGACTCCTAAGAGGCCCCTTTTCTAGACAGGAGAGTTGAGAGGCAGCATCATTTAATGTTCCATGCCTGTCGAGCTCTGATCTCCACCCTCCTTTTTTTTTTTTTTTTTTTTTTTTTTCTGAGATGGAGTCTTGCTCTGTTGCCTAGGCTGGAGTGCAGTGGCACCATCTCAGCTCACCACACCTCAGCCTCCCGGGTTCAAGTGATTCTCCTGCCTCAGCCTCTGAGCAGCTGGGACTATGGGCGCATACCATCATGCCCAGTCAATTTTTGTATTTTTAGTAGAGACTAGGTTTTACCATATTGGCCAAGCTGCTCTTAAACTCCTGACCTTTTGTTCCACCTGTCTTGGCCTCCCAAAGTGCCACTGCACCTGGTCTCCACCCTCCTTTTTTTTTTGCCTCTCTCTCTCCCTCACCTTTGCTTTTATTTTCCTGCACAAATTCAGGGCTTTTCTTTTATTAAAAAGTTCATTGTTAGTTCCGGCCTGCATTTAATCACTTTCAGAGTGGCAATGACATGATCGAAGGGGATAGTCTTTGAAAACAAATTTGGCTGAATTTACATCGGATTCCATCATTTATTACCCATGTGATTAGGGGACAAATTTAGTGCTCTTCAAGTCTTAGTTTTTCACTATTTACAAAATGGAGTCAGTCATGTCCACTTCAAACAGATGCGTATGAAGATTATGTGATTTAGTGCATATATTTTTTCACGCAAGGAAGGAATTTGCGGAGGATTTATATTCCTACTCTTCTTCTATTTTCTCCAGTTAATCTCTTACAAGCTGTTGGGATTTTGGTGTGTGGAACATCCGATTGATTTGCCACCAGCTCTGATCTAGTTGCAGTGTTTTGTTCCACCTTGAGTTTTGAGAAGCAGGATTCAGTCCTTTGACTCAGGGTCCAGACCTCTCCTGGCTCTCTGAGACTGGAGCCGGCGCTTGTCCTGGGACTTCTCAGACTCTACCATAGTCTGTCTTGGGCTATATTCTGCATGGTCTGTTCTTGCCTTACCTCAGGCTCTTCTACAGATTGTGACCTGAGAGTCATCCCATTAGAAGGCTTCAATTAAATGCCATCTTTTCCCCAAAACCTTTTCCAACTCACTCAGTTGGAGAAAGCACCATCTCAGAATAAACATGACACTTTTCCTGCACCACCTTCTTCCACTCATAAAATTCTTTCTCACATTGATATAGCTGTTAAATAACTGTATATTTGAGGTGTTGATCTCTTTCCCCATTGCATAGTAAACCTGTGAGATCTGAATCTTCATCTGATCCATCTTTATTTTTTCACAGAGCTTGGAAAATTGCCGTATATGCAGAAGATACACTGTAAATGGCTTTAGGTAAATTGATTCACTCATTAAAATATAAAATACTTGCTCTTACAGTCTCGCAGGATCTTTTGCCATCTTATGTTCCTAAAAGTCCATTTTCATTAATAAAGGTCTTTCTCTAGCCTCTAGCTAAAAATGTTCAAATATGCTATGGCATACTCAAAGCCGCAGTTATTAAAAATAATAATGCTATTTTATTTATCACATGGAAGGCCTTGCATTCTAAAAGAAAAAATAGAGTATTAAAGGCATAGAATTATTATATATGCATATGTATATAAGCCTGGAAGGCTACATACTAATATACGAATAGTGATTCTTTCTGGTAAATGGAATTTTATGTGACTTTCTTCACATTTGTTTATCTGTTTCCTGTTGTCTTACAATGACTATATTACTTGAGTTTACCAAAAAAAAAAAAAAAAAGAAAGAAAGAAAAAAAGGAACAAAACGAAATGCTACTGCTCATATGTATGAAGAAGAAAATAGAAATACTATAATTTGGGGACACTCATATTTTTTCAAGAGTAAGGAGCTGCTGCTATGCAGTTCTGGGTGACCAGTAGGGATTCCTTCCTAGAGAAGGGGCCATGAGTTTTCAAAGCTGTACTTTCTCCATGACAGCTTCAACCCCACAAGGCTTTTCTAAAAAACATATTTTTAAAATGGAGGCCTGCTGTGTTGCCCGCGCTGGAGTACAGTGGCACAATCCGAACTCATTGCAACCTCTGCCTCCTGAGTTCAAGTGATTCTCCTGCCACAGCCTCCCTTGTAGCTGGGATTACAGGCATGTGCCACCATGTCCAGCCAATTTTTGTATTTTTAGTAGAGACAGAGTAAATTGCTTTTAAGTAAATTGATTGGTGAAACCCTGTTGGCCAGGTTGGTCTCGAACTCCTGACCTCAAGTGATCTGCCTGCCTCGGCCCTCCAAAGTGCTGGGATTATAGATGTGAGCCACTGTGCCTGGCCGACTTGTCCAAATTGAAGTAAAGCTCTACAGAGGGGGCCTAACATTTGCCTAATGCTGCACCAGTATACACGGAAATAATACCAATAGCCGTCCGTGTTATATGTAATAGCACAAGGAAGGAAAACTGACCTTTGAAAACCCATAAAAGTCTACAGTTTATGAGCTGGACATGCTTTTCAACATAGAACAAAGTTGGCATGAGACATAAAGTAGAGTTATATTTTCCAAGCAGAAAATACCCAAGAACTACTAGACTGTTGCTTACCTGAATGCCATTTTGTGAATTCTTGACCATTTTATTGCCATCTCTTACTGCCACCTATAACACTTCCTCCTATGGGGGCTTTGTGCAGGGTGAAACAAGCTTTGCTATTCAGGTCAGAAATTGAGAGATGTTTGTACCATTTTTGTCCTCTGTAATTTATGTAACAATGGGGGAAAATCTCTATTTTGCAGCCACATATAAACACTTGGTTTTAATTAAAAACTGTATGCTGGGCTTTCTTAGTTCTTATTGAAATATAACTAGATGCTTTTAAAACCTTGTTAAGAGGCAATTTTGAGAGGTCTGTGCTCCTGGTCATTGATTTTCCTGGAAAAGAATGTGTGCATGCAGAAACATCTTAGCATATTCTGTTATATACTGTATTATAAAATACCATGCTGTTTGTGATGCCCTTTTAAATTTTAAATTAGGAACTAAATGCTCACCTCTTTCCTCTCATTCTTTTAAATTCCTGTAATGATTCTTATTCTGCCTATTGATGTGGCATATTAAAGCAGCAGTGCCTCCCTTGGTTTAAACGCCTATAGCACAGATGAGGATATTAACACAGGCGATAGCAGTGACTTATCCGCAGCCCCACAGGCATCATGATCAGACAGCTATTCATCAGGGAGATGTCCATGGAAACCTTTCACCTTGTCCTGGCTTTTCTCACTCTCTCTTCTAGCAACGCTAGTAATAGGCTTCCCTGAATTTCCAGACTCATCACTCTTAAAGAATCGCATTTTCTCTCGGCCTTAGTGTCATTTTTTTGGGAAATCTCTGCGCCATGAGAGCCAAGTGGAGGAAGAAACGAATGCGCAGGCTGAAGCGCAAAAGAAGAAAGATGTGGCAGAGGTCCAAGTAAACCGCTAGCTTGTTGCACCGTGGAGGCCACAGGAGCAGAAACATGGAATGCCAGACGCTGGGGATGCTGGTACAAGCTGTGGGACTGCATGCTACTGTCTAGAGCTTGTCTCAATGGATCTAGAACTTCATCGCCATCTGATTGCCGATCACCTCTGAGACCCACCTTGCTCATAACCAAAACTGCCCATGTTGGTCCTTTGCCCTGGACCTGTGACATTCTGGACTATTTCTGTGTTTACTTGTGGCCGAGTGTAACAACCATAAAATAAATCACCTCTTCCGCTGTCTTAGCTGAAGAATTAAAAAAAAAAAAAAAAAAAAAAA